>NC_091229.1:5360156-5695156 GCF_040958095.1 Procambarus clarkii
GCTTGCCTTTATGTAGAGCAGAGTCTAGTCGTATTCAGAAAAACATGTCACAGTCATCCTCTTGATGAAGCATGAAGTCAAGGCGCCTTGCTCTATCAGTATATGTATTATTTAATTCGTTCTGTGTGGGTAGAGTAAGACTGTCAAAGCTGGAAGTCTTGGCCCGAGCATCGACAGGCTCATTTGCTCTGTGCAGAGGATTAGGGTACGAGATCTCTGCAGCATTTTTCCCTTTGATCTTGTTGATATCCTTCCATGTCCGACATAGTGGCGTGTGAGAATTGAGACCACTGACAAAAGTTTCCCAGTCTGTCTGCCTCAGCTCCACCACCCTGGCCTTAGCCAGAGTCGAAGCATTTCAGCAGTGCGGGTCCTTCTATAAGCTAGTCCAATTATTCTGGCAGTGTGGTTTAGTGCATGCAATTTAGAATTATAATAAGCATAAGTGCTATGACCAGTGTAATTTGGGTTATGTGGCCTGGATGATGGATCAAGTGATTCTATAAACTGCTCGATAGTACCTGTGAGCTCATTGTTAAAAATCTTCAACGGATGAAGGTTCAGATGAACTGCACCAATCTGACACATGAGCAACAAGATTGTCTCGTTGATCGATCGGTACATCCAGCCTCTTCCGCTTGAACATTCCACAGGGGAGGATAGAGCTTCCAATGCTGACAGTGGTTAATGTGGGCAGATGATCAGACGCCATATCTGGCACTATTGACGAGGCGCACACGGTGTGGGAGACGTTGATGCTGAGACATAGATCAAGAATACCTCCATAAATATGCGTCGGTTCAAGGTCACCCACAATCTGTGCATCATCGTGACTACCTAATAGTGACAACAGTTGGTTGCCGTTACGATTACTGAACTGCGAATTACCAATATTCCTATGCCTAGCGTTATAATCACCTATAATGATGGTAGGCACAGTCTGAATACAGATAAAAGTTCAGCATAATTAAAGTTACAAGGAGTTGACTATTTGGTATATAGTAGTTTTTTCTCTTAAACTGGATGATAGAGGGGGAGTCTTTTAACGTTATTGGGAATACATACATAAATACATACATACATACATACATACATACATATATATATATATATATATATATATATATATATATATATATATATATATATATATATATATACATATAACATTAAATATGATCGAAAAAGTAAGATTAATAATTCTAACACGAATTTTCTCAATATTTCTTATGTTTCTTTTCACTGTTGATGGTAATTGAAAAATCAATTCTCCAAAATTCATTTTTATTTCTAGTCTGACGCGACACTTGAACGCATTTCGTAATAACTTATTACATTTTCAAAGACTTTAGTTTACACACACACAACTATAACCTGCAAACACTAAACAGAGTTCAACTATGCTATAATTTAAACGGCTTTCATTTTATATGCCTACATTTGGTTGAGGTGTTACAACAGTTTTGGATGAGGTGAACAAAACTTTCAACACAAGAGAGAACACGAAACAATGGGTATAATATTGGGTAAGTTAAAGGGAAGAATGGAAGTAACTGCAAAGGGCCTATTGGCCCATATTTCTTGATGCTTCTATATTGGTGCGGAGTCTTGAAGTGGGTAGAATATAGATGTGTATTAATTGGCTGTTGATTGCTGGTGTTGACTTCTTGATCTGTAGTACCTCGCAGATATCAAGCTGCCTGCTATCGCTGTATCTATCCATGATTTCTGTGTTTTTGTTAAGACTTCTCTGGTAATGGTCTGGTTGACGGAAGAGATTATATGTTCCTTAATGGAGCCCTGTTGCTTATGCATCGTTAATCGCCTGGAAAGAGATGTTGTTTTCTTGCCTATATACTGTGTTTTTTGAGGCTATCACATCACATATCACCTCACCCAAATGCAGGCATATAAAATGAAAGCCGTTTAAATTATAGCATAGTAGAACTCTGTTTAGTGTTTGCAGGTTATAGTTGTGTGTGTAAACTAAAGTCTTTGAAAATGTAATAAGTTATTATGAAACGCGTTCAAGTGTCGCGTTAGACTAGAAATAAAAATGAATTTTGGAGAATTGATTTTTCAATTACCATCGACAGTGAAAAGAAACATAAGAAATATTGAGAAAATTCGTGTTATTATTATTAATCTTACTTTTTCGGTCATATTTAATATTATATGTTTACAAGAAGGACTGCTACCAAAATATACTAACATACATACATACATACATACATACATACATACATACATAAGTAGTGTAAAGTACGCCTAGAGCGACGCGCACCACCTGCCCAGGTGACACTCTTAAGTGCCAGCTGGGCAGGAGCGGCGCGTCGCTCTAGTCGCAGCGCGTCGCTCTAGTCGCAGAGGGTTTTTTGGGGGATTTTCCCGGAGGTTTGGCGCGTGTCGGACGCGTATGAGCGTCTGGTGTTATGGTATGTGGTCAGGAACGAGGGGAGATCATGTTGTTGGATGCCAGGTGTTGCGCGTCGTTGTAGTCGCAGCGCGTCGTCGTAGTCACATGGGGTTTTTTGGGGGGAATTTCCCGGAAGTTTGGCGTGTTTCGGACGCGGTCTTGAGTGGTGGGTGAGCAGGTGTATCGCGTCGCTCTAGTCGCAGCGCGTCGCTCTAGTCACAAAGGGTTTGGGGTGAATTTCCGGGTATGAAAATACAAGGATAAGAGTGGAATATGAGGAAGGAGTAAATGAATATGTATGTGTGTTTTGCGTAGACTTAATCCTGTGTGAGGATAATAATTTTGATGATCGTGAGTCAGTAGAGATTGAGTGTAGATGCAAAACATAGTCTGGTATGTTGTTGTTTGGGGTGGGGGAGGGATAGGGGAGGGAGGGATGGAGGGAAGGGTGAGTGGAGCTTCCCCTCGTCGTCGTGAGACTGCTCTGGGTCATTTTGCGGTCAGACAAACCGTTAACTCCCCCTACAGGAAGTCCTAAGTGTGAGAGGATGAGAGAGTAGACTCCAGCAGGAGGACTGTATACCAGTACCCTTAAGTGTTTTTCAATGTCCGCGGAGGGGTGTGCGTACGGGTCAGGGGTTAGAGGCAGACTGAAAGACTTTTTCCAAGTACTATGGTTGTATCTCCCGGAGGGTAGGCAATGACTGCCATTACTTCCTTGGACATGGCGGAAGTGGATGGGCAACCATTACCAGTGCGTTTCGTTAAGGGGAGATGTTGCTACAGTCAGCAACTCTGTCTCTCTGTCTGTCTCTCTGCCTCTCTCTGTCTCTCTAAAGTCCACCACACGTCACTTCACTTAGTAAACTCAGTCAAAGTCCGGAGGTTAGCGTTTACTAAAAGAGAGAAACATTTCACATCATCACGGAGACGCGATCTCTACCTACAAATTGTTCTTGTTAACTGTGATCACATCATCTGCTGGCTCAAATAAATATCATTGAAATGTATGCATGTTTACTCAATCTCCATCACCTCTTCGTCCTACATCCATTACTGTTGTGCAGAGGTTGTATCACACAACTGGCGTTATCATAGCAAGACTCCTGAATGAATGAACCAGCCGCCCCTCTCGCTGAGCTCTCACCTTCGTGGTGGTTTGAGGTGTAGTGAGATGGAGGATGTAATGGGTCAGCCTTACCCTCTCCCCGTCCACCCCCACCAAACCCATACTCCTACCACCCCCTCCATGGCCAAACCATCACTGCTCCCTTCCCAGACCAAGTGTTCTGTGCTAAGCCTTAGTATCACCATTCTTGCTCAAATAGCATTTTTTTAAGAATAACCAGTCATAAGCGGGTCTTCAATCTTATTATTATAACAAAATCTTAATTTGATGTAAACACAACTGCGTGAGATATACATAGCACTCAGTGGACTCTCTCTCTCTCCCTCTCGCTCTCTCACTCTCTCTCTCTCTCTCTCTCTCCAGATCATTTAATAGTTGGGAAAGTAACATCATTTCCTTTCTCCTGCTGCCGCTGTTCACGTATCTTTCTCCATTTCACTTAGACTGACAGCGCATCAGAGGATGACCACTATGTCAATTTTCGAGCCCCCCCATCACTCTCACCCTCATAACCTTGTAAGGTAACACAACCAATATGCTAACTTCGTTCTTTGCCCAATATCATTAATGTAACGTGGACAATATACCAACTTCGTTCTTTGCCCAAATAACATTTTAAGAGTAACGAGCAGCATTCTGCCGATGTCTGAATATGGAAAACACAATCTTGCAAGCAAGTATGCATATATACGATAATATGGGAAAACACAATCTTGTTACTATTATTAAATTGACTTGTTCATTATCCCGAGTTCAACACTCTTTCTCTCTCTCTCTCTCTCTCTCTCTTAAGACCTACATTATCCAATGTAAACAGTCCGGATGAGCTGGGTTAAGTCTGTTTTCAGTTCTAATAACATTTGAAAATGTAAGCGTGGTTACTCATTCCGTCTCGACGCATCTCGTTAGGGACTGACCTTGAGTCTTTCCATAGCGCGAGTTTTCACTCATCATCAACCATTAGCAATCGTTCGATCCAGCAGAAAAAAACAGAGTCTAGTGTTAGCATAATAATAATAGGTGAAAAATAGTTGATTTCAATTCTTAACTTGTTCAGTGTTCATTCTTGTATTCCCTATGTTCCTTATCATGTCTTCATATTCTCTATAAGTTCATATTCCCTGCATGTTCACTCTATTCATCAACTTTTTCTTACATGTTTTCTGTGTTCACCGTATGTTCACTGTGTTCATTCCCCTACTTAACCTCAATTTTTTTTATGTTCTTTGTTTCTTTAAACCAATTTGGTTCTTCCATTCACTAACTAGTTCTTTGTCAAATAATATTATACTGCAATACAGTTCCCTCAACAATTTTAGTCACCAAGTTTATTTACAAAACTATGTCAAAGTAATTCTCGTCGTCAACTTAATAGTTCTACCAACCCGTTCTTAAACAAATCTACACTTTATTCAGTTCCAAATTTACAAAGACAAACCTTTCTTGTAACTTCTTAACTAAAAATCTTTCGCCAATCAACTAAAACATAGTCACTTTCCTCATTTCTCAACTAAACTTATTATCCAATCAACCAAAAAATGGTCAAAGGAATCCTTCTTAACTAAAAATCTTTCGTCAATCAACTAAAACATAGTCACTTTCCTCATTTCTCAACTAAACTTATTATCCAATCAACCAAAAAATAGTCAAAGGAATCTTTCCAACGCTGTTCATAACTAAACTTATTCCCTAGTCATCAGAAAAATAACCGTGTTCTTCATGTTTCATTGTCATTTCATAACTAAAATTATCCATCAATCAACAGAAAAAGTCATATTCACCATCATTGTTCCTAACTAAAATTATGTTTTGTCAAGTAAGAAAAAATAACCAAAGATATCTTTCATCGCTGTTCTTAACTGACATTATACTTTGGGGAGCACAAAATAGTGTCCCTCGTCATGTTTTGTCTTTTTCCTTAACTACAAGTATTCATCAGTTAAATAAAAAATAGTTACTTCATCATGTTTCCCTGTCATTTCTTAACTGAAATATCACTTCTCTCATCTGAAATAGTCATGTGTAGCCTCTTTCCAACACTGTTCTTAACTAAAGTAGCCTTTCACTTTGCTAAAATAGTCATATTCATCATTGTTCCTAACTAAAATTATATGTCGTTAAGTAAGAAATATAGTTAAAGACACTCTTCGAGACATCAAGGACTTACTCAAAGACATCAAAGTTACTCTTCATTACATCAAAGACTCATTCAAATACTACTCATGTTCTCAGAAGTCATTCTCAAAGTCATTACTGATTTTCTCAGAGTCACCAAAGTTATTCTCTGAGTTAACAAAATACTACTCATGTTCTCAAAAGACATTCTCAAAGTCATCAAAGTTATTCAAAGAGCTAACAAAAGTTATTCTCGGAGTCACCTTCGTTCTTCAGAGAAACTTTCCAAAACATCTTTGTTCATCAAAGTTATTCTCGGAGTCATCAAAGGTATTCTCTAACTCACTTTTGGTCATTAAAGTTAATTTCTATGTTATAAAGTTTGTCTCAGAGACATCTAAAGTTAATCTTAGAGTTATCAAATGTAATCTCTAACTCACTTTTGTTCATCAAAGTTGATCTCAGAGTTAACAAAGGTAATCTCTAACTCACTCTCGTTCATCAAAGTTGTTTCAAAGACATCAAAGTTAATCTCAGAGTCATCCAAAGATATTCTCATGTCCACAAAAGTTATTCCAAGAGACGACAAAGTTAATCTCAGACATCTTCGTTCATAAAAGTTATTCTCAGAGACATCTAAAGTTATTCTCTAAGACATCAAAGTTATTCTAAGAGCTATCAAAAGTTATTCTCAGTCATGATATGTTATTCTCTAAGTAACCTTCCATTCATCAAAGACATTCTCTAAGCCCTCAAAGTTATTCTCTAAGACAAAAAAGTCATTCTCAGAGTCATCAAAAGTTATTCTCAGACTCACCTTCGTTATTCAAAGAAGCCTTCTGAGACATCCTCGTTCAACAAAACTGTCCTCAGAGCCATCAAAAAGTTAAATACAGTCATCAAAGTTATTCTCTAAGTATCTTTTCGTTCATCAGAGATGCTTTCTAAGACATCTTTGTTCATCAAAGTTGTTCTCTAAGACATCAATGTTGTTCTCTAAGACATCAATGTTGTTCTCTAAATCATAAAAGTTAATCTCTAAGGCACCTTCGTTTACTAGAGAAACTTTCCAATCCATCTTCGTCGATCAAAGTTATTCTCAGAATCATCAAAGAGATCTCTATTTCACCTTCGTTCACCAAAAAGTTGTTCTCTAAGACACCTTCGTTCATCAAAGAAACTCTCCATCCATCATGTTATTCTTTAAGACATCTTCAGTCATAAAATTTCTCTCCAAAATGTAACTAGTTCAGCTTTTCATACCAAACCTGCACTTCTGTTAAAATATATTTTCTTAGTCACTTTACCCTAAAACTGTTCTCAGAACTACACTGCCCAAATCCTACGTAACCTATCCTCTCCACCCAATGTTACTTAGTTAACGTAACGTTCCTAAACCTAACTTTACCTATCCCAACTTAACTTACCTTACCTTTACCTATCGTACCTAACTTAACCTGCATAACCTAACTTTACCAATCCTAACATGACGTACCTTACATTACCTATCTTACTTAACTTAACCTGCACAACCTAACTTACATAACTTATCTTACCTATCCTAACGTAACCTAACTTGCTTTACCTAACTTAATTTTATATTCCCAAACTGATGTATCCTAACTTATCTAGTCCAACCAGACATGATCTAACTTACATAATTATTCCTGCTTGTCTTTTGTGTTTCGTCAATCATTGTCTCATATTCATTTACTCATTTCAAGGGTTAATTTCTCAAATGGACATTTTTGCATTTCAAGTGTTATTTGTTTAAGATTGGGTGTTTAACCATTTCAAAGGATTTTTGTTATATATGGGAATTTACTCGTTTCAAGGGCATATTTCTCAAATGGTCATTTTTGCAGATCAAGGGTTATTTGTTAAAGTTCATCACGTTGCTCATAAGTTGTGTTTATTATGTTTGTTATTATTTATTCTTATTCCCCAACCCCTTAACCTAACCTCTTATAATCTTAGTGTATTTAGTAGGTTCTATCATATGGTCTTATTCCCCATCCCCCTTAACCTAACCTCTTATAATCTTAGTGTATTTAGTAGGTTCTATCATATGTTCTTATTCCCCATCCCTTTAACCTAACCTTTCAGATGTAGTTTATTATGTTTTTTGACGTATTTGTTGAATATATTATCCTTTTCCTAACCTTTCAGATGTAGTTTTGTTTCTCCTTTTTGTATATTTTTACCCAAACCCACCATCCCACTTAACCTTCTTTCCTTCTTTTACTTTGTTTCTCCTACTCCTTCTAACCCTCCTTTTCTATCTCTCTCCCTTATTCTCTCTCTTCCTCCCCCTCTCTCTCACTCATTTGCTCAAATGCTCTCTTCTTTCTCAAATTCAAGTCTTAATGCTCCCATTCTCTCACCCTCACTCTCATTCACTTAGTTTTTCTTTTCTCAAATTCAAGTCTAGTGCTCCCATGCTCTTCCTCCCCCCTCTCTCTTACTCTTTTCTCCTCGTTTCATGCTCTCACTCACTTGCTCTCTTGTTTTTCTCAATTTCAAGTCTTAGTAGATCTGATTCTTTACTATTGTAATTTTATTATTACTAAGATAAAGAATGAACTTATATGTGAAAACAAAGTAAAAGAAGGAAAGAAGGTTAAGTGGGATGGTGGGTTTGGGTAAAAATATACAAAAAGGAGAAACAAAACTACATCTGAAAGGTTGTGCAGGTTAAGTTAAGTAAGATAGGTAATGTTAGGATAGGTAAAGTTAGGTTATGCAGGTTAAGTTAGGTACGATAGGTAAAGGTAAGGTAAGTTAAGTTGGGATAGGTAAAGTTAGGTTTAGGAACGTTACGTTAACTAAGTAACATTGGGTGGAGAGGATAGGTTACGTAGGATTTGGGCAGTGTAGTTCTGAGAACAGTTTTAGGGTAAAGTGACTAAGAAAATATATTTTAACAGAAGTGCAGGTTTGGTATGAAAAGCTGAACTAGTTACATTTTGGAGAGAAATTTTATGACTGAAGATGTCTTAAAGAATAACATGATGGACGGAGAGTTTCTTTGATGAACGAAGGTGTCTTAGAGAACAACTTTTTGGTGAACGAAGGTGAAATAGAGATCTCTTTGATGATTCTGAGAATAACTTTGATCAACGAAGATGGATTGGAAAGTTTCTCTAGTAAACGAAGGTGCCTTAGAGATTAACTTTTATGATTTAGAGAACAACATTGATGTCTTAGAGAACAACATTGATGTCTTAGAGAACAACTTTGATGAACAAAGATATCTTAGAAAGCTTCTCTGATGAACGCAAAGATATCTTAGAAAGCTTCTCTGATGAATGCAAAGATACTTAGAGAATAACTTTGATGACTGTATTTAACTTTTTGATGGCTCTGAGGACAGTTTTGTTGAACGAGGATGTCTCAGAAGGCTTCTTTGAATAACGAAGGTGAGTCTGAGAATATCTTTTGATGACTCTGAGAATGACTTTGTTGTCTTAGAGAATAACTTTGAGGGCTTAGAGAAAGTCTTTGATGAATGGAAGGTTACTTAGAGAATAACATATCATGACTGAGAATAACTTTTGATAGCTCTTAGAATAACTTTGATGTCTTAGAGAATAACTTTAGATGTCTCTGAGAATAACTTTTATGAACGAAGATGTCTGAGATTAACTTTGTCGTCTCTTGGAATAACTTTTGTGGACATGAGAATATCTTTGGGTGACTCTGAGATTAACTTTGATGTCTTTGAAACAACTTTGATGAACGAGAGTGAGTTAGAGATTACCTTTGTTAACTCTGAGATCAACTTTGATGAACAAAAGTGAGTTAGAGATTACATTTGATAACTCTAAGATTAACTTTAGATGTTTCTGAGACAAACTTTATAACATAGAAATTAACTTTATTGACCAAAAGTGAGTTAGAGAATACCTTTGATGACTCCAAGAATAACTTTGATGAACAAAGATGTTTTGGAAAGTTTCTCTGAAGAACGAAGGTGACTCCGAGAATAACTTTTGTTAGCTCTTTGAATAACTTTGATGACTTTGAGAATGTCTTTTGAGAACATGAGTAGTATTTTGTTAACTCAGAGAATAACTTTGGTGACTATGAGAAAATCGGTGATGACTTTGAGAATGACTTCTGAGAACATGAGTAGTATTTGAATGAGTCTTTGATGTAATGAAGAGTAACTTTGATGTCTCGAAGATAACTTGCAGATCAACTTTGATGACCGAGATTAACTTTTGTTGTTTTAGAGATTAATTTTGATAGCTCCGAGAATAACTTTAATGAACGAAGATGTGTTAGAAAGTTTCTCTGATGAACGAACGGTTACTTAGAGAATAACATTTTGATGACTGAGATTAACTTTTTGATGACTCTGAGAATAACTTTAAGGATGCGAGTAAATTTTTGAGTGTTTGAGAGTGTCTTTTGATATCTCCAAGAGTTCCCCTTGAAGTCTTAAAGGATGTCTTTGATGTCTCAAAGGATGTCTTTGAGTGCAACTTTGATGTCTTTGAGTAAGTCCTTGATGTCTCGAAGAGTGTCTTTAACTATATTTCTTACTTAACGACATATAATTTTAGTTAGGAACAATGATGAATATGACTATTTTAGCAAAGTGAAAGGCTACTTTAGTTAAGAACAGTGTTGGAAAGAGGCTACACATTACTATTTCAGATGAGAGAAGTGATATTTCAGTTAAGAAATGACAGGGAAACATGATGAAGTAACTATTTTTTATTTGACTGATGAATACTTGTAGTTAAGGAAAAAGACAAAACATGACGAGGGAGACTATTTTGTGCTCCCCAAAGTATAATGTCAGTTAAGAACAGCGATGAAAGATATCTTTGGTTATTTTTTCTTACTTGACAAAACATAATTTTAGTTAGGAACAATGATGGTGAATATGACTTTTTCTGTTGATTGATGGATAATTTTAGTTATGAAATGACAATGAAACATGAAGAACATGGTTATTTTTCTGATGACTAGGGAATAAGTTTAGTTATGAACAGCGTTGGAAAGATTCCTTTGACTATTTTTTGGTTGATTGGATAATAAGTTTAGTTGAGAAATGAGGAAAGTGACTATGTTTTAGTTGATTGACGAAAGATTTTTAGTTAAGAAGGATTCCTTTGACTATTTTTTGGTTGATTGGATAATAAGTTTAGTTGAGAAATGAGGAAAGTGACTATGTTTTAGTTGATTGGCGAAAGATTTTTAGTTAAGAAGTTACAAGAAAGGTTTGTCTTTGTAAATTTGGAACTGAATAAAGTGTAGATTTGTTTAAGAACGGGTTGGTAGAACTATTAAGTTGACGACGAGAATTACTTTGACATAGTTTTGTAAATAAACTTGGTGACTAAAATTGTTGAGGGAACTGTATTGCAGTATAATATTATTTGACAAAGAACTAGTTAGTGAATGGAAGAACCAAATTGGTTTAAAGAAACAAAGAACATAAAAAAAATTGAGGTTAAGTAGGGGAATGAACACAGTGAACATACGGTGAACACAGAAAACATGTAAGAAAAAGTTGATGAATAGAGTGAACATGCAGGGAATATGAACTTATAGAGAATATGAAGACATGATAAGGAACATAGGGAATACAAGAATGAACACTGAACAAGTTAAGAATTGAAATCAACTATTTTTCACCTATTATTATTATGCTAACACTAGACTCTGTTTTTTTCTGCTGGATCGAACGATTGCTAATGGTTGATGATGAGTGAAAACTTGCGCTATGGAAAGACTCAAGGTCAGTCCCTAACGAGATGTGTCGAGACGGAATGAGTAACCACGCTTACATTTTCAAATGTTATAAGAACTGAAAACAGACTTAACCCAGCTCATCCGGACTGTTTACATTGGATAATGTAGGTCTTAAGAGAGAGAGAGAGAGAGCGAGAGAGAGTGTTGAACTCGGGATAATGAACAAGTCAATTTAATAATAGTAACAAGATTGTGTTTTCCCATATTATCGTATATATGCATACTTGCTTGCAAGATTGTGTTTTCCATATTCAGACATCGGCAGAATGCTGCTCGTTACTCTTAAAATGTTATTTGGGCAAAGAACGAAGTTGGTATATTGTCCACGTTACATTAATGATATTGGGCAAAGAACGAAGTTAGCATATTGGTTGTGTTACCTTACAAGGTTATGAGGGAGAGAGTGATGGGGGCTTGAAAATTGACATAGTGGTCATCCTCTGATGCGCTGTCAGTCTAAGTGAAATGGAGAAAGATACGTGAACAGCGGCAGCAGGAGAAAGGAAATGATGTTACTTTCCCAACTATTAAATGATCTGGAGAGAGAGAGTGAGAGAGCGAGAGAGAGAGAGAGAGAGTCCACTGAGTGCTATGTATATCTCACGCAGTTGTGTTTACATCAAATTAAGATTTTGTTATAATAATAAGATTGAAGACCCGCTTATGACTGGTTATTCTTAAAAAAATGCTATTTGAGCAAGAATGGTGATACTAAGGCTTAGCACAGAACACTTGGTCTGGGAAGGGAGCAGTGATGGTTTGGCCATGGAGGGGGTGGTAGGGGTATGGGTTTGGTGGGGGTGGAAGGGGAGAGGGTAAGGCTGACCCATTACATCCTCCATCTCACTACACCTCAAACCACCACGAAGGTGAGAGCTCAGCGAGAGGGGCGGCTGGTTCATTCATTCAGGAGTCTTGCTATGATAACGCCAGTTGTGTGATACAACCTCTGCACAACAGTAATGGATGTAGGACGAAGAGGTGATGGAGATTGAGTAAACATGCATACATTTCAATGATATTTATTTGAGCCAGCAGATGATGTGATCACAGTTAACAAGAACAATTTGTAGGTAGAGATCGCGTCTCCGTGATGATGTGAAATGTTTCTCTCTTTTAGTAAACGCTAACCTCCGGACATTGACTGAGTTTACTAAGTGAAGTGATGTGTGGTGGACTTTAGAGAGACAGAGAGAGGCAGAGAGACAGACAGAGAGACAGAGTTGCTGACTGTAGCTACATCTCCCCTTAACGAAACGCACTGGGTAACGGTTGCCCATCCACTTCCGCCATGTCCAAGGAAGTAATGGCAGTCATTGCCTACCCTCCGGGAGATACAACCATAGTACTTGGAAAAAGTCTTTCAGTCTGCCTCTAACCCCTGACCCGTACGCACACCCCTCCGCGGACATTGAAAAACGCTTAAGGGTAATGGTACACATCCCTCCTGCTGGAGTCTACTCTCTCATCCTCTCACACTTAGGACTTCCTGTAGGGGGAGTTAATGGTTTGTCTGACCGCAAAATGACCCAGAGCAGTCTCACGACGACGAGGGGAAGCTCCACTCACCCTTCCCTCCATCCCTCCCTCCCCTATCCCTCCCCCACCCCAAACAACAACATACCAGACTATGTTTTGCATCTACACTCAATCTCTACTGACTCACGATCATCAAAATTATTATCCTCACACAGGATTAAGTCTACGCAAAACACACATACATATTCATTTACTCCTTCCTCATATTCCACTCTTATCCTTGTACCCTAACCCTTTGTGACTAGAGCGACGCGCTGCGACTAGAGCGACGCGATACACCTGCTCACCCGCCACTCAAGACCGCGTCCGACACGCGCCAAACTTCCGGGAAATTCCCCTCCAAAAACCCCCTGTGACTAGAGCGACATGCTGCGACTAAAGCGACGCGCACCACCTGGCATCCAACAACATGATCCCCCCTCGTTCCTGACCACATACCATAACACCAGACACTCATACACGTCCGACACGCACCAAACTTCCGGGAAAATCCCCCAAAAAACCCTCTGCGACTAGAGCGACGCGCCACTCCTGCCCAGCTGGCACTCAAGAGTGTCACCTGGGCAGGTGGTGCGCGTCGCTCTAGGCGTACTTTACACTACTTACATACATACATACATACATACATACATACATACATACATACATACATACATACATACATACATACATACATACATACATACATACATACATATATACACGCGCAGTTAGCATATAGCTATTTCGGGACAAATCCAATACAGTTTATATTGGTGAGACGGCACTGTGATGAGAGAGTTTAAATATCACAGGAACTGTTGGTTAATGCGTGATATTAAGTGAGGTTAGATGAGGCATTGATCTATAAGCATCAGCTGGTGGCTTGGGGGAGTGTTGTTGAGTCTGCTGGTATTAAGCCCAGATGTTGCAGGGTGGGTTTGATCTTACCAACCCCCACCTTGACCACAGAACGTCTAAGGTTACCTTCCACTCTCGCTTACAAAGGGCATCCCCCCCCTCCGAAACACACACATACACATGCATCAGATTCTTAACTTACAATATATATGATTTACCAATTTATGTTACTACATAGACTCTCAATTTCACAATATTGCATAAACTTGGAACTTAAAATTTGTCAATCTGTTTCATAAATTGATAACTTTGTTACCCAACTTGTAGGTGATAGTGAACCCTATACCCATCTTGTGGATAGTAGTGGACCCCATACTCATCTTGTGGGTGGTAGTGGACCCCATACCCATCTTGTGGGCGGAAGTGGACCCCATACCCATCTTGTGGATGGTAGTTGACCCCATACCTATCTTGTGGGTGGTAGTGGACCCCCATACCCATCTTGTGGGTGGTAGTGGACCCCGTATCCATCCTGTGGGTGGTATTGGACCGGATACCCCTCCTGTGTGTGGTAGTAGACCCCATACCCATCTTGTGTATGCTAGTGGACCCCGTACCCATCTTGTAGGGGGTAGTGGACCCCATACTTATCTTGTGGATGGTAGTGGACCCCATACTAATCTTGTGGGTGGTAGTGGACCCCCATATCCATCTTGTGGGCAGTAGTGGACCCCATACCCATCTTGTGGGGTGGTAGTGGACCCCATACCCATCTTGTAGGTGGTAGTGGACCCCATGCCAATCTTCTGGGTGGTAGTGGACCCCTTACCCATCCAATGGGTGTTGGTGGACCCCATACCCATCTTGTCGGTGGTAGTGGACCCCCATACTCATCTTGTAGGTGGTAGTGGTCCCCATAACTATCTTGTGGGTGGAAATGGACCATATACCCATCTTGTGTGTGGTAGTGGACCCCATGTCAATCTTGTGGATGATAGTGGACCCCATACCCATCTTGTGGGTGGTAGTGGACCCTATACCTATCTTGTGGGTGAATTGGACCCCATACTCATCGTGTAGGTTGTGGTGGATCCCATACCCATCTTGTGGGTGCTAGCGGACCCCATACCCATCTTGTTGGTGGTAGTAGACCCCATACTCAACCTGTGGGTGGTAGTGAATCCCATACCCATCCTGTGGATGATAGTGGACCTTATACCCATCCTGTGGGTGGTAGTGGACCCCATACCCATCTTGTGTGTGGTAGTGGACCCCATTCCTATCTTGTTTGTGCTCGTGGACCCCATGCCCATCTTAAAGGCGGTAGTGGATCCCCCATACTCATCCTGTGGGCAATAGTGGACCCCATACCCATTTTGCAGGCGGTTGTGGACTCCATACACATCTTGTGTGTGGTAGTGGACCATATATCCATCCAGTAGGCGGTAGTGGACCTCATACCTATCCTATAGGTAGTTATTGGGCCCAGACCCATCCTACAAGTGGTATGGATGCCTTACCTTCCTAACAGGTGGTAGTTGACAATATACCCATCCTACAGTACGTAAAAGACACTATACTATTCTATTTGCAGTAGTTTTCCCCATAGACATTCCAACGTAACATCGTTTTCTGTAGACGTTCGTACAATACATTCTTTAACGATTATTAAAGCACAAACTATTGTATATAATGTTAATTGGTGAAGCACTATTATTCTATGTAATAATTTATAGTGCTTATTATAATTTACTAAGAACAACTGCTATTTCTCAAAACAAAACTACGAGCCTTCAATAGGAAGTAGCTGATCTGTAATATTCTAAGAGCATGGACAATAGTAGGTAAATTTCACAACCCATGTGGGACCTGAAAATTACAATTTTCATTATAATTGAACCAATCACGACTATTCTGCTGTCTGCGGCAATGGACATGTACTGTGAGACGTAAATTGGTACGTGAGTAAGAGTTTGGGCCTTGAAAAAAAAACTGTGCATATACCACACATGTACTAATTCATAAGCAAAATAATGACTATAAACATTTAGTCATATATGTGCTGTCTTGTGCGCGAGTGGGTTGCTTGAAGGGTGTCTTTGATGTCTCAAAGGATGTCTTTGATGTCTCAAAGGATGTCTTTGATGTCTTGAAGGATTTCTTTGACTATATTTTTTACTTAACGACACATAATTTTAGTTACGAAAGTGTTGAAATAAGTTACATATGACTGTTTGTAGCGAAGTGAAAGGTTACTTTAGTTAAGAACCGTGTTCGAAAGAGGCTACACTTGACTATTTTCAGTTGAGAGAAGTGTTATTTTAGTTAAGAAACGACAAGAAGACATGATGATGAACTTGGCTATTTCAGTTGATTGACGAATAAGTTTAGTTAGGTAATGACAAAAAGTTACTATTTTTTAGTTGATTGGCGAATAATTTTAGTTAAGGAACGTGAAGAAAACATGATGAACAAGGCTATTTTCGGTTGTTTGACGAATTAGTTTAGTTAAAAAACGATGAAAGTGAATAGTATTTTAGTTGATTGGCGAATGATTTTAGTTAAGGAATGTTAAGAAAGAATGTCTGGGTGCATTTGATTTAAAAGAACATGTAAGATAATATGGCAAACATAGTGAACATATGGAGAATACATAAAACCTGTAAGAAAAACTGATGAACACAGTGAACCTGGAGAATGTTGCAAAGAACACAGTGAACATGAAACAGAACACAGTGAACTTGCAGGGAATATGGACTTACAGAGAACATGTGATGAGCACGAAAACATGACAAAGAACACCGTGAACATATGGGTAAAATGGCAAACACACAGAAAAATTAAGAAAACTGGTGAAACTTATGAACTAAACATGTTGTGAACACTTGCAGAACATGGAGTGAACATAGAAAACATAGAAGAGTGTGCAAAGAACACAGTGAATGTAGAGAAAATATACAAATACAGTAGGATTATTGAAAGCTTGGATAAGTTGGGGAATGGGAGAGATGAGGGGAAAGGTAAGGGATGAGAAGGAAAGGGTAAGGTGTGATTCTTGACCTTGTGATTCGTGCTTTGTTGAGTAAACAAAAGGTATTAAAGGTAAGGTGCGATCTGGCCGCGAGAATATTAGCACGTTGGTGATTATTTACATTACTGAGTACAAAAAGGGTATTAGAGGACGGGATGTTTACTTTTGATAGACTAGAGAACATCAAGATCTGAATTAATTTTGATGAACTAAACCAGAGGACATGAGCTGAAACTTGGTAATTTGCTTGATTTATTTTACAGGGGTCTGAAAATGTAGTTGGGGTTTAAAATCTCAGAGGATTTGGGCTGATAATAGTGAATTTTCAGGAGTTAACTTGGACAGAGGACAAGAGCTGAACTCAGTAACTGCATTGGTCTTATTTAAAACGAACGGAATATAGGGGATTTAAATTTCAGGGAAATTGGACTGTTAGTATTGAATCTACGACAGGGGACTAAGGCGAAGATGAGAGCTGGAGTTCGTTAATTGTTTGGATTTTATTTACTATGTCTGAAATAACAAGGTAAAAATTTCAGGAAAATTGATAGGATATTAACGAAGATACGAGAGGGAAGTAAGGTGGGGGATGAGAGCTGGAGTTCGATAACTAAATTGTCGTACTGTACTTCGTTTGAAATTTAGCCGTTTAAAATTTCAGGGGGATTGGAATGTTAGTAACGAAGTTACGGGGGGGAAGTGGTAGAACGGCCTATTGACATAGCTCGAGTGCATGGGAGAATTGTGTAAAATCCTGGTTTGTGTCTCGGAGAGACTGCAGCATCCAAGTAAATTCAGTTGAATTTCTGGTTGCAATTCTTATACCATGTCGTAGGTCTTTCGATTAAGGCAGCGTCTGGGATGCTCTCGGACGTAGGTTCGAATCCTCGTTACGGCCCTTGTGGATTTGTTCATTTGATGCATCACACTATTGTGATTTCTGCGTGTCTCAAATGCTTCCTGTGCTATCCTCGTTCCATTCCCACCACTTGTTCTTTAATACCTATAATACTAAGGAGAGAACAAGCGCTAGAACTTGCTTACTGACTTGATCTGATTTACTACGTCTGAAAAATGACTGTTTAAAATGTCAGGGGGGATTGGACTGTTAGTATTGAGTATACGACAGGGGACTAAGGCGGCGGATAGGAGCTAGAACTTGCTTACTGACTGAATTTGATTTACTACGTATGTAACATGACTGTTTAGAATTGGACTCAAATTGGGCTGTTAGTAACGAAACTACACTTATAAATGCGGTCTCTGACGAGAATAACTGCTGGAAATTTCCAACAGAAGTGCTGTTAGTTTTTTTTTTTTTGAAGGAGCTGGGGTTCAAGTTAATTGAAACAACTAGAGACCCTATAGCCGCCAGTTTTCTTTTTCAGCGCCTTAGTGTGGCCATACCTGGTTGATACCTGGTTGATGGGTTCTGGGAGTTCTTCTACTCCCCAAGCCCGGCCCGAGGCCAGGCTTGACTTGTGAGAGTTTGGTCCACTAGGCTGTTGCTTGGAGCGGCCCGCAGGCCCACATATCCACCACAGCCCGGTTGGTCCGGCACTCCTTGGAGGAATAAATCTAGTTTCCTCTTGAAAATGTCCACGGTTGTTCCGGCAATATTTCTTATGCTTGCTGGGAGGATGTTGAACAACCGCGGACCTCTGATGTTTATACAGTGTTCTCTGATTGTGCCTATGGCACCTCTGCTCTTCTCTGGTTCTATTCTACATTTTCTTCCATATTGTTCATTCCAGTACGTTGTTATTTTACTGTGTAGATTTGGTACTTGGCCCTCCAGTATCTTCCAGGTGTATATTATTTGATATCTCTCTCGTCTTCTTTCTAGTGAGTACATTTGGAGGGCTTTGAGACGATCCCAATAATTTAGGTGCTTTATTGCGTCTATGCGTGCCGTAAATGTTCTCTGTATTCCCTCTATTTCAGCAATCTCTCCTGCTCTGAAGGGGGAAGTGAGTACTGAGCAGTACTCAAGACGGGACAACACAAGTGACTTGAAGAGTACAACCATTGTGATGGGATCCCTGGATTTGAAAGTTCTCGTAATCCATCCTATCCAGAGAGGAAATGCTCACTGCATACAAGTGTATTTGCAACAGGGTGGAAGCAGACCAATATGGACTGCATGGGTTGCATTGCGGAAGCACAAAGGGCTGGCATGCAAGACACAACAAGGTCAACGACATCATCAAGAGAAGTCTCGTCTCAGCTCGGTGCCCAGCGGAGAGAGAACCTCGCATCCTAGGGGCCCACAACCCGAATGACCCCGCACTTTGCCCTAATGGTATCACAATATACCCTTGGAAAACGAGCAAACTGTTGGTGTGGGACTACACATATGAGGGAGCCGGTCGGCCGAGCGGACAGCACGCTGGACTTGTGATCCTGTGGTCCTGGGTTCGATCCCAGGCGCCGGCGAGAAACAATGGGCAGAGTTTCTTTCACCCTATGCCCTTGTTGCCTAGCAGTAAAATAGGTACCTGGGTGTTAGTCAGCTGTCACGGGCTGCTTCCTGGGGGTGGAGGCCTGGTCGAGGACCGGGCCGCGGGGACACTAAAGCCCCGAAATCATCTCAAGATAACCTCAAGATGTATCCACCCTGTCTGACACCTATGTACACATCAGTGCTGATCAAGCAGGTAGGGCGGCCAACCACAGGGAAACAGCAAAATCACTCAAACCACCCTGTTCACTAGGTGAACAGGGGCATTTGGTGATAGTAAATGATCCCATCAGGCAGGGCTCATCACCTTCTCTCATATTTCATGTTCACCAGTGTTTATTTACTTAATAACTACTGGTATAATATCTTGCTATTATAATACTAATTCTAATATCATAAAAGACATTTACTTCAAGTTTCATGCAGAGAATGCATATATAACTAACACGAAGGACTCCTCTTCACGAGATTCACCAGCTATAATATTTTTTTTTTTAAATTACAATCGTTCCTTGTGTTGTGTAGAAGAGAAAAAATGACTTATATTCAGTTTACATAAAGCTACGAGTGGTCAACAGCACACTTAGCGGACGGAGCAAACTTACATACAAAGGTTTTTCTTCTTAGTGTGCCTACCTGAATTCGGACGTAGGCGCTAAGAAGGAAAAACCTTCGTAAGTACCTTCGTGAATCTGGCCCCTGGTTTGTGTCTCGAAGAGGCTGCAGGATCCAAGTAAATTTAGTTAAATTTCTGGTTGCAATTCTTATACCATGTCTTAGCTCAGTCAATTAAGGCAGTATTGGGGATGCTCTCGAACGTAGGTTCGAATCCTCGACACAGCCCTTGTGAATTTGTTCATTTGACTCATCATGCTATTGTGATTTCTGTGTGTAATGAAGTAAAGGGGAAGTGGTAGAACGGCCTAATGACATAGCTGGAGTGCATGGGAGAATTGTGTAAAATCCTGGTTTGTGTCTCGGAGAGACTGCAGCATCCAAGTAAATTCAGTTGAATTTCTGGTTGCAATTCTTATACCATGTCGTAGGTCTTTCGATTAAGGCAGCGTCTGGGATGCTCTCGGACGTAGGTTCGAATCCTCGTTACGGCCCTTGTGGATTTGTTCATTTGATGCATCACACTATTGTGATTTCTGCGTGTCTCAAATGCTTCCTGTGCTATCCTCGTTCCATTCCCACTTCTTGTTCTTTGACAACAAACCTGTCATATGAGTGGCTACGGTAAAAAAAATCTCACAGAACTTCCGGAAATACCCGATCATACATAAGTATCTTGACAACTCCTTCTTTCCTTTGGATACCGAAAAATTATCGCTGGCTTCCACTTTCGTTCTCACTGGGGCAACCTCACCTTGCCCTACCACACATCCTAGGTATTCCAGGTGGGCTCTCCCGAATTCACTTTTCGCCAAGGTAATTGTCATGTTGGGCTTCTCTAACCAATTTGTTCGACCGGTTAGTCGGCTTACGTACTCCCTCCAGGAGTCTGCAAATAACCAATTGCACCTTGCAAAATCTGGCTCACAACTCGCTCGAAACATGGTCTTCTCCTGAGTGATCCGGCTTCTCTCACACCTTGGCTAGGGTGTCCCTGTTGGACACCTCCGCTCCATCAGTCCTCTCTACTTACTGTTTCCTCCCTCTGTTGCTTCATCCTCTTCTTGCATTCTACACTTGCAGAGTTAGACATCTTTAGTCTGTACCTCCTCTGTCGTCCTCATACTTCGGTTCATCGTCCCCACGATTCGGTCTGTCGCCACCACACTTCAATCTCTCATCATCATGCATCACTCCCTCGTCTTCACACTTCCATCTACAGCCATAATACTTACCCCTCCCGTCATCATTCTTCAATTTCTCGTCTTCACCGACGATCCCTTCTTTCGTCTCCTCATTTACCCGAAACTTCATCCTCTTCGACTTCCATCGAACCCTCGGCTTTCTTCTTCTCCATGCTTGCGCTATCATCTTCCTCTTCTCCCACTTTACTCTACTACACAATTCCATTTCGACCCATTCAACTTTTCTTCGTTCCCACAAAGTTTCTTCAAGTACTGCATTACACTCAACAATACTCTACCATAGTTGTTGCTCTACCTCTTCCAGAATGCTCGTAAGCATCACTCCACACATCTATCTCTTCTCTCTTTCTCTTCTTGGCTATCACTCGTCTTCACTATCTCTTCTTGGCTATCACTCGTCTCTTCCCGTGAAATGTGTCAACTTCTGAGATCTCACACAACTCAACTTCTTCATCCCTACACTTCTGTTCCCGTGGACAACTTGACGCTCTTCAACCGTCCTCAGTCTGTCCACATCCTTCTTCACTTCTTCTTCTTCCCCAAGCACTCCCTGCCCCTCACCTCCAGGACTTCTTCCTACCCCAAGCAGGCCTCAGCAAGACCTAAGCCCTCCATCCCCCACTCCACCTCCCCCTGAACCCCTGGCAACTACCCCACAGGAGGATGAACCTACCCAAGTAGCAATGACCATGCAACAACTTCCTACACTTGTGGGGAGTAAGGGTGAAATTGCATATCATAAAGTGAGCTTGAAGGTAACGTACTCAAACATTGATGGGATTACCAATAAAGCAGGTGAACTGGCAGAAAGAGCGCAAGAAGAAAACCCTGATGTAATAGGACTCACGGAAACAAAATTGTCAGGAGTCATAAAAGATGCTGTGTTTCCAAAGGACTACTATATAGTAAGGAAAGAGAGGGAAGGGAGAGGAGGTGGAGGAGTGGCCCTGCTGATAAGGAAGGACTGGAGTTTTGATGAGATGGAAATTCCGGACTGTGATGGTTTAGAGATTACATAACAGGAACTATAACAATGGGTGGACCTAAGATAATAGTGGCAGTCATTTACAACCCTCCCCTAAATGACAGAATACCTAGACAGGAGTTTGATAGGAACAACATTAATATAATAGAGAGAGCAGCTTCAGTTGTCTGCAGGAATGGCTCAAGACTCTTAATCATGAGCGATTTAAACCATGGAAAGATAGACTGGGAGAATGGGGACCCACATGGTGGTGCAGATACGTGGAGAGCTAAACTCTTGGAAGTGGCAACAAGGAACTTTCTGAGCCAGCATGCCAAGGAACCCACAAGAGTGAGAGGCAATGATGAACCAGCTAGACTCGACTTGATATTCACCCTGAATGAGTCAGAAATAAGGGAAGTCAAAGTGGAAGCCCCCATAGGAATGAGTGACCACAGTGTGCTGATATTTGAGCACTTGGTGGACGTAGGGATAACCTATCTAAGGATGGGATCAAAGGGAAAAAGAATAAATTACCGAAGAGGAAAATATGACGAGATGAGGAAGTTCCTCAGGGGAATACCATGGGAAACAGAACTTAGAGAAATGAATGTGCAGGACATCATGGATTTTGTCACCCAGAAGTGTCAGGAAGCTGCAGACAGGTTATCCCCGTCCAAAAGGAGGAAAAACGAAAAACAACAGAAAAAAACATGGTTCAACCAGGAATGCAAGGTAGCGAAGCAACTGAGTAAAAGAACATGGAGAAACTACAGAAAATAACAGAACACCGGCGAGCAGGGAGAGATACGAGAAGGCCAGAAATGAGTACCTCAGACTGAGGAAGGAAGCAGAGAGACAGTTTGAAAATGACATAGCGAGTAAAGCCAAGACCCAACCAAAGCTGCTCTACAGCCACATCAGGAGGAAAACAGCAGTGAAGGAACATGTGATGAAACTGAGAAAAAGGGAGAACAGATACACAGAGAATGACAATGAGGTGTGTAAAGAATTAAACAAGAGATTCCAGGAGGTCTTTACAATAGAACAAGGAGAAGCCCCTGCACTGAATGAGGAGGAGGCAAACCAAGCAAAATAGGAGGAATTTGACCTCACCAGTGATGAGGTCAAAAGGTGTCTGCTGGAGCTGGATGGGACAAAGGCTGTTGGGCCTGACAGAATCTCACCATGGATACTAAAGGAAGGCGCAGAAGCACTAGGTGTGCCACTCTCTATGGTGTATAACAGGTCACTGGAAACAGGAGACATACCAGAAAGTTGGAAGACAGCTAACGTAGTCCCAATATACAAGAAGGGTGACAGGCAAGAGGCACTGAACTACAGGCCAGTTTCCCTAACTTTTATACCATGCAAGGTGATGGAGACGATCGTGAGGAAAAGGCTCGTAGAGCACCTGGAGGGAAATAACTATGTAACGCACCACCAACATAGGTTCAGGGATGGTAAATCGTGCCTCACAGGTTTAATAGAATTCTATGACCACGCAACCAAAATTAGGCAGGAAAGAGAAGGGTGGGCCGACTGCAGAAAGCCTGGACTGCTAGAAAGCCTTTGACACAGTACCCCATAAAAGGAAGTTAAAAAAGTTAAAGTAACAGGCTGGAGTAAAAGGGAAGGTGCTCCAGTGGATAAGGGAGTACTTAAGCAATAGGAAACAGCGAGTAACGGTGAGGGGGAGACATCAGAGTGGCGAAATGTCACCAGCAGGGGCTGGTTAACCTTAATCGACTGAGCTGCGACATGGTCAAAAGAGTTGAAACCGAAGTTTTCTTTTGACCATGTCGTAGCTCAGTCGTTTGAGGCAGCGTCTGGGATCATCTCGGATGTAGGTTCGAATCCTCGTCACGGCCCTTGTGGATTAGTTTACAATTAGCATTAACCCTCTACTTAGGTAAGTTTAGGGGAAATTGAACCCTCTGTTTAGGTAGAATTAGAGAAATTAGTTAGGGGTCAGCAGAGTACAAGATGAGTCTGTACTCACGAAAGAAATATAGCTGAGTATTAATAGACTGATATAAATAAAATGATGATGCTTAATGATAATAAATAAAATATGATACCCTCATTTAAAGTTGAGGATGAATTAATGAGTCTTCAGTGACAAGCCTGTGAGCTGTAACTTAACTAGCTACAAGTCACAATGACCAAGCCTCTGAGCTCACTGTCGACTCCGAATCATCCTTGATTTTAATGAATGAACATACTCAGTTCTCTAAAATGAAATAATATGTAGCTAGGTTAGAAACTTAATTACACTCTGAAGTAATCTAAAATATCCATCCGAAAGGACTGATGCATAACAATGTAAACTTAAACTCAAACAATACTTTAATTCTGCATAAGTGCAGACAATTCCTCGTTTGAGATTGAGGTGATCTCATGAGTCCGCAGGGATAATTCAGTGCCTGAGTAACTTAGCAGTTACAAGTATAAACAGTATACTCACAACATACAGACGTGTTGACCTACTACCCGGTAATGAGTTTATAACTTTGGAGGGGGGGGGAGCAGCAGGTATATCAGTACTGAATCATGAACTGCGACCTGTGTTTTTCTCTTCCCCGGAGTTATGTCGGAAATTTCCGACACCCCACATACTAACCCTTAGTATGATAAGATAAATTATTGTGCTATGAAATCTCTATGCTATGCTATAAACAGCTATGCTATCACGTCCAGACAGGATTAGATTGGTTACGAAAGGCTATCTGACGCATTCCTCATTAACTGCTTGAGAGCTAAGACATTGTTTACTAGTTATAATATTGTAGTTAGTCTACTAACTCTATTACTTTAACTATTTATAAACTTTGTTATTGAAATCATTTCAACATTTATATGTAAAAGGTATTTCCGCATTATTGGTTCTACCCCCAAAAAGTGTGCAAGGGAAATAATCCAATTAACTTTAAGAAGGTTTTACAGTCCACTTCTCTAATACGTATTTTAATCAATTATTTAATTTATGATTATATCAGATTACATGTTTGGAGAATTTTAACCCACACAGAGGCAGAGAGGCAAGAAAGACAGAAGCAACGAGAGATACAAAGAAATAAAGAGAGACATAGACACGGAGAGAAGGAGAGAGAGAGAGATAGCAGCAGAGAGAGATAGAGGCAGAAAGAAGGGGAGACAGTGGCAGACAGAGGAGAGACAAGGGAGAATAGTTTTTCTCTGATACAGAGAGAAAATTGAGGGACAGGATAGAGCGGGGAGAGAGAGAGAGAGAGAGAGAGAGAGAGAGAGAGAGAGAGAGAGAGAGAGAGAGAGAGAGAGAGAGAGAGAGAGAGAGAGAGAGAGAGAGAGAGAGAGAGAGAGAGAGAGAGAGAGAGAGAGAGAGAGAGAGAGAGAGAGAGAGAGAGAGAGAGAGAGAGAGAGAGAGAGAGAGAGAGAGAGAGAGAGAGAGAGAGAGAGAGAGAGAGAGAGAGAGAGAGAGAGAGAGAGAGAGAGAGAGAGAGAGAGAGAGAGAGAGAGAGAGAGAGAGAGAGAGAGAGAGAGAGAGAGAGAGAGAGAGAGAGAGAGAGAGAGAGAGAGAGAGAGAGAGAGAGAGAGAGAGAGAGGAGAGAGAGAGAGAGAGAGAGAGAGAGAGAGAGAGAGAGAGAGAGAGAGAGAGAGAGAGAGAGAGAGAGAGAGAGAGAGAGAGAGAGAGAGAGAGAGAGAGAGGAGAGAGAGAGAGAGAGAGAGAGAGAGAGAGAGAGAGAGAGAGAGAGAGAGAGAGAGAGAGAGAGAGAGGAGAGAGAGAGAGAGAGAGAGAGAGAGGAGAGAGAGAGAGAGAGAGAGAGAGAGAGAGAGAGAGAGAGAGAGAGAGAGAGAGAGAGAGAGAGAGAGAGAGAGAGAGAGAGAGAGAGAGGAGAGAGAGAGAGAGAGAGAGAGAGAGAGGAGAGAGAGAGAGAGAGAGAGAGAGAGAGAGAGAGAGAGAGAGAGAGGAGAGAGAGAGAGAGAGAGAGAGAGAGAGAGGGAGAGAGAGAGAGAGAGAGAGAGAGAGAGAGAGAGAGAGAGAGAGGAGAGAGAGAGAGAGAGAGAGAGAGAGAGAGAGAGAGAGAGAGAGAGAGAGAGAGAGAGAGAGAGAGAGAGAGAGAGAGAGAGAGAGAGAGAGAGAGAGAGAGAGAGAGAGAGAGAGAGAGAGAGAGAGAGAGAGAGAGAGAGAGAGAGAGAGAGAGAGAGAGAGAGAGAGAGGAGAGAGAGAGAGAGAGAGAGAGAGAGAGAGGAGAGAGAGAGAGAGAGAGAGAGAGAGAGAGAGAGAGAGAGAGAGAGAGAGAGAGAGAGAGAGAGAGAGAGAGAGAGAGAGAGAGAGAGAGAGAGAGGAGAGAGAGAGAGAGAGAGAGAGAGAGAGAGAGAGAGAGAGAGAGAGAGAGAGAGAGAGAGAGAGAGAGAGAGAGAGAGAGAGAGAGAGAGAGAGAGAGAGAGAGAGAGAGAGAGAGAGAGAGAGAGAGAGAGAGAGAGAGAGAGAGAGAGAGAGAGAGAGAGAGAGAGAGAGAGAGAGAGAGAGAGAGAGAGAGAGAGAGAGAGAGAGAGAGAGAACCTTTAACATTCCTCAGTAATACACCAGCACCTTTAACATTCCTCAGTAATACACCAGCACCTTTAACATTCCTCAGTAATACACCAGCACCTTTAACATTCCTCAGTAATACACCAGCACCTTTAACATTCCTCAGTAATACACCAGCACCTTTAACATTCCTCAGTAATACACCAGCACCTTTAACATTCCTCAGTAATACACCAGCACCTTTAACATTCCTCAGTAATACACCAGCACCTTTAACATTCCTCAGTATTACCCCAGCACCTTTACAATTCCCCAGTATTACCCCAGCACCTTTACAATTCCCCAGTATTACCCCAGCATCTTTCACATTCCTCAGTATTACCACAGTATTACCACATGAGAATTTGCTTTGGAAAACCATTCATCCAACTCCTCTTTTTTCCAATTTACTGAATGAACTTTTGATAACATGGTTCATATCATCATAGCACAATTAACTCTAATAGCCAAACAATATTCCACATGATGTTAAAAATCGTTAGTGCCAATCCCACTTTCTATCAGAAGACATAAGGTACCGAGTGATGATGCTCATCGTCCACCCACAATTCAGAGACGATAAACTACGGTAATACTAACCTTCGTGGTCAACAGCATTAATATCAGCTCCCCGGGACATCAGCAGACTAATGAAGTGAACAGAACTGTTAATCCATTGGGCCACACAGTGTAGAGGGGTCCAGCCTTCGAAGTCTTCCCACTTGTTATCATCATCGATGTAACTTTCTGTTAGAAGAAAACTTTTATTATATCGACCACCATACATTTTTTCTAATTTTACATGCACGAACAGAACTGATGCAATTTCATCATTATTTGCAAATAAATAATATAGCTGGGACTCCATAAGTGTGAAGTAAATAATACAATTGGAATTAAATTTATAATTAAGTAAATTAAAATTGTTTCATACCAGCTTTTTCTTTAACTTTGTAAATGATGAATGTAATTACCAAAAACAGACACAGGATATACACTGATAACTGTACCCCGCTTCTTGCTGTAAATACTCTAAGAACTAAACATAGTCCTGATATATGTCCATGAGTAAAATATACATTCCGGGGGGTTAGTTATTTTGGTAGCCCTAATAACCTTCCAGAAGTTGATTGGTAATTTTTAAATTTAAGCTCACTCTGCAACTAAAAGCTATAAACAATCGAATCATCTAAATAAAAAAATTATCATACTAAAAACAACAGTAAAAAGATATGAAAGATAGAACTGTCGCCATAGTGACACCTCATGGTTTCTTATGAAATATATTTCGAATTAAGCAAAGAGCTCAGAAGAAGCAAATTATTTTAATGATACTGGAGCTGAGTTAGAAGTAAAATTAGAACATCTAAAATATCCAAATAATCTTTATAACATACAAAAATATATTAGATGTAGAGTAATATGGGGATCAGAAATCTTCGACCATAACCTCCTGGTTTGGAGGTTATCGTTGATGCTGGTGCGCATCCGCTGCAGTGTATCATGTTGCAGCAGAGTTTTGTAACCTCTGATTTCATACTCTTCTTTGTGTATATTATCGTGTATCAAATTGTGGCGATTTTCAATCCTGAAGGCTTGGTTTCTTGCTGCTGCGCCAATTATTTTACTATTATTATATTCCCTTGGCAGTTATTCTTGTAGGCATATAATATTGAATGTGACCACAAGGGTGATATTCTAGCATGAATCAATTACACTAGCACTCTGCCTCGTGCGCGAATTTAGAACGAGTAAGAGTTGGAATGATTACAAAGTGTCTTGTTGCATGATATGTACACAAGAATGAGGTGAAACGGATGAGATGAAGGTAAAGCACCTCGTTTATAGGTACACTGTATCTTGTCACTCCTGTTTGCATGATGGGTGGTGCAGTATATTGTGTCCATCGTGTTCCGGAAGTTGGCAGAGGGTAATTTGGTGGTAGTTGGCTATTGATGTGTGTCTTAGTTGTCTTTATGTATAATGCCTCGCCGAAGTCCCGTCTTCCGTTATTACTGACTGATGTTCGTTTGTTCAAAATCGCAAATCTCCGAAGGTTCTCCACCAATTGCTTTAAAATATTCACACAACGTTCCATTCGCATCCGATGTTGTTTTTATATACATATTATATAAATGTCCCATCTGTAACGTGAAAAAACATGCCTTATTTGAAAATCTGTGTTTTTCATGTGAGGGACATCTTCGAAACCACTTCACCAATTGCTATGAAATTTTGACACAACGTTGCACTCGAAAAGGCACATGTTTTTATATACCTACTATATACATGCCTCACCTGTGACGGGAAAAATCATGCGTTTTCTGAAAAACAGAGACATCTGACGGACGTCAGAGCAACACAAGCTGTCATCTCCAAAAGTTCTTCACCGTTTGCATTGAAATTTTGACACAACGTTCCATTCGAATATGCGCTTGTTTAATATACCTATTATATAGATGCCACACCTGTGACAGGAAAAAACATGATTTTTGAAAAACAGTGCCCTCTGTTGCGTGTAGTAACAACACACACTATACTAACTATGTTACAATTCCATTTCAATGTTTCCATTCCATTGCATTGATAAATTGAATTTTCATAGGTTTCAATTTATTTTGATTTTGATTTAATTATTTCGTGTGACATTGCGTTAGAATTGAGCTGTGTTGTTTACCATACCGTTCATTTTGTAAGTATAAATATAAATGCCAAACCTGTGACAGGTAAAAACATTTTTTTTAAGAAAACAGCATCATCTGTTGCACGTAAGAGCAACACACATTATACTAAATATGTTACGATTCCTTTCAATGTTCCGATGTCATTGATAAATTTAAATCTCAGGGATTTCGATTTATTTTGATATAATTATTTTTTATGAAATTGCATTGGAATTGAGTTGTATTGTTTAACATATCGTTCATTTCGTTTGTATAGTTTATTTTTTTCATATTTTTTATTTCGTCTTTTTAACTGTTTTTCTTATATTTCAGAGATGGGAACATCAGATCATTTGATGTTCCCAATTTACTGAGCGGAACATCAGATCGTTGGGGAATGCATCAGATGAGGGAGTGGGGAATGGTGGGGAGGACGAGGGGACGGGAGTAAAGGATGGTAGGGAGGACAAGGGAGGGAATAATAATAAGGAGCATGAGGGGACGGGGGAGTTGGGGATAGTGGGGACGAAGAGACAGGGGAATGGAAAATGGTGGGGAGGACAGGGGAGTGGGGGATGGTGGGGAGGACGATGGGTGGGGGAATGACAGGGAGGACGAGGGGACGGGAGAGTGGGAAATGGTGGGGAGAATGAGGGGACGGTGGAGTGGGGAAAGTTTAGGAGGACGATGGGATGGTGGAGAGGGGGATGGTGGAGTGGAAAAAGGAACAGGAGAGGGGGAAATGGTGGGGAGGACGAGGGTATGGGTATTTGGAAATAGTTGGGAGGAAAAGGGGATGGGGAAGTGTGGAATGGTTGGAAGGACGAGGGGACGGGGGAGGGGGGAATGCTGGGGAGGACTGGAAGACATGGGAAGGTTGCTGTGGTCGAGGAATGCTAGTAGATACATAAAAATGTAAATGTTTGTTTGATCAAAATCGCTAATCTCTGAAAGTTCTTAACCGATTGATTTGAAATTTTGACACTACATTCCATTCAAATACGAGCGTTTTTTTATGTATGTTCTATATAGCCACACCTATGGCAAGTAAAAACATGTGCCATCCTAGAACATAAAAGCAACTTACGCTATACTAGATATGTTACGAATTTTAATGTTTCCGATTGCATTGATAAATTAAATTGTCATAGATTTCGATATATTTTAATTTTGATTTAATTACTTTGTGTGACACTGAGTTGGAATTCAGATGTGTTGATTACCATATCATTCATTTCATGAGTATTGTTTATTTTTTATTATTCCATTTGTTTAATTCGTTTCTTAACTATTCTTCTTATATTTCAGTGATGGGAACATCAGATCATTTGATGTTCTCATTTTTCTGATGGGAACATCAAATCATTTGGGAACGCCTCAGACGAGGGAGTGGGAAAAGGTGGGGAGGACGAGAGGATGGGGGTGTGGAAGATGGACGGAATGATGAGGGGTCATGGAGAGTGGGGAATGGTGGGGAGGATGAGGGGATGGAGGAGTGGAGGACAGTTTGGAGGGCGAGGGGACGGGGGAGGGGGGTAATAGTGGGGTGGACTGGGGGGATGGGGGAGAGTTGCTGTGGCTCAGCAGCACGTTTTAATAATACATCTTCAGAAGGAATTCCCTCTGAAGTTGTTAAATTCCCTCTGATTTTAAAATACGAAAATACTTATGGAAATTCCTGTTTCAGTTCTTCCTGTGGTCTGACATTGTCATATATATATATATATATATATATATATATATATATATATATATATATATATATATATATATATATATATATATATATATATATATATATATATATATATATATATATATATATGTCGTACCTAGTAGCCAGAACTCACTTCTCAGCCTACTATGCAAGGCCCGATTTGCCTAATAAGCCTAGTTTTCACGAATTAATGTTTTTTCGACAACCTAACCTACCTAACCTAACCTAACCTAACGTTTTCGGCTACTTAACATAACCTAACCTATAAAGATAGGATAGGTTAGGTTAGGTAGGGTTGGTTAGGTTCGGTCATATATCTACGTTAATTTTAACTCCAATTAAAAAAAATTGACCTCATACATAATGAAATGGGTAGCTTTATCATTTCCTAAGAAAAAAATTAGAGAAAATATAATAATTCAGTAAAACTTGGCTTATTAGGCAAATCGGGCCTCGCATAGTAGGCTGAGAAGTGAGTTCTGGCTACTAGGTACGACATATATATATATATATATATATATATATATATAACGCACTTCTCAGCCTACTATGCGAGGCCCGATTTGCCTAATAAGCCAAGTTTTCCTGAATTAATATATTTTCTCTAATTTTTTTCTTATGAAATGATAAAGCTACCCATTTCATTATGAATGATGTCAATTTTTTTTATTGGAGTTAAAATTAACGTAGATATATGACCGAACCTAACCAACCCTACCTAACCTAACCTAACCTATCTCTATTGGTTAGGTTTGGTTAGGTAGCCGAAAAAGTTAGGTTAGGTTAGATTAGGTAGGTTAGGTAGTCGAAAAAACATTAATTCATGAAAACTTGGCTTATTAGGCAAATTGGGCCTTGCATAGTAGGCTGAGAAGTGCGTTCTGGCTACTAGGTACGACATATATATATATATATATATATATATATATATATATATATATATATATATATATATATATATATATATATATGTCTTACCTAGTAGCCAGAACGCACTTCTCAGCCTACTATGCAAGGCCCGATTTGCCTAATAAGCCAAATTTTTCCTGAATTAATATATTTTCTCTTGTACCTGTCGGGGCAGTCGCTGTTGGCATTTAGGCACATTCCTATGTTTGTTTCCTTAGTGTAGACTGCAGTGTGGAAACCTCCGCCCTTTTCCATGACTGTTACATCTAGAAAAGGCAGCTTCCCATCCTTTTCCGTCTCGTAAGTGAAACGCAGCACGGAACTCTGCTCAAATGCCTCCTTCAGCTCCTGCAGATGTCTGACATCAGGTACCTGTGTAAAAATGTCGTCAACATACCTGCAGTATATGGCCGGTTTCAAGTTCATGTCGACTAAGACTTTTTGCTCGATGGTACCCATGTAGAAGTTTGCAAACAGGACACCTAGGGGAGAACCCATGGCGACCCCATCTACTTGCTTATACATGTGCCCATCCGGGCTCAAGAAGGGTGCCTCTTTAGTACAAGCTTGGAGTAGTTTCCTCAGAATACTTTCTGGCATGTCAAGAGGAGTACAGGCTGGATCACGATACACTCTGTCGGCTATCATTCCGATTGTCTCGTCCACAGGTACGTTGGTAAACAGCGATTCTACGTCCAACGAGGCTCTTCTCCCTGTGGCCCGTGTGCCCCGCAGTAAGTCCACAAATTCCTTTGGAGACTTCAGGCTGAAGGCGCAAGGAACATAAGGAGTCAGCAGGCCGTTGAGTCGCTTCGCCAGTCTGTACGTGGGTGTGGGTATCTGGCTAATGATTGGCCGAAGTGGGTTTCCAGGCTTGTGCGTCTTGACATTTCCAAACGCATATCCAGGTTTATATTCCCCAATGATCTTTGGCAGGTGGAGTCCGGATTTCTTGGCGTTCACAGTTTCGATCAGTTTGTTGACCTTTGCTTTTAATTCGGCTGTAGTGTCCTTCGTTACCCTTTGGAACTTAGTTTGGTCAGAGACAGGTACAAGAGGAGTGTTGTTAACGCATACGTCGACCGTGCTCTCAGCCACAGCTCAGAATGGAAGCAAGTCGACGAAGAACTCTGTAGGGTAAGGCAGGTCCTAGTCAATAACGGCTTCTCCAATGGTTTCATCGAAGACATCATAAGAAGGAAAGTGAAAAGCCATGCAACCTCTGAAGAGACAACTAACACAACACCTATACCCCCTATTAGACTATTTTACAGGAACTTCTTTTCCACAGCTCATAAAACGGAGGAAAGGGTCCTGAAAGATATTGTTAATAGAAACGTTATCCCTACAGACAAAAATCAGAGGATACAACTGACGATTTACTATAAAACCAGAAAAACGGCCAGCCTACTCATGAGAAACTCTCCAGACACAAAACAGAACGCTTTAAAAGAGACTAACGTCGTCTATGCCTTCAAATGCCCACTTGGGGACTGTAAGCTCCAAAAAACCCAGTATATAGGCAAGACAACAACATCTCTTTCTAGGCGTTTAACGATGCATAAGCAACAGGGCTCCATTAAGGAACATATAATCTCTTCCCATAACCAAACCATCGCCAGAGAAATCCTAGTAAACAACACAGAAATCATCGATAGATACAGCGATAGCAGGCGGCTTGACGTTTGCGAGGCACTACACATCAAGAAGTCAACACCAGCAATCAACAGCCAATTATTGCACAACTATATTCTACCCACCTCAAGACTCCGCTCCAATATAGAAGCATCAAGAAATATGGACCAATAGGCTTTCTACAAACACTTCTATTCAATACCCATTGTTTCTGTTCTGTCTTGTGTTGATACTTTTAATACCCTATTAATATCCCCTCCTGTTCTGTCTTGTGTTAATGCCACATCACCCTTCCCACCTCACTCAAATGTAGATATAATATTAGAGAGACGTAAGTTCTAATCAGTTGTGTATTTGTGAAGTCTTTGAAAATGTAATAAGTTTTACGAAATGCGCCCGTGTCGCGTCAGACTAGAAATAAAAATGAATTTTGGAGAAGTGATTTTTGATTTACCTCCAACAGTGAAGCGTAATGTACGAAAGATTGAGAAAATTCGTGTTAGAATTATTAATCTTACTTTTTCGGTCATATTTAATAATATATGTCTACAGGAAAGACTGCTACCAAAATATACTAATATTAAAGTGCACGACCCAGCAGCAAGGAATCAAGCCTTCACGATAAAATTTCGCCAGGATCTGATTCGTGATCAGATATACAAGACAGAGAATGAAATCAAAGACAACAAAACGCAACTACTTCATGCTACAAACGAGTGGAGAAATAGCAACATCGACCATAGTATCCGTACCCGCATTGAACAACACCTCGACATCCTCACAGACCAACATCACCTCAGCACTGAAACAAGGATTATCAAGAAACTAACAACATTATATGGAGGACCTATGGCAATTCCACGACCAAGAGATGGCTTCCTGAACCTTGCAGGAATTAACCTCACTGAGGACCAAGTCACTCTCCTAAATCTGGGCATAAACTGTCATGTTATGTCCAGACCGAGTGAAATGGCCCGGAAAGTAGAGTTGGAAATTCTGTTGGACGACATATTCGACCTCGAGACACAAAAGAAGGTCACTACCAAAGATACCTTACAAGCAGAACTTATTGCAGAAGGAGGAAAGAATCGAGGCAACTACAGAAGCACCATACTGTCCCCCGAGCTTAAAGCGGCAGCTAAAAGCCTTCGTGAGAACAAGGAGATAGTTGTCAGGAGAGGTGACAAGTCGCCAATATATGTCATTCTTAAAAAAGACGAATATCTGGCGAAAATGAACATCATACTCTCTGACCAAACTAAGTTCCAAAGGGTAACGAAGGACACTACAGCCGAATTAAAAGCAAAGGTCAACAAACTGATCGAAACTGTGAACGCCAAGAAATCCGGACTCCACCTGCCAAAGATCATTGGGGAATATAAACCTGGATATGCGTATGGAAATGTCAAGACGCACAAGCCTGGAAACCCACTTCGGCCAATCATTAGCCAGATACCCACACCCACGTACAGACTGGCGAAGCGACTCAACGGCCTGCTGACTCCTTATGTTCCTTGCGCCTTCAGCCTGAAGTCTCCAAAGGAATTTGTGGACTTACTGCGGGGCACACGGGCCACAGGGATAAGAGCCTCGTTGGACGTAGAATCGCTGTTTACCAACGTACCTGTGGACGAGACAATCGGAATGATAGCCGACAGAGTGTATCGTGATCCAGCCTGTACTCCTCTTGACATGCCAGAACGTATTCTGAGGAAACTACTCCAAGCTTGTACTAAAGAGGCACCCTTCTTGAGCCCGGATGGGCACATGTATAAGCAAGTAGATGGGGTCGCCATGGGTTCTCCCCTAGGTGTCCTGTTTGCAAACTTCTACATGGGTACCATCGAGCAAAAAGTCTTAGTCGACATGAACTTGAAACCGGCCATATACTGCAGGTATGTTGACGACATTTTTACACAGGTACCTGATGTCAGACATCTGCAGGAGCTGAAGGAGGCATTTGAGCAGAGTTCCGTGCTGCGTTTCACTTACGAGACGGAAAAGGATGGGAAGCTGCCTTTTCTAGATGTAAGAGTCATGGAAAAGGGCGGAGGTTTCCACACTGCAGTCTACACTAAGGAAACAAACATAGGAATGTGCCTAAATGCCCACAGCGACTGCCCCGACAGGTACAAGAGGAGTGTTGTTAACGCATACGTCGACCGTGCTCTCAGCCACAGCTCAGAATGGAAGCAAGTCGACGAAGAACTCTGTAGGGTAAGGCAGGTCCTAGTCAATAACGGCTTCTCCAATGGTTTCATCGAAGACATCATAAGAAGGAAAGTGAAAAGCCATGCAACCTCTGAAGAGACAACTAACACAACACCTATACCCCCTATTAGACTATTTTACAGGAACTTCTTTTCCACAGCTCATAAAACGGAGGAAAGGGTCCTGAAAGATATTGTTAATAGAAACGTTATCCCTACAGACAAAAATCAGAGGATACAACTGACGATTTACTATAAAACCAGAAAAACGGCCAGCCTACTCATGAGAAACTCTCCAGACACAAAACAGAACGCTTTAAAAGAGACTAACGTCGTCTATGCCTTCAAATGCCCACTTGGGGACTGTAAGCTCCAAAAAACCCAGTATATAGGCAAGACAACAACATCTCTTTCTAGGCGTTTAACGATGCATAAGCAACAGGGCTCCATTAAGGAACATATAATCTCTTCCCATAACCAAACCATCGCCAGAGAAATCCTAGTAAACAACACAGAAATCATCGATAGATACAGCGATAGCAGGCGGCTTGACGTTTGCGAGGCACTACACATCAAGAAGTCAACACCAGCAATCAACAGCCAATTATTGCACAACTATATTCTACCCACCTCAAGACTCCGCTCCAATATAGAAGCATAAAGAAATATGGACCAATAGGCTTTCTACAAACACTTCTATTCAATACCCATTGTTTCTGTTCTGTCTTGTGTTGATACTTTTAATACCCTATTAATATCCCCTCCTGTTCTGTCTTGTGTTAATGCCACATCACCCTTCCCACCTCACTCAAATGTAGATATAATATTAGAGAGACGTAAGTTCTAATCAGTTGTGTATTTGTGAAGTCTTTGAAAATGTAATAAGTTTTACGAAACGCGCCCGTGTCGCATCAGACTAGAAATAAAAATGAATTTTGGAGAAGTGATTTTTGATTTACCTCCAACAGTGAAGCGTAATGTACGAAAGATTGAGAAAATTCGTGTTAGAATTATTAATCTTACTTTTTCGGTCATATTTAATAATATATGTCTACAGGAAAGACTGCTACCAAAATATACTAATATTAAAGTGCACGACCCAGCAGCAAGGAATCAAGCCTTCACGATAAAATATCGCCAGGATCTGATTCGTGATCAGATATACAAGGCAGAGAATGAAATCAAAGACAACAAAACGCAACTACTTCATGCTACAAACGAGTGGAGAAATAGCAACATCGACCATAGTATCCGTACCCGCATTGAACAACACCTCGACATCCTCACAGACCAACATCACCTCAGCACTGAAACAAGGATTATCAAGAAACTAACAACATTATATGGAGGACCTATGGCAATTCCACGACCAAGAGATGGCTTCCTGAACCTTGCAGGAATTAACCTCACTGAGGACCAAGTCACTCTCCTAAATCTGGGCATAAACTGTCATGTTATGTCCAGACCGAGTGAAATGGCCCGGAAAGTAGAGTTGGAAATTCTGTTGGACGACATATTCGACCTCGAGACACAAAAGAAGGTCACTACCAAAGATACCTTACAAGCAGAACTTATTGCAGAAGGAGGAAAGAATCGAGGCAACTACAGAAGCACCATACTGTCCCCCGAGCTTAAAGCGGCAGCTAAAAGCCTTCGTGAGAACAAGGAGATAGTTGTCAGGAGAGGTGACAAGTCGCCAATATATGTCATTCTTAAAAAAGACGAATATCTGGCGAAAATGAACATCATACTCTCTGACCAAACTAAGTTCCAAAGGGTAACGAAGGACACTACAGCCGAATTAAAAGCAAAGGTCAACAAACTGATCGAAACTGTGAACGCCAAGAAATCCGGACTCCACCTGCCAAAGATCATTGGGGAATATAAACCTGGATATGCGTATGGAAATGTCAAGACGCACAAGCCTGGAAACCCACTTCGGCCAATCATTAGCCAGATACCCACACCCACGTACAGACTGGCGAAGCGACTCAACGGCCTGCTGACTCCTTATGTTCCTTGCGCCTTCAGCCTGAAGTCTCCAAAGGAATTTGTGGACTTACTGCGGGGCACACGGGCCACAGGGATAAGAGCCTCGTTGGACGTAGAATCGCTGTTTACCAACGTACCTGTGGACGAGACAATCGGAATGATAGCCGACAGAGTGTATCGTGATCCAGCCTGTACTCCTCTTGACATGCCAGAACGTATTCTGAGGAAACTACTCCAAGCTTGTACTAAAGAGGCACCCTTCTTGAGCCCGGATGGGCACATGTATAAGCAAGTAGATGGGGTCGCCATGGGTTCTCCCCTAGGTGTCCTGTTTGCAAACTTCTACATGGGTACCATCGAGCAAAAAGTCTTAGTCGACATGAACTTGAAACCGGCCATATACTGCAGGTATGTTGACGACATTTTTACACAGGTACCTGATGTCAGACATCTGCAGGAGCTGAAGGAGGCATTTGAGCAGAGTTCCGTGCTGCGTTTCACTTACGAGACGGAAAAGGATGGGAAGCTGCCTTTTCTAGATGTAACAGTCATGGAAAAGGGCGGAGGTTTCCACACTGCAGTCTACACTAAGGAAACAAACATAGGAATGTGCCTAAATGCCCACAGCGACTGCCCCGACAGGTACAAGAGGAGTGTTGTTAACGCATACGTCGACCGTGCTCTCAGCCACAGCTCAGAATGGAAGCAAGTCGACGAAGAACTCTGTAGGGTAAGGCAGGTCCTAGTCAATAACGGCTTCTCCAATGGTTTCATCGAAGACATCATAAGAAGGAAAGTGAAAAGCCATGCAACCTCTGAAGAGACAACTAACACAACACCTATACCCCCTATTAGACTATTTTACAGGAACTTCTTTTCCACAGCTCATAAAACGGAGGAAAGGGTCCTGAAAGATATTGTTAATAGAAACGTTATCCCTACAGACAAAAATCAGAGGATACAACTGACGATTTACTATAAAACCAGAAAAACGGCCAGCCTACTCATGAGAAACTCTCCAGACACAAAACAGAACGCTTTAAAAGAGACTAACGTCGTCTATGCCTTCAAATGCCCACTTGGGGACTGTAAGCTCCAAAAAACCCAGTATATAGGCAAGACAACAACATCTCTTTCTAGGCGTTTAACGATGCATAAGCAACAGGGCTCCATTAAGGAACATATAATCTCTTCCCATAACCAAACCATCGCCAGAGAAATCCTAGTAAACAACACAGAAATCATCGATAGATACAGCGATAGCAGGCGGCTTGACGTTTGCGAGGCACTACACATCAAGAAGTCAACACCAGCAATCAACAGCCAATTATTGCACAACTATATTCTACCCACCTCAAGACTCCGCTCCAATATAGAAGCATCAAGAATATGGACCAATAGGCTTTCTACAAACACTTCTATTCAATACCCATTGTTTCTGTTCTGTCTTGTGTTGATACTTTTAATACCCTATTAATATCCCCTCCTGTTCTGTCTTGTGTTAATGCCACATCACCCTTCCCACCTCACTCAAATGTAGATATAATATTAGAGAGACGTAAGTTCTAATCAGTTGTGTATTTGTGAAGTCTTTGAAAATGTAATAAGTTTTACGAAACGCGCCCGTGTCGCGTCAGACTAGAAATAAAAATGAATTTTGGAGAAGTGATTTTTGATTTACCTCCAACAGTGAAGCATAATGTACGAAAGATTGAGGAAATTCGTGTTAGAATTATTAATCTTACTTTTTCGGTCATATTTAATAATATATGTCTACAGGAAAGACTGCTACCAAAATATACTAATATATATATATATATATATATATATATATATATATATATATATATATATATATATATATATATATATATATATATATATATATATATATATATATATATATATTATATATATATATATATATATATATATATATATATATATATATATATATATATTATATATATATATATATATATATATATATATATATATATATATATATATATATATATATATATATATATATATATATATATATATATATATATATATATATATATATACCCTAGAAGGGGTACCACCTCTGATGCAAGTGTAGGGACCCATAGCCTCGGAAAAGAAAATAAAGAGTACTCAGAGAAGAGCTTGTGGATCCTCACTGAACACTTTGATATTTTCTTCTCCTACCACCCCTATTCTTTTGATATGTGTGTATACTTATCTAATGTGACGGGAAAGTGTTGGAGTGTAGATGTTCGGCAGTCCTCCAATGGCAGGTGTCAATGCCTGTCACATTTACAAAAAAAAAGATAGACTGCTTGCCCGTTGTCTGTGGTAAGTGAGAGGGAGGAACACGTAAAACACAAAGTATGAACAATGAAACTTTAATATACTTTAAACACAAATAAAAATAAAGACATTTCCTGTGGTAATGAACAGTGCAATTAAACAAGTCAAAACACAATATAACATAAATGATTAATAGGGATGAAGTTTACTCTACAATGATATAAATATACAGTGAAAAATAATCAGGTGCTGAGAATATTGGCTATGGCTGAGACCTCCCTTAGTATACAAAGCCAGAGAGCTTAGTATGCCAGAGAGAGATGTCAACACTTAGAGCACAAAGAATATTCTGAAGTTGATAGCTGGTTCAAGCTCAGACATCGACTCAGGTAGATGGCGCTGAGGTGCAGTGTGCAGGTGTGCAGTCGGCGAGTCACCAATCAGGAGCAGGCAGGCTGGGAAGGGCAGTTGGCTGGTTGATGATGAGCCGGCATGGAAGGAGTGTGGAGTTGGGGGTTTAGGGTACGTTTTGCCTCCTGGTCAAAACGTTTTGTGCTACTGGTGGACGTATCTTGAATGTAGCATCTTATACTTGTAGAATAAATGTAACTTTAGGTAGGGAAGAGCAGGCTCAATCTCTCTTGAAAGAGATTATCGTCACACTAACTTTATTTGAAAATGTCATTACACAAAAAAAGTTACAATATTCATTACATGCAGGGCTCTCTCTCTCTGCTGGACAACTGGCTGTGGTAAGGCTTCTCGTAATAATGTCATTGACCTCAGTGTGTCTGGCATGCCATCCTCCTGTCCTTTGGCAGAGAAGGCCATGCCGTCCGTACCTGTCGGCCTCTGCCTCGCCGCAAATACACCTGTATTTGGTGTGGATTTGGGCAGGGAGGTGGAGAGCCACGGCAATTCGGAGGGCCTGCGGTGTGAGACGGGTGCCGGTTGCTGACATTGGGGTTGCTAATAGGAAATCACCTGCATGAGGAGCTGCTACAGCTCTAAGTCGGGCAGTGTCATGTGGTGTTGTTGCAGCTTCTAGCAAAGTCGCCGCTGCTTGGTCGGTAATGGCGCGATCCCAGCTGGATTGCTTATGGGCTTCAGAAGGCGGTGGTTCGGGTGCTGCTCCTGCAAGAGAGACCCATTTGGTTGTGCAGTCTGTGAAGCTGGGATCATGTACCCCTGCCTGTTGAACTAGGTGCTCAGGGAGGATTTCCTTCACCAAGTTGTCAGACCCCACTGAAGAGGATAGGAATGCTGGTACAGCAATTTGTGTTGCTGTGTGCACGTCAAGGCCCCCGAGTCTGACAGGAAGGGAGGCATGTTTCCACTGTGAGTCGCTGAGGGAAAGATTGAGGGCTTTTTCTAGTGTTGATTTCAGCAAGCTGTCGTACTCTTCATATTTAATATTGTTGAAAGATGGCGAACATCTTAGAAAGTAGGTCAGCCTGGGGAGGGACAAGCATCTGGTGATGAGGTAAAGTGCTAACCTACCTAACGGTAAAGTGGTAAAGTGTATGTCAACAAATTCCTTTGGAGACTTCAGGCTGATAACATAAGGTACATAAGGAGTCAGCAAGCCGTTGAGTCGCTTTGCCAGTCTGTACATGGGTGTGGGTATCTGGCTGATAATTAGCCAAAGTGGGTTTCCAGGCTTGTGTGTCTTGACATTTCCATACGCATACCCAGGTTTGTATTGCCCAATAATCTTTCGCATGTGGAGTCCAGATTTCTTGGCGATCACAGTTTCAATCAATCTGTTTGTTTGGTAAACTTTGGCGGAGCCTTCATTAGGCTCCGCCAAAAACAAAAAAAGTTTCTAGTCACCACCTCCAGTAGTTTGGCTCTCTACGTATCATCGCCTCCATGCGGTTCCTTCTTCTCCCAGTCAATCCTTCCATGATTGAAGTTCCCCATGATGAGCTGGTGGGATCTATTTCTACAGGCAACAGAGGATGCCCTCTCCATTATAGTGTTAACTGCCATGTTGTTGTTTTCGTACTCCTGTCTGGGTCTTCTGTCATTTGGTGGAGGGTAGTATATTACTGCTACTACTATTCTTGGTCCTCCCATTGTCATGGTGATTGCTATGTAGTCTCTGAACACCCACACAGCCTAGGATAGCCATCTCCTTAAACCTCCATTCCTTTCTCATGAGTATGGCCACTCTGCCTTCTCCCCTACCTTTCTCTCTTTCCTTATTACTGTGTACTCCTGGGGAAACATGGCATTCGTTATGATTCCAGAGAGTTTTGTTTGTGTGAGTCTTATTACATCTGGGTTCACTTCTTTTGCTCTTTCCCTTAGTTCACTTGTCTTGCTTGTGATCCCATCTATGTTCGAGTACATGACCCTGAAACTGACTCTTCTGCTTCTCCTCTGGGGGGGGGGGCGGTGGGGACCTGTGGGATCTGGGGTGAGTGGGAGCTGGGAGGATCTGGAATGGGGAGACTGGTAGAGAAGGAAGGGCTTGGGGGGGAGGAGGGGGAGGGTAGGGGGGGTGAGAGGGGGAGGGTAGGGGGGAGAGTGAGAGGTGGAGGGTTGGGGGAGAGAGTGAAAGGGTGAGGGTTGGAGGTGAGAGGGTGAGGGTTGGAAGAGCATGGGGGGAGGAGAGGCTTTGGGAGAGGGTGGTTTGGGGGGGCAGAAAAGGGGGAAGGGCTTGGGGGGGGGAAAGGAAGGCTGAGGTGGGTGAGGAAGAGGGAAGGGTTTAGGGGACTGGTGGAGAGGGGAAGACTTAGATGGGGTGGAGGAGAGTGGGGGGCTTATGGGGGCGGGGAGAACGGAGGGCTTGGGGGTGGGAGAGACGGGTGGGCATGTGGGAGAAGGGAAGGCTTAGGGAATGGGGGAGAAGGGAGGTCCTGGGGAGAGCAGTGAGTGGGAGGAGGGGGATTGGTGAGGGGAGGGTGCCCAAGGTGGTTACTTAGTGGGGGGCTGACAGGGGATGGGGCATGTAGGGTGTCTGTTGGGTACAATGTGGGGGTGGTGCCCCACTCCCTGTGGCTGTTGCACTGTTTGAGGAGGGTTCCCCACTCCCCTCTGGGACTGTAGGGTGTGTGTGTGTGTATGTATGTGTGTTTGCGTGCGTGTGTACTCACCTATATGTACTCACCTATATGTGCTTGCAGGATCGAGCATTGACTCTTGGATCCCGCCTTTCTAGCTATCGGTTGTTTACAGCAATGACTCCTGTCCCATTTCCCTATCATACCTAGTTTTAAAAGTATGAATAGTATTTGCTTCCACAACCTGTTCCCCAAGTGCATTCCATTTTTCTACTACTCTCACGCTAAAAGAAAACTTCCTAACATCTCTGTGACTCATCTGAGTTTCCAGTTTCCACCCATGTCCCCTCGTTCTGTTATTATTACGTGTGAACATTTGATCTATTTCCACTTTGTCAATTCCCCTGAGTATTTTATATGTCCCTATCATATCTCCTCTCTCCCTTCTTTTCTCTAGTGTCGTAAGGTTCAGTTCCTTCAGCCGCTCTTCATATCCCATCCCTCGTAGCTCTGGGACAAGCCTCGTCGCAAACCTCTGAACCTTCTCCAGTTTCTTTATGTGTTTCTTCAGGTGGGGGCTCCATGATGGCGCGGCATACTCTAAGACGGGTCTCACGTAGGCAGTGTAAAGCGCCCTAAAAGCTTCCTCATTTAGGTTTCTGAATGAAGTTCTAATTTTCGCCAGTGTAGAGTACGCTGCTGTCGTTATCCTATTTATATGTGCCTCAGGAGTTAGATTAGGTGTCACATCCACTCCCAGATCTCTTTCTCGAATCGTTACAGGTAGGCTGTTCCCCTTCATTGTGTACTATCCCTTTGGTCTCCTGTCACCTGATCCCATTTCCATAACTTTACATTTACTGGTGTTAAACTCCAGTAGCCATTTCTCTGACCATCTCTGCAGCCTGTTTAAGTCCTCTTGGAGGATCCTACAATCCTCGTCTGTCACAACTCTTCTCATTAATTTTGCGTCATCTGCAAACATTGACATGTATGATTCCACTCCTGTAAACATATCATTTACGTAAATTAGAAAGAGGATTGGTCCCAGCACCGATCCTTGAGGTACTCCACTTGTTACTGTTCGCCAGTCCGACTTTTCGCCCCTTACCATTACCCTCTGGCTCCTTCCTGTTAGGTAGTTCTTCACCCATACTAGGGCCTTTCCGCTTACTCCTGCCTGCCTCTCAAGTTTGTATAGCAGTCTCATGTGCGGTACCGTATCAAAGGCCTTTTGGCAGTCAAGAAATATGCAGTCTGCCCAGCCTTCTCTGTCCTGCCTTATCCTTGTTACTTTATCATAGAATTCTAAAAGGTTTGTTAGGCATGATTTCCCTGTCCAGAACCCATGTTGGTGCTTGTTTACAAACCCAATGCTCTCCAGGTGCTCAACAAGTCTTAGCCTAATTATTCTTTCAAGTATTTTGCAGGGGATGCTTGTCAGTGATACGGGTCTGTAGTTAAGTGCCTCCTCCCTATCCCCCTTTTTGAAAATCGGTACGACATTTGCCTCCTTCCAGCAACTGGGCAATTCTCCCGACATAAGTGACTCATTGAAGATCATTGCCAGAGGCACGCTGAGAGCCTGCGCTGCCTCTTTAAGTATCCACGGTGATACTTTGTCTGGTCCAACAGCTTTATTTGCATCCAGTGTTGTCAACTGTTTCATTACATCCTCTGCTGTCACCTCTATATCTGATAGTCTTTCATCTTGGGTAATCTCTTCTAACAATGGGAGCTGCTCAGGCTCGGTAGTGAACACTCCATGGAATTTTGCATTCAGTACCTCGCAGATTTCCTTGTCGCTTTCTGTATATGCCCCTTCTGTTTTCCTCAGTCTTGTCACTTGGTCATTTACCGACATCTTCCTTCTTATATGGCTATGTAGTAATTTTGGTTGCTTTTTCGCTTTGACTGCAATATCGTTCTCATAATTTCTTTCCGACACTCGTCTTATGTTAATGTAATCATTCCTAGCTCTGTTACATCTAATCCTGTTGTCCTCTGTCCTTTGTCTTCTGTACTTCCTCCACTCCCTCCTGCTTCTCACCTTTGCTTCCTGACACTGTCTATTAAACCATGGGTTATTATATTCCCTCCTGCTTTTTTCCTTTATTGTTGGAATAAATCTATCTTCAGCCTCCTTGCATTTCAATATGACTTGGTTCATCATACCTTGCACTGTTTTTCCTCTAAGTTCTTCCTCCCACTGCACTTCTCCCAGGTAGTCCCTTATCCTTCTGTAGTCCCCTTTTCTGTAATCAAGTCTCCTTTCCCGGACCTCTTGTCCTTTGGTCTCAATTTTAAGCTCCATCATGTAGTCAAAGGCTAGGACACAATGGTCACTAGCTCCTAGTGGTATTTCATGTTCCAACTGCTCGATGTCTTCTACATTCTGAGTGATAATGAGATCTAATAGGCTGGGCGTATCCCCTCCTCTTTCCCTAGTATCTTCTTTCACATGCTGTGTTAGGAAATTCCTGTCAATAACGTCTACCAGCTTCGCTCCCCAGGTCTCCTCCCCGCCATGGGGATTCCTCGTTTCCCAATCTATCTCTCCGTGATTTAGGTCCCCCATGACCAGCAGCTTCGCTCTCATTCTATGCGCTAAAGTTGCTGCCCTCTACAGTTCATCCATACATGTCTTGTTGCTGTCCTCGTACTCCTGCCTGGGCCTTCTACTGTTTGGTGGGGGATTGTAGAGTATCAAGATTACAATCTTCTTCCCATCCACTGTCAGAGTTCCATGTATGAAGCTTGTGCTTTCATTGGTACCCGGATTTTCCAGCTCATCAAACTTCCATTTCCGCTTTATTAGTAGTGCCACTCCTCCTCCCTGTCTCTGTGTCCTTTCTTTTCTTATCACCTGGTACCCCTCTGGAAAGATTGCATCCGAGATCATGCCATTTATTTTAGTTTCCACTATTGCCACTATGTCTGGGTCTGCCTCACTAACTCTTTCTTTTATCTCTTCTGCTTTATTGGCTACCCCATCAGCATTGGTGTACCAAACCTTGAGACTCTTCTTGGAAACTCGGGTGTCAGAGTTCCCCCTTTCACCAGGGGTCTGGGGGGAACTGGGGGGTGTCTGGGGGGCAAGTGGGGGCTGTGGGGGTGAGTGGGGGGGTGCTAGGGGGGTGCCTGGGAGTGCCTGGTAGGCGAATGGGGTCTGGGCATCTAGGGGGGTAGGAAGGGCATAATGGGTCTGAAAGTTAGGGGTCTGAATAGCATAGGGGGGTTGAGAAATAGAGTGAGACTGAGAGTCAGATAGAGGTTGAGAGGTTGGGGGGAAGAGGGATACTGAGGGCGGAGAGCTGAGATGAGAATGGAGCATGGGTGCTGGGAGTGGAAGAGAGGGTATATTAGTTAGGGGTGAATCGGGGGTAGGTGGGGGTTTTGGGGTAGAAGAGGGGAAGAGGGAGATGGGGGAAGGTGTTAGGGGGTCACAAGGTGAGGGGGTTAAATGTGGGCTGGAGGTGCATAGGAGGGGTGAGGGTTGGGTGGGGTTTGGGGGTGAGTGGAAGAGGGGTGCAGTGGAAGCTGGGATGGAGTAGATGGAATTGAAGTCAATGGGGTAGAAGGGGCAGGGGAGTGGGAAGGGGTATTTGGGGAGGGGGGATGGGAAGGTGGGTTTGGGGAGGGCATGGCTTGACCCACTGGGGTCGCTGACAAGTGTGATGTAGCAGGGGCAGGGGAATCGTTGTGGAGGTGCAAATGAGGAAGGGACAGAGGGGTTTTGGGAGGCTGAGGCAGGGGGGATGTATAGGAGGGCTGAGTTGGGGAGGATGCGACCTGGGAGGTGACCTGGGAGGTGACCTGGGAGGTGACCTGGGATGTGACCTGGGAGGTGAGACTACCTGAGAGGCTAGTACGTTGTCGTTGTTGCCATCTATTTTTGTGGGCTGTTTGCTCATCTTTCGTCATAAACCTCTCTATAAACACATTGTAATGGGTTTCACTTCCTCTGAGTAAATGCTTGCTCCTCATTATGTACTCCACTGCCTCCTCATTGGAGAATTGCACCAGAACAGGTCTATTCTTGGTACAATTGTAAGGTCCAACCCGTCGATTGATATCCACCTCGCGTTCTGCCATCTCTGCTCCAATACACCTCAATATCTCGTGCAATTCGTATTTTTCTGTTTCTATTCTCTCTTGTCTTGTTGGTGCCCTAGATTCGAATAATCCATGTATTATAATAGACCGTCTCCTCAGTAATTCATTGTCATGCTGGTAGCCTGTCCCCTGGGGATTCCCCATCCCAACCGCAGTCACTAACCCATCTCCCACTAATCCTCTATCCTTAGCCATGCTGCTAAACCTTCCTAATTCGTTTGTGATACGAGCACATTCCCTCTCCCAGTCCTCTCTTCCCTTCCTAATCTCTTCCTGAACATAGAGCATAAGTTCTTGTTTCTGCCTCTCTACCGCATCCTGTATTTGCTGAAATACCTCACTTTTAATCCCCTGGATTAGATCCTCCAACCAATCACTCCTTCTCTCTACAAATTTCCCGATTAATTTGTCTATAAATCTGTCCTCCTCCTCATCCCTGCTGGTGATTGACCTTGAACCCCTTCTAGTCATTGCAGTAACAATCTAGCCAAAAAGGCGCTCCTCAATACCTTGCACAATCTGCTAACACAATAGGTGAGTGAATCTCCAATCGTCGTCCCACGTGGTGGTATAAGGGTTGCTGCCGAGGTGAGGTCACGCGGTCAGAGGTCGGTGAGGTCTGGTTTCACACTGCCCAGTATTTCCTCAATTATTTTGAATTACGCTAATTAAACTGTTTTTCTTCACTACCTTATGGCTCTGGTTAAAACCCAAGGTTTTTTCATTCACTTGTACATTCACTTATAGTCTTTTTCACTTCGAAGTTGCCTGATTACCCCTCCTGATGTTGCCTGATGTGTGTGTGTGTGTGTGTGTGTGTGTGTGTGTGTGTGTGTGTGTGTGTGTGTGTGTGTGTGTGTGTGTGTGTGTGTGTGTGTGTGTGTGTGTGTGTACTCACCTAGTTACTCACCTAGTTGTGTTTGCGGGGGTTGAGCTCTGGCTCTTTGGTCCCGCCTCTCAACCGTCAATCAACAGGTGTACAGATTCCTGAGCCTATCGGGCTCTGTCATATCTACACTTGAAACTGTGTATGGAGTCAGCCTCCACCACATCACTTCCTAATGCATTCCATTTGTCAACCACTCTGACACTAAAAAAGTTCTTTCTAATATCTCTGTGGCTCATTTGGGCACTCAGTTTCCACCTGTGTCCCCTAGTACGTGTGCCCCTTGTGTTAAATAGACTGTCTTTATCTACCCTATCAATCCCCTTCAGAATCTTGAATGTGGTGATCATGTCCCCCCTAACTCTTCTGTCTTCCAGCGAAGTGAGGTTTAATTCCCGTAGTCTCTCCTCGTAGCTCAAACCTCTCAGCTCGGGTACTAGTCTGGTGGCAAACCTTTGAACCTTTTCCAGTTTAGTCTTATCCTTGACTAGATATGGACTCCATGCTGGGGCTGCATACTCCAGGATTGGCCTGAAATATGTGGTATACAAAGTTCTGAATGATTCTTTACACAAGTTTCTGAATGCCGTTCGTATGTTGGCCAGCCTGGCATATGCCGCTGATGTTATCCGCTTGATATGTGCTGCAGGAGACAGGTCTGGCGTGATATCAACCCCCAAGTCTTTTTCCTTCTCTGACTCCTGAAGAATTTCCTCTCCCAGATGATACCTTGTATCTGGCCTCCTGCTCCCTACACCTATCTTCATTACATTACATTTGGTTGGGTTAAACTCTAACAACCATTTGTTCGACCATTCCTTCAGCTTGTCTAGGTCTTCTTGAAGCCTCAAACAGTCCTCTTCTGTTTTAATCCTTCTCATAATTTTAGCATCGTCCGCAAACATTGAGAGAAATGAATCGATACCCTCCGGGAGATCATTTACATATATCAGAAACAAGATAGGACCGAGTACAGAGCCCTGTGGGACTCCACTGGTGACTTCACGCCAATCGGAGGTCTCACCCCTCACCGTAACTCTCTGCTTCCTATTGCTTAGATACTCCCTTATCCACTGGAGCACCTTACCAGCTACACCTGCCTGTCTCTCCAGCTTATGTACCAGCCTCTTATGCGGTACTGTGTCAAAGGCTTTCCGACAATCCAAGAAAATGCAGTCCGCCCAGCCCTCTCTTTCTTGCTTAATCTGTGTCACCTGATCGTAGAATTCTATCAAGCCTGTAAGGCAAGATTTACCCTCCCTGAATCCATGTTGGCGATTTGTCACGAAGTCCCTTCTCTCCAGATGTGTTACCAGGTTTTTTCTCACGATCTTCTCCATCACCTTGCATGGTATACAAGTCAAGGACACTGGCCTGTAGTTCAGTGCCTCTTGTCTGTCGCCCTTTTTGTATATTGGGACCACATTCGCCGTCTTCCATATTTCTGGTAGGTCTCCCGTCTCTAGTGACTTACTATACACTATGGAGAGTGGCAGGCAAAGTGCCTCTGCACACTCTTTCAGTGCCCATGGTGAGATCCCATCTGGACCAACAGCCTTTCTAACATCCAGATCCAGCAGGTGTCTCTTGACCTCCTCTCTCGTAATTTCGAACTCCTCCAAGGCCGCCTGGTTTACCTCCCTTTCTCCTAACACAGTGACCTCACCCTGTTCTATTGTGAAGACCTCCTGGAACCTCTTGTTGAGTTCCTCACACACCTCTCTGTCATTCTCTGTATACCTGTCCTCGCCTGTTCTAAGTTTCAATACCTGTTCTTTCACTGTTGTTTTCCTTCTGATGTGACTGTGGAGTAGCTTTGGTTCGGTCTTGGCTTTGTTTGCTATATCATTTTCAAAATTTTTCTCTGCTTCTCTTCTCACCCTGACGTACTCATTCCTGGTTCTCTGGTATCTCTCTCTGCTTTCTGGTGTTCTGTTATTCCGGAAGTTCCTCCACGCCTTTTTGTTCAGTTTCTTCGCTTCCATACATGCCCTATTATACCATGGATTCTTCTGTTGCTTCTCGGATTTTTCCCTTTGGGCCGGGATGAACCTGTTTACTGCCTCCTGACACCTTTGGGTAACATAGTCCATCATACCCTGTACAGACTTGTCTCTGAGGTCTGTGTCCCAAGGTATTTCACTTAGGAAACTTCTCATCTGTTCATAATTCCCCTTTCGGTATGCCAGCCTTTTGATTCCTAGTTCTTTTTGGGGGGAGATAAGTCCTAGCTCTACCAGGTACTCAAAATTCAATACACTGTGGTCACTCATTCCCAAGGGCGCTTCCATCTTAACTTCCCTTATATCCCATTCATTTAGGGTAAATATCAAATCAAGCATTGCTGGTTCATCTTCTCCTCTCATTCTTGTTGGTTCTTTGGTGTGCTGGCTTAGAAAGTTTCTTGTTGCCACGTCCAGCAGCTTAGCTCTCCATGTTTCTGGTCCTCCATGCGGGTCTCTGTTCTTCCAATCTATCTTCCCATGGTTGAAGTCTCCCATAATTAGTAGTCCAGATCCATTCCTGCTAGCAACAGAAGCTGCTCTTTCTATTATGTTAATGGTGGCCATGTTGTTTCTATCATATTCCTGTCTAGGTCTTCTGTCATTTGGTGGTGGATTATATATGACTGCGACTATAATTTTTTTCCCTCCATTTGTTACAGTACCTGCTATGTAGTCACTGAAACCTTCACAGCCCTGAATATCCATCTCCTCAAAATCCCAGCCTTGTCTTACCAGCAGAGCTACACCACCCCCACCTCTTCCTTCCCTCTCTTTCCTCATAACATAATAGTCCTGTGGGAACACTGCATTTGTTATCGTTTTCGTGATCTTTGTTTCTGTGAGGGCTATTATGTCTGGGTTTTCCTCTAGTACCAGTTCTCCAAGCTCATTTGCTTTATTTGTAATTCCATCTATGTTTGTGTACATCGCTTTGAGGCTCACTTTCTTCTGTCCCTTCTCAAATCGCCTCCTTGGTGAGTGTTCTGCTGGTGGGGGAGGCTGTTCCATGGGTGTGAGGACCTGTGAGGTGGATAACAGGGTCTCAGAGGATACTGGGATGAGGTGCGGGGAATCCAGTGAAGGGGGAGGGACAGGGAGGGTATGGGGTGAATGGGGAGGGAGGACGGGAAGGAAAGGGGGGGAGGGAGGACTCGGGAGGAGGGGAGGGGTAGAAGGGTGGGGATTGGGTGTGGGGGGAGGGAGATTTTGCTGAACATTTGAGTGGGGGCAGGGAGGGTTTGGGGTAGGGGGGTTTTCTATGCAGAGGAGGGAGGCGGGGTTGTCCTCCCTTCTGGCGTTACTGGGTAGCTGGTTGTGGGTTCCCCCCTCGCCTCTGGGGGTGTTGGGTTGGGAGCTGTGACTTCCTGGTTTTCCCCTCTCGCCCTGCGCCTCTTCCTTGCTTCTGCCGCCACGGCTCTCTCCTCCCTTGTCATGTCTCTTTGGAGGAATACATTTTTTAATTTTCCCACGTTTTTCAGGGAGCTCTTCCTTGATAGGATCTTCTCCTTTGTGTTCTCGCTTGCAAACACTATCTTTATCATTCGGTCTCGGTCTTTGTTGTACCGGCCTAGCCTGAAAACCTTCTCAATGCTATGCTCAGCCCCTTCCATGTCTAGTGCCTTTAGTACTTCATTCACTGCTGCTTTGTCCTTGTCACTCCACTCTGTCCTATTAGTTCCTTCCTGCTCCTCAATACCCACAGCAACCACTGATCTGTTCCTTTCCAGCAGTTGGCTAGTGGAGCGTGCCGCCTCCTGCGAGGTGGCTGCTTTCATGGCCACCTCCATCACTGCAGTCATTACTTCAGAGTTATTTTTTTTTAGTATTTCCGCAAATGTGTGTGTGTGTGTGTGTGTGTGTGTGTGTGTGTGTGTGTGTGTTTGGTGTGTGTGTGTGTGTGTGTGTGTGTGTGTGTGTGTGTGTGTGTGTGTGCGTGTGTGTGTGTGTGTGTGTGTGTGTGTGTGTGTGTGTGTGTGTGTGTGTGTGTGTGTGTGTGTGTGTGTGTGTGTGCGTGTGTGTGTGTGTGTGTGTGTGTGTACTCACCTAATTGTACTCACCTAATTGTGCTTGCGGGGGTTGAGCTCTGGCTCTTTGGTCCCGCCTCTCAACCGTCAATCAACTGGTGTACAGGTTCCTGAGCCTACTGGGCTCTATCATATCTACATTTGAAACTGTGTATGGAGTCAGCCTCCACCACATCACTTCCTAGTGCATTCCATTTACTAACTACTCTGATACTGAAAACGTTCTTTCTAATGTCTCTGTGGCTCATTTGGGTACTCAGCTTCCACCTGTGTCCCCTTGTTCGCGTCCCTCCAGTGTTGAATAGTTTATCCTTGTTTACCCGGTCGATTCCCCTGAGGATTTTGTAGGTTGTGATCATGTCCCCTTAATTCTCCACTTCCTATTCCCCTCGTCGCCACCATCCCTCTCCCCCATCCGCCCGTCATTTCCGCCATTACTCCTTCCCTCGTCCCCTCGTACTACCCACTATACCCCCCTTCCCCTGTCATATTGTCCTCCTCACCATTTTCCATTCCACTGTTCCCTCGTACCCACCATCCCTAACTTCCCCGTCCCCTCAGCTTCCCCACCATTACCCACTCTCTTGTCCGATGTATTCCCAAATGATCTGAGTTCCCATCAGAAAATTGGAAACATCAAATGATCTGATGTTCCCATCACTGAAATATAAGAAAAAAAGAGTTAAAAAACTAAATGAAAAACAAAATAAAAAATAAAAAATAAACTATATTCACAAAATGAATGGCATGGTAAACAGGCCAGCTCCTTTCCAACGCAATGTCACAAAATAATTAAATCAAGAGGAAAATAAATCGAAATCTATGAAAATTCAATTTATCAATGAAATCAGAAACCTTGAAATGGAATCGTAACATATTTAGTACAGCGTGCGTTGCTCTTACGTGCAACAGATGGCGCTGTTTTTCAAAATATGCATGTTTTTACTTGTCACAGGTTTGACATCTATATTTATGCTCACGAAATGAACGGTATGGTAAAACAACACAGCTCAATTCAAATGCAATGTCACCCAAAATGATTAATTCAAAATGAAAATAAATCGAAATCTATGAAAATTCAATTTGTCAATACAATCAGAAACATTGAAATGGAATCGTAACATGTTTAGTATAATCTGTGTTGCTATTACCTGCAACAGGTGGTGCTGTTTTTCAGAAAAACATGTTTTTACCTGTTCAGGGTGTGACATCTATATAGTAGGTATATAAAAACATGTGCGTATTCAAATGGAACGTTGTGTTAAAATTTCAAAGCAATTGGTAAAGAACTTTCGGAGATTACAGCATGTTTTTCTCATACATCAAACAGATGGAGTTGTTTTTCAAAAAGCATGTTTTTTTTCTGTCGCAGGTGAGGTATGTATATAGTAGGTATATAAAAACACGTGCCTATTCGAATGAAACGTTGTGTTAAAATTTCCAAGCAATTGGTAAAAAGGTTTCAAAGATTTCCCTCACATGAAAAACTCATGAAAAAACACAGTTTAAAAAAAAAGCAAGTTTTCTTCCCGTCACAGACGTGACATCTATATAGTATCTATATAAAAACTCGCTCGGATGCAAATGGAACGTTGTGTGAAAATTTCAATGCAATCGGAGAACTTTCGGAGATTAGCGATTTTGAACAAACGAACATTTCCATTTATATTTATATTATATTATATATTAATATATTTATATTATTTTTTATTATATTATTATAGATAAATACCTACCCTGCTTAACTCTATGCTATCTACACGTATATTTTCATATTACACACCTGCACTTGAGCTACGGGACTCCTGGTTCAACCTTGAAGCCGAGCGGATGTCTGGACACCTCCTCCGCCTAGGAGCTGCCTGATCACGCCTTGTTTTCGCGTTTTGGCTTTGCTACTGTCGCTTGGCATCTCTTTTCTGCGGTCCGATTGTACGACGTCTGGCGCACATATCGCCTTGGGTCACAGGATTGTTGATAGAGTTTTTTTTTACGTGTTCTGGCTGGTTCTTCCGGCAGGGTGACGGTGTACGGGGGCCGGCTTGGCCGAAAGGTGCCGGTGGTTGGTGGGTCTTGGTGGGCTCCTTGTGAGTCCTCCGCTGTGGTGGGCGGCTAGCTTCTGCTCTGCTGGAGGTCACTGGATGACTTTTGCGTTTTGGTTGGGGGCCGAGTTTTGGTTTTGCTTCCTGGTGTTCTCTGTGTGGGGCGCGCCGGTGTTGTCACCCTGAGGGACTCCTGGGACTCCAAAATCGTCTGTCCGTTTATTTGTTGTATGGCATATTAGTTTCTAGTGATTGGTGTCACTCATTTCGCGATTTGGCTTGGCGTTTCACCTTTCCTGGCTTCGCGATTCACTCTTAACGGGTACGCCGGAGCACATCCGATCCCACGATCGTCGTCGCCCCTAAATCAATAACAACAACAAGACTTGAGCTACACACTCATGGAAGGGTCCAACAAATGGCTGTTGAAGTTCAACCCGAGTAAATGCAAAGTAATGAAACTAGGCAGTGGAAACAGGAGGCCAGACACAGGATTCAGAGTAGGAGATGAAGCACTTAATGAAACGAACAGAGAGAAAGATCTAGGAGTTGATATCACACCGAACCTGTCTCCTGAAGCCCACATAAAAAGAATAACGTCTGCGGCATATGCGAGGCTGGCTAACATCAGAACAGCGTTCAGGAACCTGTGTAAGGAATCATTCAGAATCTTGAACACCACATATGTAGGACCAATCCTGGAGTATGTGGCCCCAGCATGGAGCCTGTACCTTGTCAAGCACAAGACGAAGCTGGAAAAAGTTCAAAGGTATGCCACTAGACTAGTCCCTTCCCAGTGCTATATAGTCGTAATGGCTTGGTGCTTTCCCCTGATAATTACCTTACCTAGAAGTCCCAGTCCCAGAACTAAGAGGCATGAGTTAAGAGGAAAGGCTGCGGGAAATGCACCTAACGACACTGGAAGATAGAAGAGTAAGGGGAAACATGATCACAACCTACAAAATCCCCAAGGGAATCGACCGGGTAAAGAAGGATAAACTATTCAACACTGGTGGTACGCAAACAAGGGGACACAGGTGGAAACCGAGTACCCACATTAGCCACAGGGACGTTGGAAGGAACTTTTTCAGTGTCAGAGTGGTTATCTGATGGAATACATTAGGTAGTGATGTGGTGGAGGCTGACTCCATACACAGTATGGAGTATGGAGCACATTATCCTGCCCGAAACGCTTTGCGTAATAATGGCTTTAGGCATTGTATGTACTAGCTCCATCTATAAATCGATCAAATTATGTAAAATCTCTTGTATGTATGTACCTTACCTGAATAAACATTTTATTTATTATTTACAGTTTCAAATGTATATATGATAGAGCCCAGTAGTCTCAGGAATCTGTACACCAGTTGATTGATAGTTGAGGGGCGGGACCAAAGAGCCAAAGCTCAACCCCCAGAAGCACCAATAGGTGAGTACACACCTACTCACGCACTTACCCCCTCTACCCACATCCCACACACTGAGTCAGTCCTACACACGATTCTACCTGATGACTAGCCACATCCCCGGGCGGGGCGGGGGCATCATCTTACCCTTGGAGATGGTTCCCAAGCCCTCACTTGGGTCCTGACCCAGGAGGCCGGGACGTTTCTAGTCCTCAACCTCACTACTACTACTACTAATAATAATACACAATGAAATCACACTAACAGATATATCAATGAGAAAACAGATATATCAATGAGAAATTCAGTTGGGGGCAATGTTGGGTCTCGAATGGTCGACTTTAGCATTCAAGCCGTGCACGTTACCTCTTGACCTTGTGCACGTTACTTCTGGACAACGTGTACGTTACCTCTGGACCCTGTGTACGTTGTTTCTGGACCCCGCGCACGTTACTTGTAGACCACGTGCACGTTACATCTGGACCCCTTGCACATTAGCTCTGGACCGCGATATACCAGAATTTATATGTCACACCTGGAGTGGCTTCAGTAGGCTACTCCAGACGTCCTGTGGATTCCTGTGATATTCCTGTGATACTCCAGACGTCCTGTGATATTCCATATCATGGTCCAGAGGTAAGATGCGAGACTTGGGAGAACCGAGGTCAACAGTTCTAATCCTTGTGTTGCTCAAGCTGATTTTATCAATAACAATATTGCAAATATTCAAATGATTTTCATAATAACTCTGAGCCACTGCTATCACAATCTTATACCTCTCGTTTGCAAATAATTGCTGGACGTCATCACCTATTAACAAACAATGTCGATACTTTCTCCAGGTATATATTAAACACAGAAGAACAAGCAGATCCCTTTTGACTGCTCTCCTTGCTAATATGTTGTTAAGCTTCCTGCGTCATGATCTCTTGGTAAACTGGGTTTACTTGTTACTAAAAGTTAAGGTGACTTTATCTCGATTAATTGGTTCCTCTTGTCTTCTGAGTGTTGCACAAACATAAACCCACACTAGGGTGCTTGTTTAAAGGGTTTAGAAAATAGATAAATTGCACTCATGTGGGCAGACAATATTCGGAAAAGTCATCCTCCAGATCTCCTGGTGACCACAATGTACTACCAAATTAGAGGCACTCCTCGATACTCACTGTATTCTTCCCCCTTGGAATTTAAATTGTTGGCATTATGCTTAGCTTACTACAAATGACATTGTTGTCATTTTGACAGTCGTATCACTCCTATTACGTGCCAATGATGTCGTAGAATTATGCCACTTTGGAATCTAGATCCCTGTACCTTTCGGAACTTTCAAGATCCTCATAGTAAAATTCAATAATAACATATCAATACACATACTATACTTATCTAGTTATAATCTCCCATTTTACACATTCAATATAAATCAGTCGTAAATGTAGAAATATTAGGGGAATGGCTGGCTTCTGGCTTATAATCTAATACAATATAACATTTCATTCAAGAAGCACATATGATAGGAAACATATGGATTGGAAATCTGCATGAAAGGTTCGACAACTGGAAAGAGAAATTTTTTGGGGATATAATGCTGGATTCATTAGCAGGTGAGGAATACTCACAAATAGATAAACATATTAAACATATTACAGTACACAACTTACTTGTGACAACAAATGTGGCATTTGCTCTTCTAAGCAATACTTGAGCCAGTCTGGTGTGTCCTCCTCTAATCGTCCAGAGCAGTGGTGCCTGACCAAAGTACGTGACTGTTACCAGAGAAAAAAGTGTTACTTTTATGTGTGCAATAGTATCATGTGTAGCAATAGTATTTTATTGGTATTTAATTTATTTTATGTGTAGCAATAGTATCCGAAAAACGTTAGACAAAAATGTTAAAACGAGAAGTAATATTTTGTGAACCTAACGTGTCTCCATATTGGTTAACCATTTTTGTCTTCACTTCAGTTTCTCGCCTGTCCTGCTTCCCATCCTATGAACTCTTCTCTCTTTTTGTTTTGCTGTTTCTCGACACCTTAGGTGTTTGTACCCACTATACAATTTTAAGTTGTCACGACGTTCCTGGAAAGCTTTTGAAACCTCTGGCAACGTTTGGTTTGAGGTAGTAGAAACGTTAATATATGGAGTCGTAAAATGGTTGCAATAACTTCCAGAAAAAACTGTAGGTTAAAAAAAATTTGGGACATGTAAGCAAATTTTAATGTTGCTTAAAATTCGTTTCAGTGACTGATAGTATATAGAAAAAATAAATATATAACTAAAAAGAGTATAAATAAAACAATAGCTTTATGAAGCATAGTTAACAAATTTGATTTCATTCCTTTCTTTTCATTAAGGCGGCATCAGTTTCAAATATGCCAAAAAAATAAAATAAATGAAAACTAGTTTGATTTCAATCAAACTTTTTTGACAAGTTGTGTGTGAAAAGGGTTTCATCAGGTTCAAGTTAATCGTAGGTACATCGGTCCAAGGTCCATCCAAGGACCGGTCTCTAGGTCCTGATCCAAGGTCCATCGTAGCATAAATAGGAAGGGAGAAAAAATATTGAATTATGTGTCAAAAAGTTTCCAAAATGGTAAAAAATTAAAATCAAACACAAGTGTCAACTGAAATCATGTTTATGACTCTCATCTATCACAATAGCATATAATAAAAATATTTAATAATTTGTTTTATCCCCAAAAATTTTGTTAAAAAAAAAATCTTATTTGTTTATCGGACGATTTGCATGAAACGTATACACCTGACTGCACGTAAGCCTATCTGTAAGGGTGCCAATTTTGGAGGAAATTGGTTGATGGCAACCTCAGCTACAGTTAGCAGCGCCTTAGACTTTATTTTTTACTTATTTATTTTCAAGTAACATAAACGTCCCTATAACTCTTTCATTTTTTATTCAATTTACATGAAAATTACACCTTATATGTAGAGTTTATGTTCTACAAATCTGTTTCGAGCTTTTTTTTTCCTAAATTCATTTATTGATTTCATAATAGTATTTTACCATAATATATTTGCATAATTTTTTATGGAACTTTGACTATTTGTATTAATAAAACTAAACATATTTAAAAAAAATCTGCTAAAACAGATCCTTTTATTATATACTAATGTGATAGAAAAGTGTCATAGAAATGATTTCATTTGAAACTTATAGTTGTAGTTTTGATTTGAAAATGTGTAAAATTCGTTGAAAAACAAATAATAAAAAAATATCCCTCTCTATTTAGGCTGCATTACTGAAGCTTGGAACAATTGCAGCCCTTTTCATATACAACTAGTCCAACAAAATTTGCTGACATTGAACAACGTTTAAAATACTAACTGATGCCCACTTAAATGCAGAATTCATGGTGGGGTATTCACCTAGTTGTGTTTGCGGGGGGTTGAGCTTTGCTCTTTTGGCCCGCCTCTCAACTGTCAATCAACTGTTTACTAACTACTTTTTTCCCACACCACACACACACAAGCACTCCAGGAAGCAGCCCGTGACAGCGGACTAACTTCCAGGTACCTATTTACTGCTAGATAACAGGGGCATTCAGAGTGAAAGAAACTTTGCCCATTTGTTTCTGCCTCGTGCGGGAATCGAACCCGCGCCACAGAATTACGAGTCCTGCGCGCTATCTACCAGGCTACGAGGCCCCTATGGTGAGTGGTGTAAGCATGGTGGTTGTTGCTGTTGGTGGTTGATGGTGGTGGTTGTTGTTGGTGGTGGTTGTTATTGTTGTCGGTTGTGGTAGTTGTTGTTGGCTGTTGTTGGTGGTTGTTCTTGGCTGTGGTTGTTGTTGGGGCTATTGGCGGTTATTGTTGGTTGTTGCTTTTGACAGTGGTGGTGTTTTTGTTGGTGGTGCCTGTTGTTGGCAGTAGTTGTTAGTGGGAGTGGGTTCTAGGTGGTTGATAGTTGTTGCTGTTGGCAGTTGAGGTTGCTGTTGTTGGTGGTGGTTGATGTTCTTGGTGATGGTTGTTTACGGTTGTAGTTGTTGTTGGTTTTGGTTGTTGTTGGTGGTGGCTGCGGCTAGTGGTGGTTGTTGTTGCTGATGGTTGTTGTTGTTGTCGGAGGTGGTTGCTGTTGGTGGTGATTGTTGTTGCTGGTGGATATTTTTATGTGACAAATGTTGTTGGTGGAGGTTGTGTAGTGGATGTTGTCAGTGGAGGTTGTAGTGTGATTATTATTGTCGGTGGTGTTGTTGTGTTGTGGTTAATGTTGATGGTGGTGTTGTGTCGTGGATTTAGTTGGTGGTGTTGTTGAGTTGAGGTTGTTGTTGGAGGTGGGTATTGTTGTTATTTCTTGTTGTTGTTGTTACTGGCTGTGGTTGTTGTTGGCTGTGGTTGTTGTTGGCGGTGTTGCTTGGTATTGAATGTCGAGGTTGTTGTTGTGTGTGTTGAAGGTTGTTGCTGGTGCTGTTGTGTGGTGGATGTTGTTTTTGGTGGTGTTGTGTGGTTGTTGCTGTTGGTGGAGAGGGGCTATTCAGTAATTTCAATTTTAATAATAAAAGTATAGACTGGGAGATAATAAACAGGGAACTTACAAACATTCCATGGGAAACTGTTCTAAGTAATACAAGCCTTACAGAAGGAATAGAAAAAACTGACTTAGGAAGCGTATCAAGTCTGTCTGTAACATGTTCCTTTGAGGAAAGCGAGAAAGAGATCCAACGTAGAAAGAGAACGCAGAAGACACAATAAACGAAGGAAAAAATAACGGAAATGCTTACGCAGACACGAATTTCCCATCAAAGAAAAAATAATTTAAATAGGGAGATTGAAGAAATCGAGCGGAATGTTTCCCATTCCTATGTTTGTGCCTCATAGGAAATCTGAGCTGCGTTTCACTTACGAGATGGAAAAGGATGGGAAGCTGCCCATTCTAGATGTAACAGTCATGGAAAAGAACGGAGGTTTCCACACTGCAGTCTACACTAAGGAAACAAACATAGGAATGTTCCTAAATGCCAACAGTGACTGCCCGGACAGGTACAAGAGGAGTGTTGTTAACGCATATGTCGACCGTGCTCTCAGCCACAGCTCAGAATGGAAGCAAGTCGGCGAAGAACTCTGTAGGGTAAGGCAGGTCCTAGTCAACAACGGCTTCTCCAATGGTTTCGTGGAAGACATCATAAGAAGGAAAGTGAAACGCCATGCAACCTCTGAAGAGACAACTAACACAACACCTATACCCCCTATTAGACTATTTTACAGGAACTTCTTTTCCACAGCTCATAAAACGGAGGAAAGGGTCCTGAAAGATATTGTTAATAGAAACGTTATCCCTACAGACAAAAATCAGAAGATACAATTGACGATTTTCTATAAAACCAAGAAAACGGCCAACCTACTCATGAGAAACTCTCCAGACACAAAGCAGAACGCTTTAAAAGAGACCAATGTCATCTATGCCTTCAAATGCCCTCTTGGGGACTGTAAGCCTCAAAGAACTCAGTATATAGGCATGACTACACCATCTCTTTCCAGGCGATTAACGATGCATAAGCAACAGGGCTCCATTAAGGAACATATAATCTCTTCCCACAACCAGACTATCACCAGAGAAGTCTTAACAAAAAACACGGAAAACATCGATAGATACAGTGATAGCAGGCGGCTTGCTATCTGCGAGGCACTACACATTAAGAAGTCAACACCAGCAATCAACAGTCAATTAATGCACAACTATATTCTACCCACTTCAAGACTCGTTTTAGACTGGGTTGTATTTACTTTTGGGGTGTGAGTGTTCGGTTGCATATATGCCTGGGGACTGTGCGGGCTTGTTCCCATTTGTGTTTCTCACATGTGCCCCAAAGAATGAGGTGATCTAATAAAATACTATGCCCAAGATTACCATCTGAGAGCCGTCGGGATGGTGGGGTAAATAGCTTCAATTACCATCATCTTTTGAACGGTCGCGATGTTCATATGGTTATGGTGTACTGTTCACCAGTTGCATAGTTTTCCTGGCAGTATGGGTTCGAGTCACTTCTAGGGGTGTGAGTTTTTTATTGCATATATGCCTGGGGACCATTCAGGCTTGTTCACATTTATGTTTCTTAACTGTGCCCCAAAGAATGAAGTAATTTTTTTAAATACTATGCCCAAGATTTCCATCAGAGCATCGTCGAGATGGTGGGGTAAATAGCTTCGTCTTCTATAATCTTTTGAGTTGTCGTGATGGTCGAGTGGTTTTGGTGTACTGTATACCACTTGCATAGTTCTCCTGGCAATATGGGTTCGAGTCACTTCTGGGGTGTGAGTTTTTGGATGCATATATGCCTAGGGACCATTCAGGCTTGTTCTCATTTGTGTTTCTCACGTGAGCCCCAAAGAATGAGGTGATTTTAGAAAATAATATGCCCAAGATTACTATCAGAGTGCCGTCGGGATGGTGGGGTAAATAGCTTTGGCTACTATCATCTTTTTTATGGTCGTGATGGTAGAGTGGTTAAAGTGTCCTGCACACCAGTTGCATAGTTCTAATGACAGTATGTGTTCGAGTCACGTCCGGGGTGTGAGTTTTCGGTTGCATATAAGCCTGTGAACCATTCAGGCTTGTTTGCATTTGTGTTTTTTCACGTGTGTCCTAAAGATTGAGGTGATTTGATAAAATACTATGCCCAAGATTACCATCAGAGTGCCGTTGGGATGGTGGGATAAATAGCTTCAGCTACCATCATGTTTTGAACGGTAGTAAGGGTAGAGTGGTTAAGGTATCCTATACACCAGTTGCATAGTTCTCCTGGCAGTATTGGTTCGAGTCACTTCTGGGGTGTGAGTTTTCATTTGCATTTATGCCTGGGGACTATGCGGGCTTGTTCGCTTTTGTGTTTCTCACGTGTGCCCCAAAGTATGAGGTGATTTGATAAAATACTATGTCCAAGATTACCATCAGAGTGCCATCTGGAGATTGGCCTAAATAGCTTCGGCTTCCATCATCTTTTGAACGGTCGAATTGGTCGAGTGGTTGGTGTATCCTGAACACCAGTTGCATATTTCTCCTGGCAGTATGGGTTCGAGTCACTTCTGGGGTTTGAGTTTTCGGTTGCATATATGCCTGAGGACTATTCAGGCTTGTTCGCATTTGTGTTTCTCACGTGAGCCCCAAAGAATGAGGTGATTTGATAAAATGCTATGCCCAAGATTATCATCAGAGCGCCGTCGGGATGGTGGGGAAAATAGATTCGGCTACCATCATCTTTTGAATGGTCGTTATGTTCGATTGGTTATGGTGCCCTGTACACCAGTTGCATAGTTCTCCTAGCAGTATGGGTTCGAGTCACTTCTGGGGTGTGAGTTTTCGGTTGCATATACGCCTGGGAACTATTCAGGCTTGTTCACATTTGTGTTTCTCATGTGAGCCATAAAGAATGAGGTGATTTGAGAAAATACTACGCCAAAGATTACCATCTGAGCGCCGTCGGGATGGTGGGCTTAATAGCTTCATCTAAAATCATCTTTTGAACGGTCGTGATGGTCAAGTGGTTAAGGTGTCCTAAACACCAGTTGCATAGTGCTCCAAGCTGTATGGGTTTTATTTACTTCTGTGGTTGTGAATTTTCGGGTGCATATACGCCTGGGAACTATTCAGGCTTGTTCACATTTGTGTTTCTCATGTGAGCCATAAAGAATGAGGTGATTTGAGAAAATACTACGCCAAAGATTACCATCTGAGCGCCGTCGGGATGGTGGGGGTGAATAGCTTCGGCTACCATCATCTTTTGATCGGACATGATGGTTTAGTGGTGAAGGTGTCCTGTACGCCAGATGCATAGTGTTCCTGGCAGTATGGCTTCGAGTCACTTCTGGGGTGTGAATTTTCGGTTGGTAAAATGCCTGGGGACCATTCAGGCTTGTTCGCATTTGTGTTCCTCACGTGTGCCCCAAAGAATGAGGTGATTTAATTAAATTCTATGCCTAAGATTACCATCAGAGCGCCGTTTGGATGGTGTTTTGTGGTTGTTGTTAGTGGTGGTGTTGTATGGTAGTTGTTGTTGGTGGTGATGTGTGGAGGATTTGTTGTTGGTGGTATTGTGTGGGTTGTTGTTGTTAGTGGTTGTTATTGTTGGTGGTGGTGTTGTGTGGTGGTTGTTGTTGGTGTAGGGTGTTGTTGTATGAAATGGTGTGAGATGGTTGATGTTGGTTATGCTGTTATGTGTGGTTATTGTTGGTGGGGGTGGTGTTGTGTGGTTGTTGTTGTTAGTCGAGGTTGTTGTGTGGTGGTGATTGTTGTGTGGTAGTTGTTGTTGTGTGGTTAATCTTGTTGGTGGTATTGTTGAGGGGTAGTTGTTGTTGCTGGTATTGGTGAGGGGTTGTTGTTGTTAATGGAGTTGTTGTACAGTGTTTGTTATTGTTAATGAATATTTTTGTTATAAGTTGTTGGTCTTTTGAGCGGTTGTTGTTGGTGGTGGTTGTTGTTGGCAGTGGTTTTAGTTATTGAAGGTCGAGGTAGTTGTTGTGCGGCAATTGTTTTTTGATGTAGAATACTGTGTGGTGATGGTTGTTGTGCGGTGGTTGTCAATGGTTGTGCTGATGTGTGGTTATTGTTGTTGGTTGTGATGTTCAGTAATGTTTGGTGTTGATGGTTTTGTTGTATTGTGTTGTGATGATGTTGTATGGGGGTTGTTGTTAATCGAGTTGTAGTGTATGGCTACTGTTGGTCAAGACTCGTTGTGTGGTGGTTGTTGTTGGTGTTGTGTGGTTCTTTTTTGGTGTTGGTGTTGTATGGTTGTTGTTGGTGGAGTGTTTGTGAGGTGTTTGTTGTTGGTGGAGTGTTTGTGAGGTGGTTGTTGTTGGTGGAGTGTTTGTGAGGTGGTTGTTATTGGTGGTTGAGCTGTTGTGTGATGGTTGTTGTTGGTGGTGGTGTTTTATGGTTGTTGTTGTTGGAGTTGTTGTGTGATTGTTGTTGATGGTATTGCTGCTGTTGTTGTTGTTGTTGTTGTTGTTGGTTCTGTTGTGTTGTTGTTGTTGTTGGTTATGTTGTGTTGTTGTTGTTGTTGGTTCCGTTGTGTTGTTGTTGTTGTTGTAGATGGTGGTGTTGTGAGGTAGTTATTGTTGGTGGTGGTGTTGTATGGTTGGTGGGGTGTTATGATCCCAGGTAGCCGAAAAACGAGTCTCCCCTTTGAGAATTATTCTATCAAGCCTGACCTAACCAGAAGGTCTAAGTAATATAGAGGTGATAACACATAGGTAAAATAGCTGGCTGGATGTGATGAACAATTTAAGATTATGGGCAGTGAAGAAGAAAACAGATAAATGACTGGCAAGGAGATGTGGACATTTTGCTGGAGGCGTGAGGCTCGCTTCTGGAGGGCTTTGACCTCACTTGAGTGCCAGACATCGCAGGGGAAAGCCGCTCTCCGTTCGAGCTCCCGTCAGAAGGGAACCCCTAGTGATATATCTCGAAGAGAAGAGAAGTGTGCAGACGTACCAGGTGTGGAATCGAGCTGGGAACGTTGTAGTCTCAAGTCCTGGTCGACGAGGAGAGTATTAAACCGCCCAGAGGCATTATTGTGGGCCGTGGAAGCGCCCTGACCAAGCTTCGTCAGAGGGAGGAGCGCCCTCGACCAGACAATCTGTGGTAAGCACGATATACGCCAGTTCATAGTGATTGCTTGTAGTTGGTCGTTTGCCCAGCGACAGTAGCAATGTTTATTGATAAGTTAGACATGTTTTAATAAGACAAAAGGCCTGAAATAAGAGAGTGGAGAGGGAGGAACACGGAGCGACATCCGTCTCCTCTGAGCGCTGGCAGGCGACTGAGGGAGCCGGCTCCTGACGGCGGAGGACCCTCCCAGTGTGACTCACACCCGCCAGGCGAGGTGGAGCATGGACCCGCCCAACTGGGGAGTCCACTCTCACAGTATGTAGAGGACAGATAGAGGTTGTAGGCAAACATATTGTGTGATTATTTTTGTTTATGTGTTAAAGGGAAAACATTTTTATTGGAGTGTCGATGGGTTGCAGGTTTGTCTTTGGGGAAGAAGTTGTTGAGAACTTCGAAGCCAGCCCAGATGAAGTAATTGATGAGACTCCAAGGTAGTGGAGCAGAGGACCTTGAGCTGTGAGGAGAAGCAGTGAAGAGGAGTGTCACGTGCTTCTGTAGAGGTGGTGAAGCACCATAGTTGTTCGAGGAAACTTCATGGTGTAGCAGCCAAGAGAGCTGTGGAGGAACCTAGCAGAAGGGTGAAGCACCGTAGTTGCTCAAGGAAACTTCATAATAGCAGCCTGGAGAAGCTGCAGAGGATCCTTGTAGTTAAGCCCAGAAGAAGCTAAAGATATCAGGGTAGTGAACTTCCAGAGATGGAAGGGAAGTTCTGGTGGATTACTTGTAGGGAGTTGATAGTGTTTGGTTGTCATTAGCGTGCAAGACGCAGTGAGAGGTGAGTGACTGTTTGCATTCTTATGTCAAGGAGTGTTTTTTACTGAAGTTTAGAGATACAGACGTAGGCTGGATTACCTACAGACGTATGCGTTCTAAGACTGATAGAGTGATCGATTGATCATTGTTGTGTATCAATGAACATTTATACTGATATATGTTATTGCATTCAAATGCTGATTTTCTTTGTACACATCTATAGATACATATATATATTCTCTTGCTGATGGTGCAACAGTGTATGTAGACTTGATCAACTTGAGGAGGTTGATAGTATCGGGTGGTGAACCAGGAGATAGGATACCACTTGATAAGCTGATGAAAGAGTTCTGATGGTGTTGGAGTGCAACCTGATTGTAATATTATAGAGTATAGGATTCATTATTATTATATGTGTGTATGTATCGTGTATGTGCTTTGTCCAGTAAATGTGTTCCAATTTGCTGGTGTTTACCCTTGTCCAAGTGTGGCTTCCCATGAAATAGTACAGAAGGAGAGAGAGAGAGAAAAAGAACCGAGAACCACTGCTGTGGACAGGGCAGAAGGTAATACTAATAAGTCAAAGGGGGATTGAGATCATATCATCTAAGGAGAGAGTGGGGAGTCACAGCGGCTCGAGTGGGTGTGTGCACGTGACAACGAGGCTAAGTGTTGGAGCTGCATCCCCTAAACGTGTGACGTTGAGCCCCTCTCCAAGGGCCAGAAGCGCCAAGGGTGATCTCCTAGAGAGATATAAACACTCTACCGAGTTGTGGGTTGGGTTGTCCGTAGAGAAGGATCAACGACGACAAAACCACCAACACACAAACTATAATAAATTGGGGGCCTGTGTCCGGGAGAGTGAACCGACACACCCACACCCTGTCCAAGAGTGGATTTGTATACCCTTGCTGAAATAAACTGTGTGACCGCAGGTGTATACTCTCTCTTGGGAAGACTCACAAGACAAAGATGGATAAGGTGCAAGCATTTGTGGAGTCAGGCAAACCTGAGGACTTGGAAGGTTGCACGAGGGATCAATTAAAGCAAATAGCAGAAAAATGTGGCATCACGTTGAAAGCATCTAAGGTAGCTGGGATGAAGGATGAGATCCTGAGACAGTTGAGAGCCAGAAGTGAAGTGGCAGAGCAAGGAGCCCAAAAAGGAGCTGAAAGAGGAAAGGAGGATGATGAGCAGGATGAAGTGAGATCCCAGGGATCGAGTAGGAGCAGCAAGAGTAGACGCAGTAGCAGGAGTAGCCGGAATAGGAGCTTGGAGAGATTCCAGTCAGGGCTCCAGATGCAGCGTGAGGACAAGGAGAGACAGTTCCAGCTCGAAAAGATGAAATTAGAACTCCAGATAAAAGAGAAAACCAGGCTGGAAGTAGAAAAATCAAGACTAGAGATGGAGAAAGAAAAAGAGAAAGCAAGACTTGAGGTCGAAAAAGAAAAAGCCCAGGTTGAAAAAGAAAAAGAGAGAACAAAACAAATGCAGATAGAATCGAATAAAACCTTGGCTGAACAAAGGATTGAACATGGGTTGCCAGAGAGCACCACCCAGGTATCACACTCACCAGATGTTATGGTTAGGGAGAAGAACATTCCCTTGTTTGTTCCCGAAGAGGCAGAGAGCTTCTTCGAGCATTTTGAAAAAGTAGCCAGCATCAAGGAGTGGCCACAGAAAGAATGGGCCCAGCTGGTCCAGTTAAGATTGACCGGTACAGCCAGGGAGGCATACACCCAATTGTCACTGGAAGAGTGCCAGGATTATGCCACAGTAAAGAGCAGCATATTGCGCTCGTTTCAGTTAACCCCAGAAGCTTATAGGAATCGCTTCAGAGAGATGATCAAAGTTGGAGCGTGTACGTTTGCTGAGACAGCAAGAGATCTGGAAAGACGATTCCAGAAGTGGATTGAGGCTGCTGGAGTTAGATCTTACGCTGACCTGAAGCAACTGATGGTCATGGAGAAGTTCTTGGAGATGATGCATCCCGAAACAAAGTTCAAGGTCCAAGAAGCAGGGATAAAGGAGGTGAAAGATGCCGCAGATAGGGCGGATATGATTACTGAAGCGTAGAAGAGCTTAAGGGAGAACAGAGTGAGAAGCGAGGCGAGACGCAGCAATAGCAGACCCAGTGGAGTCTGGGGAGGAAGAAGTTTTGGGGGGCAGACAAGCAGACCAGCTAGTTTTAAGCCCCAGGAAGGAAAGTTGCCGAGTCCGCCTGCTGGAGGTAAGCAGGAAAATAAAAATGTGCAGAGGAGACAAGAGTCCAATGAAGCTCCACAGAGTATGAGTAGTATATCTGGCCCGAGGAACTCCAATATGAGTGAGCAGAGTCAGAGCCACTCGGGGGCGTATAAGAGAGATTTCTCCCAAATGAGATGCTACAAGTGCAACAGATCGGGTCACATGATGCGAGATTGTCGGCAGGGCAAGAGAGTCGTGACCCTGACGACATGTGATCCCCGGAAGAAGTACGTTGATGTACAACAAGACAAACCACAGAAGGTAGATTTGATGAACGAGCGGTATAGGCCGTTCATTAGTAAAGGTTGGGTCGGCATAGAAGGTCAACCCGAGGTGGAGGTTAGTATCCTCAGGGATACTGGAGCCAATCAGAGCTTGATTCTGAGAGGCCTAATAAGAAATGATCGACTGTTAGCTGGCAGTAGGAGGATAAAGGTTCATGGGTTGTTGTCTAAGAGTGACATGCCCATGTGTGCTGTCCAGTTGAAGTCAGATTATTTGTCGGCGGAGGTGATGTTGGGAGTGTGCCCCAACATACCTGTTCCAGGAGTCCAAGTGATCCTGGGGAACGACTTGTGTGGGTCCAAGGTGTTGCCAGAGCTGATAGTAAATGCTGTGCCGGAGGGGAACCAGAAGGACCGCGGTACAAGTGGAACGCCGGACAAGATAGATCTAGCCAGCATCCTCGAAGATGAGGCAGAGGACAGTCAAGTCATCGTATACCCGGCCTGTGTAGTGACAGAGTCGGACGTAGCCGCCGAGGAAGACATTGGAGATGATATGGCAGTGTCGACTCCACCAAAGGAGGTGTTCAACATGGACATGTCTGGGCTGTTCGATGAAGATCCAGCTCAGAAGAATGAGGATTCGAGGAGACAGGAAATGAAGATGACCCTACCTGAAAGGTTCAGCGTGAACCGAGTGGACCTGATTAGGGCTCAGAAAGAGGAGTTTATAGATCTAATCAGGGAGGCAAAAGGGGGAAACTCATGTCTGGAGTCCCCCGTGTATTACTGTTGTTTCTCAAAGTAGACTTTACCCTAGTTTTGTAATTGTAAACCTTGCATCCTGCCTAAGTGGACCAAGGTGTTTAACGTAAGGTAGAGTGGTAAAGTATATTATTGTAGTAATGTATATGGGGGGTTATTAGAGGGTTTAATAAATAAGCACTAAGAAAGGAGTATTTCTTCTTCCTGTTGAGAGTGGAATAGGGGATTACCTTAGACTAGACCGTTTTTCTAGCCAAGCAATTGTTTAGTTTCTGGAAATATTCTTTCCCTGGGGGCCAGGTCCTCCCTATTGCCATTATTTTAGGAACTCCTTTGGATTTTAATACTGGCTCTCTCAGTACAATCACACTACCCCCCATAACAAGTGGTTGGCCTGACTGGGAGTTAAAATATTTATACATAAATTGTAAAAAAAAAAAAATTTAATTGCCAAAACTTAAATTCTTGTGCTTCGCTGAACGGTTGTGTGGTAACCTAGGGTCCAGATCAACTAACAAAGGATACTTCTTGCACTGACTGGACATTCAACTGGATCACTTTGTGGGAAACCCTAGCAGCTTTAATTCTTTTTAATTCTGTGAATATTCAAATATTTATTTATTTTTTAATTGACTTTAATATGTTATTTTATTTGATTATTTTTCTTAGTTCCTAGTAATAAGTTAATTAATTAGATAGTAGTAAGTAAGTAAGTAAGTAAGTAAGTGGACTGTATGTACTGATTCAGCTGCTGGAATTTCTCACACAATGGGAGGGACAATTTGGAGGTTAAACCACTTTGAGATGGCTCCTTCATAAACCCGTTTTTATGAAGGTAAGATGGATACTAGTGTTGCTGTGGTTGTTGAGAGGCTGTTGTGCTGGTTGCTTGCTTGTTGACATGTAGTCTGGGTGTCTAATGAGGTATACCAGCTCATATGGGGGGGGTCACTCTACAGCGTGTTGGTTTGTCGTGATTCTAGTACGTAACGACACTCATGGGGGACGACTTCAAATGTTTGGTGGTTCTATTTATGTTTAAGAAATAGAGTGTTAAGCTATATTCCTCGTGTTGGAAATTATATTCAGTCCTAGTGAACACTATTTTATTAAGTATAAACACTAGACCGTTGTTTAATAGAAATTAGAGTAATATAAATATGTGACGTCTTCGACATCACGGAATCACCCATTCTCTTTTTCTTTATGGGGGTAAACTCATGTTATTATGTGTGTCGGATTTCCGACATAATTCCGGGGGGGGGGGGGGTAGGAACACCGATCGAAGTCAAAGTAAGGACTGCGATCACTTTATTCCTCTCCTTCAGAATTACAGTGCTGCTTTAGTTTTAGTTTGCATTGTTGTGCTGCAGTCCTTTGGGGACGGATGTCTCGTACTGGCGTTTTGGGTGCTGGAAGTCGTTGAACATCTTCTTTTCCTGCCAGTTCTAAAGGAACTAATTTCTCTAATGTTTTGAGAGTAGTGTTGCCTCGGCATTTTAGTTTCACTATTCTCAAGATGCCTTGGCTTTCTGGTTGAACAGAGACTATTTGGCCTTTAGGCCACTCTGAGCATCGCCCATTGCTATGCACTTGAACTATGTCACCAGGGTTCCAGTTAATTCTGTTGTAGGGGTTGTTTGTCCCGTAATGATACTCCCTTAGAGCAGTAAGGTAATCTCGAGTCCATACATCATTCCATCGACTTATCACCTCTGATAGATGGTTGAAACGTTGAACCAAATCACTCTCTCAGACATATGAAGGATCCTCCAGTTCCTCGTCCGTAAGGGACACAAGGATGCTGAGAGGTCTCCCATACATCAGATGAGCTGGACTTAATGGTTCATGCTGCAAAACATCATCAGAGAGGTAGGTACGTGGTCGGTTATTAACTCGTGCTTCTATCTTTATGGCTATGGTTTTGAGCTCCTGTAGGTCAATCTTTTGGCGGTGTAGGGTTTTCCGAAGAGAACGTTTCACCGTACCAATCATGCGTTCATAGAAGACTCCATGCCATGGTGCTCTGGGAGGTATTTATTTATTTATTTATTTATGCATATACAAGAATGTACATTGGGAATGTGAGGATACATAATATGGTAATTACAGTCTTGTAAAGCCACTAGTACGCGCAGCGTTTCGGGCAGGTCCTTAATCTAAGAAAATTTTAAGGAGGTAAATACATGCAAAATTTATAGACAAAAAAATGATAACAGTTACATGGAATGAAAAAAAGAAGATGAGAGAAAATTGTATGTACAGTATATTAAAGCACATAGGTAGCTAAGATTGATTGCAATGACAGCTTGAATGGTAGTTGACAAAAATTGGTAGGCACAATACAGCAGAAACAATATAAGATTGATTGCAATGACAGCTTGAATGGTAGTTGACAAAAATTGGTAGTCACACTACAGCATATGGCTAGCACATAAAAGAAGACAGCAATGAACACACTGATAAGGTTGTTTGATACTATATAAAAATTAGGAGATTGGGTAACACTAGGTACAGAGAAAAATTTAAAGCTCAGTGAAGGAAACTAAGAAGATGAAAATAGGTACTTTTTGGATTTGCTTTTAAATAAGGCAAAAGTTTTACAGTTTTTCAATTCACTAGGGAGCGAGTTCCATAGACTAGGTCCCTTAATTTGCATAGAGTGTTTACACAGATTAAGTTTGACCCTGGGGATATCAAAGAGATATTTATTTCTGGTGTGGTGATAATGGGTCCTATTACATCTGTCCAGGGAGAGTTTCAGAGCATGGTTTGCATTTAAGTACAGGGTTTTGTAAATGTAGTTGACACAAGAGAATGTGTGGAGGGAGTTAATATTTAGCAAGTTTATGGATTTAAACAAGGGAGCTGAGTGTTGTCTGAAAGCAGAGTTAGTTATTATTCTGATAGCAGATTTTTGCTGCGTGATGATGGGCTTAAGGTGGTTTGCAGTGGTAGACCCTCAGGCACAGATACCATAATTATGATAGGGGTAGATTAGTGCATAATATAGTGAGAGGAGAGCAGAGTTAGGAACATAATATCAGATTTTGGAGAGTATACCAACTGTTTTAGAGACTTTCTTAGTTATGTGTTGAATGTGGGTGCTGAAGTTGAGTCTCTTGTCTAGGAATAGGCCAAGAAACTTGCCATCATTTTTATTACTAATGTTAATGTTGTCTATCTGTAGCTGAACTGCATTTGATGACTTGCTTCCAAATAAGATGTAGTAAGTCTTTTCGATGTTCAATGTTAGTTTGTTCGTTGACATCCATAAGTGAACTTTTTTTTAATTCATTATTCACAACATTATTTAGTGTATGTGGGTTGAGGTCTGAATAGATAAGGGTAATATCGTCAGCAAACAATATAGGTTTGAGAATATTAGAGACATTAGGCAGATCATTTATATATATATAAGAAATAGAAGAGGTCCTAAGATACTGCCCTGTGGCACTCCAACGGTAATTGGTAGAGTGGAAGAAGTTGTATCATTGATGGTTACATATTGGTGTCTGTCACTAAGATAGGATCGGATGTAGTCAAGGGCAAGGCCTCGGATTCCATAATGCTGGAGTTTAAGTAAGAGGTAGTTGTGATTAACAATATCAGAGGCTTTTCTTAGGTCAATGAAGAGTCCAATCGGAAACTCATTTTTGTCAAGGGCTGAGTAGATAACGTCAAGGAGACTAATGATTGCATCGTTGGTGCTCTTTTGGGACCGGAAGCCAAACTGGCAGGGGCTGAGTATGTCGAATTTTACGAGGTAGGAATAGAGCTGTTTGTAAATAATTTTTTCAAATATTTTTGATAGAATGGGTAGATTTGATATTGGTCTATAATTGTTTATGTCCGCTGGATTGCCTCCTTTATGGACTGGCGTTACTCTTGCTTTTTTGAGGATATCAGGGAAGGTGTGACACTCTATAGATTTGTTGGAGAGTAGTGCTATGGGTGGGGCATGGGAGGCTCTCTTGTACACAATGGACGGAATTTCACTGGTGTTCCCTGCCTTGGTTTTTAGAGAGTGTATGATGGACACAACATCTGCCGGGCTGATTGGTGAAAGGAGAAGATAGTTTGGATAGCTGCCTGAGAGATATGTGTTAATATGTGTGTGAGTCTGTGGGATTCTACTGGCAAGATTAGCACCAACCGATGAAAAGAAACTATTAAATTCATTTGCCATTTCTAAATCAGTTGACGGTATATCCCCATCCTTGTAGAGTTTTATTTGGTTAAGTGAGTGTTGTTTAGTTCCTAGGATACTAGAGATTGTTTTCCAAGTGCTTTTCATGTTGCCTTTTGCTTCATTGAATCTATTCACATAATATGCAAGTTTTGCCTTTCTTATGATACTGGTAAGCATTGATGAGTACCTTTTAGCTACTTCCTTTGAAACTAGGCCAATCCTAAGTTTCTTTTCATATTCATGTTTCTTGTTGATTGAGTTGAGAATGCCACTTGTGAGCCATGGATTGTTTAATCTTTTGTCAGTTACTTGCTTGGTAAGAAGGGGACAATGAAGGTTGTAGAGGCTTAGAGTTTTGGAGAGGAAGAGGTTAGCTAATGAATTTATATCATGGGTATTATTGAATTTAGAATCCCAGATAATATTGTGAAGTGCATCTGTAAGATTGCCTAAAGCTGATTCACTGTGTAGCCTAAATGAAAGTTTCTTGCTTTTTGGTGGTGTTATGTCCATGTTCGCTATGAGAAAGATAGGATAGTGGTCAGTTGTTCTGTCGTAGATTATACCAGATACAAGGGGAGCTGTTATGTTTGTCCATATGTGGTCCAAGGTAGTGGCTGATGTTTGAGTGACTCGGGTAGGTTTGGTGATTGTGGGGATTAGCATACAGGAGTTCATGTTGTTAAGGAAATAGTCAACTTGAGAGCAATTTTGTTGACCCAGGTGAATATTAAAGTCTCCTCCCAGAATGATGTGGTTTTTGTTGAGATTGTTGTTTATAATAAGATTCCTTAGGTTGTCTGAGAAAGAAGCTTTGTTAGTATTGGGAAATCTATAGATGGCTCCAATAGTCAAAGAGGATTTAAGGGATTTAATTGTAAACTGAGCAAAAGTATATTCACAGTAGTCATCTCTGTCACTAATAACACTGTTGCAGATAAATGTATCTCGGTAATATATAGCTGTGCCACCACCTTTTATATTAGGCCTACAGTTATGAATGGCTTTATAACCAGCTAAGTTGTAGAGTTGCGTATAGTCTTTATTTAGCCAAGTTTCTGTTAAAATAATGAACGATAAGTTAGTACCTAGTGCTGTGAGTAATGCATTTAAATCGTCAAAATGTTTACCAAGTGATCTAACATTTTGGTTGTAAACTGATAGACAGGTGCTATTTTGGAGTTTGTTTTTAGCCTGGTGTGCTGTGAAATACTTGCAATAATGATGATCAATGTGCTGGTTGGTGTAGATATGAGACAGATAAAACACGGGATTTAATTATTGATTTTACTGTAAGCCTTCCTTGGGATAGCCAGTACTGTTGTCTTAAGTCTGTAAGAGTATCTAGTACCCCACCATGCAGAGTGTTGTATTTGTGTATATGTAACACATTTAGTTTGCTTACTATGTGGTGACGAGAGAGCAATATTGGATTTTTTGCTTCCAGATCTATGTCCCCATGCTGTAAGCGGCCTCCGCATCTGATTATGTTATAATTGTTGGTGTCTAACCAGAGACCCAGATCATTTTGTAGCTTCTTAGGAACATTGTCAAATTCTGTCCTGAATGTGTCTGTCTGAGCTCTTTTGACCCAGTATCTTAGGGCTCTAGGGAATTTATGCTTGATTCCTATTTTCTTTAGAAAATCAAACACTTCTTGGGTGACACCTATTAGTTTGTTTAGTTCAGAGTACCGATTAGGATCAATTACCAAAGTCCGAGGTAGTTCTGGGTTCTCCGTAGGAAGAGTGACATTGGTCACAATGACTTGTGGCTTTTGTTTTAGGTCGCTGATTAGCCACTGAGGTCTATTGAACCACATCTCCGCCTTTGGTAATTGCCATAAAGTCAGGCCTTGGGAGAGATAGTCAGCTGGATTCTCTTTGGTGGGTACATATCTCAGTTTGTACCCTGCCGACAACTCTCGTATTTCCTTAACGAGGTTACTCACGTAAGGATTTTTACTGTTATTGTTTTTAACCCACTGTAGCACTGCCTCATTATCTGACCATATCACTGTTTCTTCAAAGTGGATGTTGCCTAATCCTTGATCAGATAATGAGTCAATCTTACACCTAGCAGTAAGCCTGTTAATTCCAGTTGTGGCATAGATTGTTTCTTTAACAATGCCACTCTGACCTTTGATGTGAGCAAATTGGCTTGCCCATTTGAGACCAGGTAAACTACTGTGCCATAAGTCTTTCCCGATGCATCACAGAATACTTGTAGCTTAATTGGTTCTTTTTCATTCACTGTGTTCCGAGGGAACTTGACAGACTCTAGGATACTTAAATCTTTCACTAGCCCTTGCCATTTTTCTTGTAAGGTAGGTGTTAGAAGATCATCCCAGCCTATCTTTTGTTGCCAACATTCCTGCATTATCAACTTTCCATTAATTAAGATTGGACTTAATAGTCTTTATGGGTCGAAGGGTTTGCTGACTTGTGAGAGTAATTTTATTTCGAACTAAAATAACGCAATTTTGCGTTTTCAATTGCGAAAATAAAATTACGATAAAATAACAGTCTAGTGTTTATACTTAATAAAAAAGTGTTCACTAGGACTGAATATAATTTCCAACACTAGAAATATAGCTTAATACTCTATTCCTTAAACATAAATAGAACCACCAAACATTTGAAGTCGTCTCCCTGGGAGTGTCATCACGTACCAGAATCACAACAAGCCAACACACTGTAGAGTGGCTCCCCATATGAGCTGGTATACCTCGTTAGACACCCAGACTACGTGTCAACAAGCGAGCAACCAGCACGACAGCCTTTCAACAAACAAAGCAACACCAGTATCCGTCTTACAAAGTATTTATAGTATAAATTTGGCCATTTTATTCATAAATAGGTAGGCGGTTAAACTGTGGGTGAAAACCAACTAACATGTACGTACTCAGCTCTTCTCACACATATTCCATGTCATATCTGTAATTACATGTTTAGGGAACCTTTATTAATTCCTTACGTCCCAAACAGGTAATTGTGAAGGAAGTTAGTGAAGCAGGAAGTTGGCTCCCAGTATAATTATCGAAATTGCTTCCACTAGCTGAACATCAAGCTTTGTAGGCCTCCAGACAGCCGCCATTACGTGGCACTCAGAGGCACAGAGCCACACTCAACTTTGATGCTACAATTACACAGCCTTAGCAGGCCCAAGCAACGGGAACAGCTAAGGCCCTTTTTGTTCAATACTGTAGACATTAGTTATAAATTTAATTTTCTGTGGTATAATAGTAGATTAGACCACAATATGTGGTTTGATTTATAATTTATATATCAAAGATTAGGTAAACAATTTGTAGTTTATGAAGGAGCGATCTCAAAGTGGTTTAAGCTACAAATTGTCCCTCCCATTGTGTGAGAAGTTCCAGCAGCTGAATCAGTACATACAGTCCACTTACTTACTTACTTACTTACTTACTTATTTACTTACTTACTTACTACTATCTAATTAACGAACTTATTACTAAGAACTAACTAAGAAAAATAGTCAAATCAAATATCATACCACTTCCACTCGGTAACGACGCAGCATTGCGTCGGTTTTTTACTCGGGGATGGTCCGGTAACGACGCAATGCTGCGTCGTTTCCGGCGGCAAATTGGCGGCGGCTTCGGGAGGGAGGTGCCGAAGTTTTAGACATTATATTTATATACTTCTGTAGGGAATTTCATTGTGAATACATTCATACCAAAATGAAAAACCTAGGACTAGAATTGAGGTAACAAAGTAGAAAAGAGTATACCCATTTTATTGTTATTTATTAGTGCTCACTGCAGTAATGCACCGTCACGTTCTCTGTTTGCTGTGGGTGGGACGCCGGGATTTTGGACTTTATATTTGCATATACTCCTGAAGGAAATTCTATTGCGAACACAATGATACCAAAAAGATAGATCTAAGACGAGAATTGAGATGTCTAAAGTGAAGAGAGTGAACACATTTTATTGCTCTTGTACACTCCCGGGTAACACGCTCTCACTTTCTCGTCGGGCTTTTGGGCTTCATATGCATTTAGTCCTGTAGAAAATTCTATTGCAAACACGTTGATACTAAATTGAAAAACCTAGGACGAGAATTGAGATGACAAAGTTGAAGAGAGTATACACATTTCGGTATGACCGCGCTCTCTATTGAAATGAGAGGCTCCTTGGGGTGGTGCAGCGCTCGCTCTCTGGTAACTTTCATCTTGTCGGCGGGTGGAGCGCACCGCTGTTTTTGACATTATATGCATATATTCCTGTTGGAAATTCTATTCCGAACACATTGATACCAAAATGAAAGACCTAGGACGAGAATTGAGGTGACCAAAGTGAAGGGGGTGTACACATTTTATTGCTCTTGAGCCACGCTCCCGGGTAACATGCTCTCCTTTTTTCTGTTTGTTGCGGATGATACGCCGACCGCTTGGACTTGATATGCCTTTATTCATATAGAGAATTCTATTGCAAACACATTGATACCAAAATGAAAGACCTAGGACAAGAATTGAGGTGACCAAAGTGAAAGGAGTGTACACATTTTATCGGTCCTGCGCGCTACCGGTTAACATGTTCTCACTTTCTCTGTTTGTTGTGGATAGTACGCTGGGTTTTTGGACTTTATATGCCTTTAGTCCTGTAGTGAATTCTATTGCGAACACAATGATACCAAACTGAAAAACCTAGGGCGAAAATTGAGGTAACAAAGTTGAAAATAATATACACTTTTCAGAATTACCGCGCGGTAATTAATTAATTCTTGCCCAAGGGTAGGACATATTAGGCTGGTGTTGTGCAGCAACCTAGTCTAATTTACTGTGCTAACCTGGTGTAAGGGTAAAAATTTTACACTTGTCTAGAGTTGAACATATATTACAACCTAGCAAGCACATATTTTTATGCAGTACTCATGACAACCCGAGTTGTGTTGTCTACATAATATTACCATAAGTATGGTAATAATTTAACTATAATCATTTCACCTTTGAGTGTTATTCTGCGACTCTGTACCAACTAAGAGTGATAATTGAGGAGCTAACTTGAAATGAATCCAGCATTGATACAAGGTTACCACTCAAATTATAGTGTGTATGATTATATAGTGTATTTTTTAAACGATAAATAGCTATAGTTCGAAAACTAGCAGCTCTAGCTCAGGTGCAAAAAACAGTCCAAATCAAAGTCCAACAAGGCTTAGCACTAGTACATCTGCAACACGGCTAGCAAACGCAGCCATTATGTCTACTGTCATGAATGTAAAAGCAACCCTTGCTGGTATGAAGAGCCACTTAACCCGACAGATCAAAAAATGGGAGGATTTAAGTAATCAAACTCCAGTTAATTATGTAGAACTGGAAGGCCATTATAAGGTTGCACAGACCAAATATCGACATGTGCAAATGCAAATCCTGAAATATCAGGATATACTTGCTGCTACCAACATAGATGAAGAGGCACTGGACGCTGTAGTACAAGAAAATGCAGATTACGAAGATACAATACATACAAAGTTACAACACTTTGATAGTTTAATAACCATACACAAGGCCACTACAAACATTGCAGTCACAGCTTCCCAAAACCCGACACAACCAGCAGGTCAAATTACCCTCACTCAGTCTCCCAACTCTCTCTGGTACAGAGGACGAGAGTTGGGACAACTTCTGGAACAAATTTGTCGATTCTGTGGATTCTAATGCCAATGTAGCAAAGACAACAAAATTTACATATTTGCAATATGTCTTCAAGGATGAAGCGTTAAAGGTTGTCTGCAATCTGATCTTTACTGATGATGAGTACGATAATACAGTACAGCTCTTTAAGGATAATTATGCTAAGTCAGAAAGGACTATCAGACTTTTAACCCAGAAGCTGTTGGATATTAACCCTCCAGATGATACAGCTGACTCACTCCAAGCCTTTATATTGGAGATTTTGTCCTTGCTCAAGGCACTTAAGAACAAAGTCAACCTGGAGGAATCAGACTGGATAATCCAGGTCCATATGAATCGCAAATTACCCAGTGACATATTGGATAAGTTGTTTGTTTTATATAACAAATCTTCCCTGACAGTAAAAAAGATACCAGAAGGTTTGCGTTCTATCATAGAAAGACAACGAGATAACCCAAATGGAAAAGCGACATTTAAACCTTCTTCTATCACTAATAGTAAACAACAGAGTACAAACAGTACTCCAGATAAATCTAAAACAACTTCCCCCTCCCAAAAGTGGAAACAAGGCCGTGTGGGCACATATGCAGTGGGTCCCTCCAAACCTACAGTTAATGTGTCACCCAAAACGATGACACCCCAAGATGCTGTTAACGTCTAGAGGCCATGTGTGTTCTGTGAAGAACAACATACCATGTACAGCTGCAAAGCTTACCCTGATCGTGCTACACGTATAAAACGACTCAAGGAGTTAAGTAAATGTACCAGGTGTATAAGGTCACATAATCCCGACACCTGTACAACTCAAATACACACCTGCAATTGATGCACCATACTGAACTTTGTGGGGACTCAAGTACAAAGTCTCCCAAACCACAGGTGGAGGAAGGAACTTCTGCTTCAGTAGAGCTTTGTACAGTGTTACATGAAATAAGTGTCTTCTCAACAAGGTCGATCATTAATCAGCTCTACCCACTGCTCAATTGATCATTAAAAATGGAAAGTCCAAGGTCACCATACATGGATTATTTGACCAAGGATCCTTGTTACGAACCCGGATTCAGCGTCCGAGCCGGGAGCAGTGACAAACACGCCATCTGTGGGTCAGCTCCCGAAACCCCCGCCAAACGAACGACGACACCTAGTGAGGACAGCGTGTACTGGCCTCGAGGACCAGTTTCCAGTCTGGTTCAGCGCTCAACACCGCCGCTCCTGACCTCTGGTGAGGTGGTGCTCCGACGACAGCGCCATCTATGGAGTGGATATGTCGGGCGTTTGTATCTGAGCCTGTGAGTGTGGTGTATTAGTGTCCCGGTTATTAATGACGTGTCTGCTTACAGAGCCGACCTGGGACCACTGTGTTGAAGGTGGAGTCAGTCTACCCGAGGCAGCCAGTCTCCATACAGTGAAGTTTGCTGCAGCTGTCGTGACGTCGTCCCCCCGGAAGAACACTGTGGTGTGTTAAGCCTGCCAGTGGAGTGGCAGTGGAAGGATTTACCCGGGACCGACGGTTGGAGACGATAATCCACTGGGGTATTGAGGACAGGAGGGTGATTTGTGATATCACACGAGACTCCTGTCTAGGGCGTACCCCTTTTATCGTTCGTGGAGTGGCCGTACCAGCCTTGGTGGCTCAGTACCTGCCAGCAGACCTGCTGGACGTGTGGTTGACGGCCTCCACGACGGTGCCCCCAGTGGACCTGTGTTGTGGCTGACCTGTGGCCAGGGTAGACTCGGCGTTCTCAGAGGACACGTCTTGAGGCCACGAAGAAAGCACCGCGGACTCAGCACCTAGCTTCGAGGATCCATAGTCTCCAGCAGAAGACTACAGTGTTGATCCCCTTTGTAAAGTGTTAATACCCTTCCCCCTTGTGTACGTTTTACTTTTATATATTTAAATGGTGAAGGTTATATTATATTATATTAAGTTCTTACCTTTCTTTCCCTACTCCCTTTAAGTTACTTGCGTCACGGATCGCATCCCTTGATAGCCTCTACTGGCTTGGGGCCGGATATATATCTTCCTCTAACTACATCAGAGTAAGAACCCCGTTGCGTCCCGAGAGGGCCGTAACAATCCTAAATAACTTTTATCTGAAAGGAGTTGGTAGATGCCTTGAAACTCAAACTTGTACGAGAGACACGAATAGACATTGCCGGATTCCTGACTAACACAGGAGCCCAAGTCTTCAAGGTAGTACAACCTAAAGGACGTTTAGGTGGTTATGTCCAAACGATACACGCTCTTGTAGTAGAGAGATTCCCGACAGACCTGTATGTATATGGTCTAGGGACAACAGCCAAATTCCTGGAAGAAAAGGGAATCAAATTGGCTGACAAAATCACATCAGACAACCTCTCAAATATTGGAATCCCCATGGGATCAGATGTCTACCATAAGTTTATCAAAGGAAAGGAAGAAAAGCAGGGAATGAACTTGTTACCATCTGCAGGTGGCTATTCGCTAACAGGCCCAGTATTACAGCTGAAGCAACCCACACCTGTAGACTACCAACATGCCAACCCAGTAGTGGTTGCATGAATAGGAGAACAGTCTGTACTACAATTCAGAGACATGTCTGAGGATGAGCTTGATCCCCCAGTGCATAAATTATGCGACCTGGCAACTCTCGGCATTGTCCCTGAACAACCTAGTCCAGATGACGACTGGACTTACAAACAATACCTGGACTCGGCTATCTCCAGAGACAATCAATACTGGTCAGGTTACCATGAAAGCTGAATCGCCCTCAGCTACCCGTCACCCATTTTGTGGCACGAAACTAATTAAGATCACAGGTGTTGCGCTTACAAAGACATCCTGAGAACTTTAAATTGTACCATGAAATAATACAGAAACAACTCGATGACAAATTTATCGAAGTTGTTACAAATGATAACCCAAAGGAAAGACACTACCTGCCACACCACCCTGTACTGAAAAATTCTGCTATTACCCCACTATGAATAGTATTTAATTGCAGTGCAAAGACCAGGCAGAATAGTGTTTCGTTAAATGACTGCCTTCAAACTGGCCGTAGCCTGACACAAATGCTATATGAGGTGCTGTTAAAGTTCTGCATCAGGACTTACGCATATACGGCCGACATCAGCAAGGCTTTCCTTAGGGTAGGTCTCCAAGAAGAAGACCGTAACTACACAAAGTTCCTATGGATCAAGGATCCTCACGATCCAAACAGTGAATTGATCACTTACAGGTTTCCGTCTGTTTTGCTTGGTTCCACGTCTTCACCGTTTCTGCTTTAGCTACCTTAGGCACGCACTTGAAGGAGTCCAATAGCTCAAATAAAACAGAAATTAGCAATAACTTGTATGTGGACAGTTTCCAAGGAACAACCAGCAGTGAGAGTAAACTGCTGAACATATACCACGAGGCCAAACGAAAATTAATGGGAGCAAATATGCCTCTCCAGTCGTGGGTCTCCAACAATGTCAAATTAAATAAACTGATCGCAACTGAATTTCCCGACTACCTGGTACCCGAGAGGACAAAAGGAATAGGCGTCGATTGGGATACGACAGCATATCATTTGACAATCAAGTCGGTGGAGCCAGACACCACTAACCTAACATTGAGAAATTGAGTTTAGCAATTTTATTGCGAACACGTTGGTACCAAAATGAAATACGTAGCTCGAGAACTAAGGTCAGGAGAGTAAAAAGAGTATACACATTTTTGTTTTTACGCTTACGCGGCAAAAACGCCGCACGCGCACATACCGCTTTTTTTTTTACCATCCCAGGGGGCGCGAAAGTGTTAAAAGAAATTAGAGTAATATAAATACATGACGTCGATGATGTCACGGAATCACCCATTCTCTTTTTCTTTATGCAGGTAAATTCATGTTATTATGTGTGTCGGATTTCCGACACACTTCATGATTGAGGTAAGTGTAGCCTTGTAATAGGGGCAGTGCAAATTTTTGTATTTTTCCCCAATTTTTATTTTAATTTTTACTTTTGGCTAGGAGCTAGATTAATTAGTGATGGCTGCTAAATTGCAGGAACTGGCCAATGACCCTTCAGTGGAAGAGATTAAGAAACTCAACAAATCTAACTTAGTATTGTTAGGCAATGAATTTGGTCTCGAGTTAAATGACACTGATAAAAAGTTGACTTTGGTGAATGAAATTTTACAGCATTTCATAGACCAGGGCCTATTGCCCAGTGATACAACTTTATGCCAGCCCAGCTAAGCTGAAAGTGCAGCTCGTAGGGACAAAGAAGTAGAACTGGTATTAGCAAAAATAAGATTGGAGGAGCAAAGACTCAAAACCGATGAGGCTAGAATTAGAGTGGATACCACTGTACCACCACCTGCCGGGGATTCAAACCCCACGCATTATGAGAAAAAGCATAACTTGGTGAATTTTCAAAGTCAGACCCTGAAAGGTTTTTCAACCATTTTCAGAGACTGGCCATGTCCATGAAGTGGCCAGAGGAAGAGTGGGTGAAAATCTTACACGGGTGGCTTAGAGGTAAATCCCAAGATATTTTTATAAACATGCCTGACTGCAAGAATTTTGATTATTGTAAAGTCAGGGAACGGATTTTGAGGGCATATGAAATTATGCCTGAAGTTCACCACCAAGATTATTGCAACCTTAGGCCTACTCACAACCAACCTCTCACTGAATTCTCTAATAATCAAATAAGATTATTTTAAAAATGGATTCGCTCGGCTAAAACCAAAACATACGAGGCACTCAAAAATTTTGTTTTAACAGAAAATTTTATAGATAATATGCCAGAGCAAATAGCACGGTACCTACGAGAAAGGACACAGGTTGATTCTAATATTATGGATTTGGCCAAGATGGCAGAGAACTACCAGTTGGCGGGCAAAAGACCCAATAAAAATAATTATAGCCCACATTGTAACAAAACTTAAACCCACAGCCAGTCCAAACCAGCTCATTCTAACGCTTTGACTAATGCACCTTCTGTTTCAGACAAAACTAACCCTGTTAAATTGTCTAACCCCACAGCACCTAAGGGTGAACCAAAGAGAAATCCTATTAGTAATGTCTCTTCTCCCCGATGATTCTGTGGTCACTGTAAATGGGCAAACCACATTACTAGCCATTGTTGGCAACTGTACCTAGAAAAAATGACCCAATGCTTTTGTTGTGACACAGGGCTTGAGGCCTTCTGAAGGGTTAGGGAGTAAGACCTCCAACCCACAGTGGTTGGACCTGCTTACCCCCATTCTTATCGAAAGGGAGGCTTTTGTCTTCTGAGGGTTATTCCTGGAAGGACGTGATGATCTTCCGTGATATCGGTGCCATCCAGACTTTAATCTTGGAGAGTGCGTTGCAAGGTGCCAACACTCTCGACACTGGAGAGGTAGTGCTGGTCGAAGGTGTCACTAGTGATACTCGAGCAGTACCCCTCCATAAGGTTACCCTGGAATCTGATTTCCACAAGGGTGTTTGTACAGTCGGAATCCCTTCTTACCTACCTTTCCCTAATGTTGATGTAATATTGGGTAATGATCTAGCAGGGAATAAGGTAGAGGACTCCAGACTGCCTATTATGTTGCCTACCCCTAAGGTTTCCATGGATCTACCCACCGCAGAGGATAATGTTGTGTACCCTGCGTGTGCGGTGATCAAGTCTATGGGACTTAAATGTAAGGGCAGCCCTGTGGTTACCAAGGTGGTAAATCCCGAGGACACGAGGAATTTTCTGATTGGTGAAAGCCAAGTGGACCTTGTGGACACGTTAATGGCCCGAATCGATGACAAGGCCGAGGACACTGTGGAGAGCCTACCATCGCCTCCTACCCAGAGTAGTGAGGAGGTGGAGGAGAACACTTTTGAGCCTCGGCCAATGGCATCTGACCAAGGTATGGATGCATCCTTGAGTGATTTACAGAAAGCTGAACCCAGTCTTGCTGAATGTCAAGATGTAGCTCTCTCTAAGGAGGAGATTGTAGATGCAGCTGCCCATGAGGACCCTATGGAGGGACATCAAGGTATTTATATTACTTTTAAAAAAATCTTTAAATATTTTTACTGGCCCAAGCTGAAAAGTGATTTGACAAAATTTTGTAACTCCTATATCCCTTGTCAGCTTGTTGGAAAACCTAACCAGACACCACCTAAAGCTCCTCTAAGGCCTATTGTCGTGCCAGAGGAACCATTTTCTCATGTGGTGAAGGACTTTGTTGGTCATTACCTAGAACTAAGTCTGGTAACATTTACCTGATAACCATGATGTGTATCACGACCCATTACCCTGAGGCTTTTGCTGCAAGAAACATCCGAGCAAAGACTGTTGTTGCTCGTATGTTGCATTTTTTTCTACTTTTGGACTGCCTCAGGTCGTGCAAACTGTCAATGGCACTAATTTTAAGTCCGACTTTTTTTAACAATTCTGTAAGGACCATGGAATAATTCTGTAAGGTTTCTAGCCCATTCCAACCAGAGTCAGAGGGTAATTGAGCGGTTCCATCAAACACTTAAGCAGATGTTGAAGAATCGTGCAAGAATTCCCATAGATTCTGGGATGAGAACCTGCCTTATGTTTTGTTTGCTGCTCGAGAGGGGGGTACAAATTTCACTGGGTTGCTCACCTTTTGAGTTAGTCTTTGGCCATAAGGTTCGTGGACCGTTGTAAATGTTACAGGAGAATCTGTTAGGGAATCTAACATTGACCGAAGGTTCGGCTTTCTTTGCGCAACACCACCAGAGACTCAGTGACAGCAAGGCAGCTGCACTAAAGTATCTTGGGAGGGTCCAAGAAAGTATGAAAGAACGACACGATGCTAAGGCTAAGTTGCGGGTATTTCAGCCTGGTGACCCTGTCCTGGTATTAAAGCCTCGACTTGGGAACAATATGTCTCACAAGTACAAAGGCCCCTATATTGGGACAGAAAAGGTTGGGGACCTCACGTACAAAGTAAGGCACTTTGACAAGCGTAACCATGTGATGCTTGTATACTTGAACTGGCTGAAGAAGTTCCAGGGCCCCAGGCCCGTCGCTCTAACCAATGTTTCCTTTTCCAGTGAGAGAGAGGATGATTGTTCTGGGTACCCAACTAATCTCATTCTCAATAATTCTAGTTTTGTGAATGCTGTGGAGGAGAGACTGTCCCATTTGTAAATGGCCCAACGTGAAGAGGTGCAGTCGTTGCTTGACGAATTCTCCAGTCTGTTCGGGGAGGTCCCGACCCAGACTGATGCCCTCTACCATGATGTCAAGTTGACGGACTACACCCCCATTCGTCTTCAACCCTTACGGATGAGTCTGGAAAAATGGCAATCGTGAGGAACGAAGTCAACTTCCTGCTCCAGCATGGTCTCATCCGGCCAAGCAAGGGCTCTTGGTGCTCGCCCTGCCTTTTGATTCCCAAACCAGATGGCTCCTGGTGATTACGCACCAACTATCGGCAGCTCAACAAGGTGACAATCGTGGATGCCTGTCCGCTGCCCCTCCTAGAAGACTGCATCGAAACACCACGTACGTCTCTAAATTTGATCTCTCAAAGGAATATTATCAGATCCCGCTCACCGAGCGTGCCAAGCAACTAACTGCGTGCATAACACCTAATGGTGTCTTCGAGTATCAAGTGTTACCGTTCGGATTGCATAATGCCCCTGCGACGTTCCAGAGGCTAATGAACTCTCTGCTCGCTAATATGCCAAATTGTTGGGCGTATTTAGATGACATTGTGCTTTTTGATAGTAATTGGCCTGACCACACAGCTAGGTTATGCCAGTTGTTCACAGTTCTGAAAAGTGCAAATCTAACTTTAAATGCAAAAAAGTGTCATTTTGGCCAAGGCACAGTGACGTATCTCAGTTATGAAGTGGGCCAAGGAAAAGTGTTATCTCGGCAAGATAAAATCAGTGCCATTCTGGAGTATCCAGTGCTCTAGTCTAAAAAGCAAGTGCAACAGTTTATCGACATGTGTGCGTACTACCGACGCTTTTGTCAGAACTTTTCTAGTGTCACCACCCCTCTCACGAACTTGTTGTGTAAAGCCGTTAAATTTAATTGGTCAACAGACTGTGCAGAGACGTTTAAAAATTTGAAATTGAGCTTAGCTTCAGCCCCAGTGCTCGCTAGTCCAAGGTTCGACCGACAGTTTAAAATTCACGTTGACGCGTCTGACTAAGGGGGCTGGTGCAGTGTTGTTGCAAACTGGGGATGATCAAGTGGACCATCCAGTGTACTATTACTCTGTGAAATTTGACAAGACGCAATGCAATTATTCAGTGATAGAAAAAGAAGTGTTGGTGCTAGTGTTAACATACAAAAAGTTTGAAGAATATCTAACAGGGAATATAGTGGAAGTGTACACGGACCATAAACCACTAGTGTTTATAAACCAGATGAAGGAGAAAAATAAATGCATCCTCAGGTGGGCATTGTACCTACAGAACTTCAATCTTTTCATTATCCACCTACTGGGCCGGCTCAACGTTATAGCCGATGCGCTCTCCCGGTTACCTGAGTAACATTCAGCTGAGTGAGCCACTGGAAGCCATATACCAACTGTCATGTTTAGTTATTGTTTTTTAGGTTCTCCTGTGACATTAAATATTCCATGTCAAATTTATTTACTTCCCTGTTTTTTTGTATGTGTTTTTTTCTTTCAGAGAATTCCTTTATACTTTTTCTTGCAGAGAAATTGTTGTTTTTGTGTGATTTTCTTTTATTGCATAGGTTTTCCTTTTTATTCTCTGTATGCTCTTACAAAAAATATGACTACTACGTAAGATGAATCTGCTTCTCATAGAACATTCAGACTCTGTGCTGGTTGATTATTAAATATAATATTGAACTAGTTATCAGCTATTCTTAGAACTATTAAAGTAACTAGTAATGAATGTCTGAGTAAACTTGGGATGATGTCTGCTGTACGGTCAGCTAAGTATCCGTCCCGGCAGCATATTTAAATGAGCTCGAGCGGCTATGCTCTTCCTTCTCTCTGGCTGGCAGCTGTGGCGTTCTGACTTCCCCTGTGGAACTCTGTTTTCCTCCCACTCCTTTCTCCTCTCCTTATAATCTATGCTCTACAAGTTAAGTATTTCTGTACCGTGCTACTAGCTAGGTGTGTGTTTTGTTTAGAGGTATTTGAAGCCAGTGTTTTGGCATCACTAAGTGTACTCCATTGTGAGTAGGGTACCACGTGGGTCATAGCTACCCAGGCTGCTTTAAACCTTATAACTGTTGTTTCTCAAAGTAGACTTTACCCTAGTTTTGTAATTGTAAACCTTGCATCCTGCCTAAGTGGACCAAGGTGTTTAACGTAAGGTAGAGTGGTAAAGTATATTATTGTAGTAATGTATATGGGGGGTTATTAGAGGGTTTAATAAATAAGCACTAAGAAAGGAGTATTTCTTCTTCCAGTTGAGAGTGGAATAGGGGATTACCTTAGACTAGACAGTTTTTCTAGCCAAGCAATTGTTTAGTTTCTGGGAATATTCTTTCCCTGGGGGCCAGGTCCTCCCTATTGTCACTATTTTAGGAACTCCTTTGGATTTTAATACTGGCTCTCTCAGTACAATCACACTACCCCCCATAACACAAGGCACCACTTGACTGAAAATAACCTTGTGATTCGTGGTGGGCACCTCACGGCGTCCCTAGGCCGATTGCGGTGCTTTTCTTCTGATTGCTTATTTCGAAGACAGAGGGCAGAAGCAGCGTCTCGGCACCCGGCTAGGCAAGACACTGGCATTCAGAAGGCCGCGACTGTCCTGGTAGGACGTGAAAGATTTTGTTAACGGCTGTTAACGAAAATCTCCATATTCACGGCGATACCAATAACCTCATCAATCCGTTCTGATTCACGCTATCCTTAATTGCCGTCAGAATCCACTTTGCACGAGTGTGGAAGTAAATAGAGTGTATCACTACGTGAGCACTGCAGAAGCAACGATTTGCATTGTGTATGATCCGTGATCATCGTCAGCATTCGTAGTCATCCGTCACTTTATGACAAGGGTATCTGACGAGGTGGGAATAAGGATGGTTTCTCAATGTTTGTGAACTCCTCCTGTGATAATTAAGGAAATTACCACCACTAGGGTGTACATTGATATTCCCTCCTCACCGTGTCACCCTCATCTCACCGCACCACACGCTGCACGTGCATCCTCCACGTTCGTTGTGTGTGTGTACGAGCCGTCCACGAAAAATCTTGTGTCAGTGAAGAAGTCATGCTCTGCTCGTGTTACTGTGTTTCCGTGCTGTGTGCCCGGAGACTAAAGAATTCGTTGCCATCACCTGTTCAGCACCCTGTGTCACACCGGGTCACACTTGCCTTGGTCTTCCATAACCACGTGTGGAGAAAGTTTGGGTGATCTTCAGATCTTCAGTATACTGCAGTTTCATTGTCTGTATGAATGTGGAGGTGTAACCGAGAAAGAAGATCAGTCTATGCGAGTACTCATATTTTTGTTTTGGTGCTGAAGTTTCTGGACTGACGATTAGTCAGGTACCAGCAGTACGTTGTCCTCTAGCACCTAATTAGGTGAAAGGAAGAGTCGCCGCTGGAGACGCAACTGTTAGGAACGACCACAGTATGTTGAAGGGAACTGCTGTTAGTAAGTCGTTGATGAGTGTATGAAATACACCAGGGAACACAGCTGGAGTCTGTAGGACAGTTGTGTGTTGATTGTTCGGTTCAATACATATCGTTCTGTGTAAGATTTTCCATGTATGCATTGTTTCATTGGAGAAACAAGTAATCCGAAAGAGGTAAGAGGGTGATCAGTAGAGATATCCTGTGTATGTAATAATTGTGTTAATTTATTAATTACTGTGTATTAATTGATAATCCATGTGATTATTAATTACCGTTGTGTTGTGTTGCGATTTTTGGGCAATGTTAATGAATAGCAATGAGTGGTGTTACCTGTGTTATGCTTGTCTGAGTGACAAGGACTTGGTATAATCTTTAATTTGATTGAGGATTCAGTGAGAAGTTAATTAGGGGTAATTAACGTCACCAACGGATTTCACATATCTTTGATCAGCTGTCGCGAGTAACTGCACTGGGTTAATGCAATTCATTTTGGATTAATTATCTGTCTGTTAGACAGTAATTAATTACTCAAATTAATTAAGAGTAATTAACATCATCAAAGTGAATTCACATAGTTTTGATGAGGAAGCTGCTGGGAGTAACAGTGTTAATTATTTAACGTAGTATGTATTGGATTAATTATCTGTCAGACAGTAATTAATTACTCAAGTTGATTAGGGGTAATTAACGTCAGCAAAGTGTACTGATATAGTTTGGAAAGCTGTCGAGAGTGACAGCATTGTTTTAACATAATTCGTTCTCAATTAATTATCTGTCTGTTTAACAGTAATTAATGTAATTACTCACTGAGTTCTTAACTGACCGAGTGACAGTAATTATGGCTACTGACTTATTGTTTTCATTTGTTTGATTGTCTGAGGGACAAGATTGTGATTAACGTAGATTACTTTATTGCTGTTAGGTTGCCACTACAATTAACGTAATTAATCGTTAAGATCAATTAGTGCTATTTATTATGCTATTGTTTTGATTGTCGTCTTTGAAGACGGGTGTTAAAGTAACTGCGGGAGGTTACCAGAATTTGTCTCATTAACCCGCTTTGCATTGTTTACATTGTTTATTTGCATTCGCTGCAATTATTTCGATTGCAACTTGTGTCCAAATTGAGCATCCGTATTGTTTTTAGTTCGTTATTCAGCCGAAGCGACACAGATGGGAATCTGTTGTTAAACTGAAAGCGGCAAAGGAGAGGACTTCTTGCTAAACTTGCTGTTTGATTAGCTGTCCTTAACGTGTCACTGAAGGACACGAACGTAACATCAAGATTGTTTTGTTTTGTATTAGATTTAGTTCTTTATGAATAATTTTTTATTGTTGCCAATGAATTGTCTCTGTGTCAGTTTCTTTCAATATTATTGTCCCACGCCTACTGCAGCATATTGAACTGTTCTTGCGGTTCTTTAATGAAGGCCTATGTCTGGGAATTACAAGGAAAGTTATGTTGAAATCTATATGGCTTGCCACGGCCGTGTCCCAATAGATTTTGACACCCTCACTGAGGAGTGTCAACATCATGTGTTAAAACACAAAGCCCGAGTGCAACAGATGCTGCAAAGGTGCTGTCAGGAGTTACCTGAGGTGCAGAACACCAGCTTCCATACTGTCGACGAAGCATATGGAAGCAACCACGGGGATGAGGAGGTCCCATTGGACGACAATGCAATTGTTGGGGTGTAAGTGGGGTGGAAGTTAGTACACCCTAGGATATGGGTGAGGAGTCGCGACCTCAGCCCAGGGTCCGAATTGAATCCTTCAGAAGTGTTTCATATGTAGTTAGACAGATGCCGGAATTGCTTGCCAGTACGGGGGGGAAGGGTGATGTACAACCTCAGGAGGAATTCACTTTAGATCACTTGAGAGGTCAAGCAGAAGTTCTGAATTTCTAGGGTGACAGAAAATCCAAATTTGTGGTCATATGTGGAATGCACATCAGTGTCGGCTGACCCAGATGAAGATTGCACCTTTGCAATCTCCAATCAGGGAAGATTGCAGGAAAATCAATCCACACTAGGGCAGGGAAATCCATCCCACTCTAGTGCTCCTAACCCGGTTGCACAAGGTATGAAGATAAAGATGCCAAGCATGGCACCATTTGATGATAAGGTCGATTCGATGGATGCATACATAGATCACTTTGAGGGAATGGCTGCCGACGCAGAGTGGAAGAAATCATTCTGGGTCGGAGCACTGGCCACATTGTTGAAAGGGCGTGTTTTAGAGATCTACCATGGTTTAAGTCCCCAGCAGCACAGCGATTTTGATTCACTAAATGAAATGATTAATGAAGGGTTAATCTTAATCTAAGAAGGGTTATGGCATATCCGCTGAAGGAAATATGGATACATTCCGTCGGATCAGGTTACGTCCCGAAAAGATGTACAAACTGATGTTATAGAGACTGGAGTTCATTTTACGCCGTTAATGAAAACTGGGGAAGACAGTCGCCCCAGTGGAAGGACAGTTCTTCGGGTTGATGATCAGAGAGCAGTTTCTGGTTGCAGTTGAACCAGCTCTCATAGCAAAATTAAAAGAGAGTGTTATAGTTTCCAGTGAGACTATGGGGAAGCAGTCAGATTTTTGGGCAGAGGTTCACAAATCATCTTAGGAAGGTTTGGCGCCTGTCAAACGTTTTGCTCAAGCCTCGGGAAGAGAGAAACTCCAGAAAATTATGTCAAAAGGAAGCCATTAGCAAACCAGAGGTCAGGGGGACCAAGATGCTTTAATTGCAATATGATCGGTCAACGAGCAACCCAACCAAGAGTCTCCTCACCCACCAAGAAAAAAGTCTCCACTCCAGCCAAGAAGACACAAACCGTCGGGAAAACCAGTACTGTAAAAACCATGGACTCAATGATTCCACTATAACGGAAAAATGGACAATCTCAAAATTATACAATGGAATATTCAAGGATTCAAAAACAAGGCACAAACACTCAGAGCAGTGCTTCTCAAGGACAGCATTGATATTGTTCTACTTCAAGAAACACTCACCGGGACTGGCAGAAATATCAATATCCCAGGATATCAAGGATTCCACTGCCCTATGGCACAAGGTGGCACCAGAGGCATTGCATTTCTAGTAAGATATCATATCAATGCCACGGCAATCACAGACCTGCCCAACTGTGGCGAAAACGTCGAAATTATGGGAGTTAAGCTTACTATGAGGAACTCAATGCTGTCCGTCCTCAATGTATACAAGAGCCATAGAGAACACGACATGGATCTCTCAGCAATCTTTGAAATAGCAGTCATTACACCTACTATCATCTCTGGCGACTTCAACGCTCATAGTGAATTACTACTTGGTTCACCAAGAACCGACGCGAAGGGAAGACATGTCGAACACCTTTTGGATGAAGTGCCGAATATCAGTCTGCTTAATTCGACGGAAGCAACCCACACTGGTGGGGGATCTTGAGGTTATCTTGAGATGATTTCGGGGCTTTTTTAGTGTCCCCGCGGCCCGGTCCTCGACCAGGCCTCCACCCCCAGGAAGCAGACTGTGACAGCTGACTAACACCCAAGTACCTAATTTACTGCTAGGTAACAGGGGCATAGGGTGAAAGAAACTCTGCCCATTGTTTCTCGCTGGCGCCTGGAATCGAACCCAGGACCACAGGATCACAAGTACCGCGTGCTGTCCGCTCGGCCGACCGGCTCCCCGGCCGGCTCCCCGACCGGCCGGGGAGCCGGGAGCCTCACATTTGTTTCCACCAGTATTTATGAGTTGTGTCCTTGGTCAGTGGATCATGTTCTGACTGGTGACCGCTTTACTCCAAAAACAGTTATTAATACACTTTTCTGAGATCTTCACTTGGATTTACGGGCGGTTTAGATAAGCGCTTGTCGGATCACGACGTAAATTTACGGTCCGTGTTATAGTGGGTATATACTACTCGATCGACTTGGGGTTTGTATGAATATGTTTGCCATCAAATTTTCGTTTTCTCTAATAGGCACAGTGCCTATTTGAGAAAGCGGCAATGTATTGTATCTTAGAGGAGAGACTATTGAGTTGGTGACACAACGAGGGTAATCGCCCACTCCACACACTCTTGTGTTGGCCGCGATCATGATTCTACATTTATATGCATATGTCTGTGTAGAGAATTTTATTCCAAATACTATACAAACAAAAAAAACGGTGTGAAACAAGTATAAACTTGAAAAACATGAGCAAAGTAAAAACTTTTTACGCTCACGGGTACAAACACGCGTAAGATTTTATTCACCGCAAATTTATTTGACGCTCTGTTGGCCAATTCTACCCATGTTCTTATAGAACTTTCTATTGCGAACACATTGCTATAAAAATGAAATACGTAGCTTGAGAAATAATGTCAGGACAGTGAAATAAGTATAAACTTTCAAAGCACTGCATCACAACAGTGTCGTCACTGCTGCAATCACGGCTAACGCTTCGCCCAGTTCCCACACTCGTGCGGAACATAATTAGACATTGATAGGCATATGTCTGGGTGGGGAATTTTATTGCGAGTTCAGTGATATCAAAATAAGCGCTGTAGGATGACTGTGAGGCTGGCAACAAACGAAAGAGTATGAACATTTACGTCCTGTTTGGGTGTCACGGCGAGTCATCTTCGTGTTTATTTACTTCGTGGTGGGATAGCAAATGTTTGGGTGACATTTTATACATATGATCTTGTAGAGAATTTTATTGCCAACGCATTGATATCAAAATGAAAAACGTAGCTCGAGAATTGATGTTAGGAGCGTGAAAAGATTATACACTTTTTTGTGTTTCCGCTTGAGCGCCCAGAACGCCGCGCGCACAAGGCGCTTTTTTTTCATGAGTGCCGCGCACACTAAAGTGATATTATTAACTAATATAGCACTACCGCCTAGACCTTCAGCTCCTGAGCCCGGATGGGACTTTATCAGAGCAGATTGGATGAAGTACAGGAGGCTCTCGAAACTTGGCACCAAAACTACACTTCTCCTGATAACACTGAAGAAATGGAAAAAGATGTAGTAAATGCAATACACAGAGCAGCAAATCACGCCATCCCCAAGAGGAAAACAATTACCCAACAACATAAGGACCATTGGTATTACTGTGATAGGATCAAAGAGCTACATAACAGACTAAACCGTGCATGAAAGAATTTCAGAAGAGATAGAACCGAAGCTAATCTAGGACTTCTTAGAGCTGTCCGAGATCATGTGCACGAAGAAACAGCACAAATCAGAGAAGAAAAATGGCGCGAGTGGCGTGCCAAGCTAAATTAGCATACGTCCTTGGGCGACATCTGGAGGCAGATCAACAAGGCCAAAGGAAAATCGTCTCCTGCTCCGCCGCACCATGTTCATCCAGAGCAAGAAGCAGAAAGGCTAGCAAATCTATTTGCTTCAAGAGCCAGTTCCACTCAACTTCCTCAAGCAACTCTGACTCACCAACAAAGACTTCAAGCAGCAAGATGGAAAAAAATAGATGATGCTTTAGCCTTACCTGACGAACTAGACCAACCTTCCAATCTGAAAGAACTCAGAAGTGCTACAAAGAAAACTAAAAATACAGCTCTAGGTGAAGACAAAATCACTTACAACATGTTAGCCAAGCTAGGAGAAAAGGGTGAAGAAGCCTTCTTGAATCTCATCAACAGAGTATAGGTGACAAGAACTCGACCCCTTTCTTGGAACAGTGCAATTATAGTTCACATTCCAAAACCTAAAGACCCAGGAAATCCAAGACCCATCTCATTAACAAGCTGTCTGACCAAAACTGCAGAAAGAATGGCCCTTAATCGAATTGAATAGAAAGCCAATCCACTACACCAAAATATGTTTGCTTACAGAAAAGGTGTTGGAACCACAGAATGCCTTACCTCCCTCCTGGATAAAATCAATGACAAACCTGGAATCCTTATTTTTCTAGACCTTGAAAAAGCCTTCGAGTTAGCTAATGCTCCAGCTACACTGTGCTGCCTTGTGGATAAGGAAATCAAAGGACACGCTCTTGCCTTTGTCAAAGGAAGCCTGCTTAACCGAGAAGCTAAAGTCAAATTCCAAGGAAAAACATCGACCTCAAAGATGCTGGAGAATGGAACTCCGCAGGGAGGAATACTAAGCCCCTTCCTCTTCAACTGTCTCATATAACAATTCATGAAGCTGAAGCCACCAAAAGTCAAACATCTTATCTATGCAGACGACTTTGTGGTAATCATCAGTGGCAAAGGTGCAAGGAACCATGCACAAAAATGCCTAGATATTATCAGCAAGGAAGCGGAACGCATAGCAGTGAAAATAAACAGCAATAAAACAAAAGCAATGGCCGTTAAAATGAGAACTTAAGACATCAGACTGGCAATACAAGGACAAGAAATTGAGTGGGTTACCTCTTTTCAATACCTAGGAGTCATAATAGACAACCAGTTGAAATTCACTCAAGAAATTAAATATCTTCGGCAACGCTGTAAAGACAGAAACTTAGCTTTGCGCTCTCTGACTAGTCTTAGAGAGGGTGCATCTCTACCAGTACTCAAAATGTACTACGTTCAATCAGTTAGGTCACTCATCGACTATGCTGCCCCTGCTCTTACATCTCTCAGTGATAACCAATGGGAGAAACCGGAAGTGTCTCAAAATGATGCTCTGAGAACAATGCTGGGAGCACCTATATGGACGCGTACAGTGAACCTTAGAATGGAAACTAATTTACCAGCATTAGAAAACAGGATGAAACAAAGGATAGCCACCATAATAGGAAAACTTACTGGAACAAACGCCAGACTGTCAAATCAAAGACAGCATACAGAGATCCTTTTAGAAAAACCTACAATATAGAACAAGCTCATGGATGCATAATCTGGTCAATATTTTAGAGAAAATGGACCTGAAATGGACCATTACAAACAAAGGGGAAGATAGACCATATCAACACTTTCGACAGCCTCATCCATGGGAAGAATCAAATCTAAAGATAATCATTGAAAGATTACCAGTTAAAAAATCAGCATGTGACCCGCAGAGGCTGAAGGAAGTAATAGAACAACAAATGGAAACCATCTCAAGACCTACAACGACTCACATCTTCACAGACGGATCAGTTGATCAAGAAAAAGTTCTGCTGGGGCAGCAGTTTAACCTAACAACCATGAAGCTTACTGGAGCATGAACAGTGGGTGCTCAATATTGTAAACAGAATTATATGCCCTGAAGGAAGCAATAAACTATAAAATTGAGAAAAATTTACATGATGTCATCATTCATACCGACTCTAAATCTTCGCTCCAGGCATTGTTATCCAGTCAGCACAGAGATAATATACAACTCCTCACAGAAATTCAACATATAGGAAAAGAAGCTATAATCGAGGGCTGTCAGTCACCCTAAATTGGATGCCAAGTCACATTAGCATAGATGGTAATGAAAAGGCAGATTCACTAGCAAAAACTGCCACTGCTCTACCTGTTGTACAGATTCAAATACCTCCAAGTTTCTCACAGATTAAGGAGCAAATCAAGAAGAAAAATATTCTCAACTGTCAAAAGTCGCGACAGAGCCAAAGTAGCGGAAAGAAGATCCACTGCGATATGGTACGAACATGCCACTGGTTACTCCTCTTTCAAGCCTGGCAAAAAGGCATCCAGAGACATTACAGTAGCCATACACAGACTCAGGCTTGGTTACAAGTGCTGCTGGGAGGTAATGAACCCAATAGTTAGAGAGTGTCACTTTTGTGAAACAGAAGCAGAGGCGCCACTATTGCACTACTTACTGGAATGTGAAGCTACTGAAGCCCTGCTCAACAAACTCAACATTAATCCAACGACAGCAGCTGCATTAGATGCACATTCCACTACTTCTAATCACTACAATGATTAGAAAAGCCGTTGAGGAATAGGACTCATTAGTGAGCATTCTGCATCTATATCCGCGACCAAGATAATGTTAATAAAACAAGATTAAAACCAGGGAACTAAAAGAGAAGCGATAAATAAGCAGGGAAAAAGGAAATATCCCCTCCTCCATTTTAAACTTAGACCCAAATATCACAGAAACAAAGTTATCACGTATAACCAAACTCAATAACGGGCTCACCATAGCCCGTGCTACATGAACACTTCGTTCTGAGTAGCTAAATCCGAAACAACAACAACAACAACGTCAATGAGCAGCTCAGTGCAGGAGTAGCATTAAGGGAGCCAAGAAGGTGACTGCACAGATTGCAGGAATTTGCTCAGTAAGAGAAATAGATTCCTTACAGTGTACGCTGGAGATAACTAAATGATTAGTTAATTGTAAAGTGGACCAAGGTCTTTAGAGACTGACGGGCCACCACTAACATGGTCCGAGAGAGTCTTATAAGACCACGGAACGAGACAGGTCGTAATATACAAGAGTGCCTCCCATGTCCTTGTACTTCCCATAGCCTTGCTGTTCAGACCCATATCAATTCTACCTTTATAATAAAAAATATTTGAAAAAATTATTTACGAACATCTCTACTCCTATCTCGTAAAATTCAATATACTAAGTCCCTGTCAGTTTGGCTTCCGCTCCCAAAAGTGTACCAATGATGCAATTGTTAGTCTGCTTGACTTAATCTACTCAGCCCTTGACAAAAGTGAGTTTCCGATTGGACTCTTCATTGACCTCAGAAAGGCTTTTGATACTGTTAACCATAACTACCTCTTACTTAAACTCCACCATTATGGAATCCGTGGCCTTGCCCTGAACTATATCCGATCCTGTCCTAGTGACAGACACCAATATGTGGCCATCAATGACGTAACCTCTCCTACTCTACCACTAACCATAGGGCTGCCACAGGGCAGCATCCTAGGACCTCTCTTATTTCTTACTAGCAGTACCCGGTCACGCGTTGCTGTGGCTCAGCAACGCACGTGCATTGCTGAGCCACAGCAACCTTCCCTGTCCCCCAGTCCTCCACACCATTCCCCCCTCACCCGTCTCCTCGGCCTCCCAACCATTCCTCACTCCGCCGTCCCTCAAACTCCCCACTCCACGACCCCCTCTTCCTCCCCACCATGACCCACTCCATGGTCCCTTTGTTCTCCCCACCATTCTACATTCTCCCATCCCCTCGTCCCCATCATCCCAAACTCCCCTTCCTCCTCGTTCTTCCTCACCATTACCCCCTCCCTTGTCCGATGCCTTCTCAAATGATCTGAAGTTCCCATCAGAAAATTGGGAACATCAAGTGATCTGATGTCCCTATCACTGAAATATAAGAAAAACAGTTAAAAAATAAAATTAAATTATGGAAAAATATAAAAATAAACTATTCTCACGAAATGAATGGTCTGATAAACAACACAGTTGAATTCCAACGCAATTCACACAAAATAATTAAATCAAAATGAAAATAAATAAAAATCTAGGAAAATTCAATTTATCAATGCAATCAGAAACATTGAGATGGAATTATAACATATCTAATATAGCATTTGTGTTGCTCTTACGATGGCGCTGTTTTTCAAGAAAAGCATGGTTTTACCTGTCACAGGTGTGGCCTCTATACTTATACTTATGAAACGGTATGGTCAACAACACAACTCAATTTCCACACAATGTTACACAAAACAATTTACTAAAAAATAAAATAAATCGAAATCTATGAAAATCAAATTTATCTATGCAATCGGAAACATTGAAAAGGAATTCATGATATATTTAGTATAGCGTGTATGTTGCCACTATGTGCAACAGATGGCGCTGTTTTTCAAAAACGCATGTTTTTACCTGTCACAGGGGTGGCATCAATATAGTAGGTATATAAAAACATGCGCCTATTCGAATGCAACGTTGTGTCAAAATTTCAAAGCAATTGGTGAAGAACTTTCGCAAATTACGTCATGTGTTTCCCTTACATCAAACAGATGGCGCTGTTTAAAAAAAAATAACATGTTTTTTCCTGTCATAGGTGAGGCATGTATATAGTAGATACATAAAAAGACGCGCCAATTCGAATGCAACGTTGTGTCAAAATTTCATAGCAATCGGAAAAGAGGTTTCGAAGTTTTCCCTCATATAAAAAAACACATGAAAAACATAGTTTTTCAGAAAAAGCATGTTTTTTTTACCGTCATAGACGTTACATCTATATAGTATGTATATAAAAACCTGCTCGGAAGCGAATGGAACTCTCTATGAAAATTTCAAAGCAATCGGTGAACTACTTTCGGAGATTAGCGATTTTGAACAAACGAACATTTCCATTTTTATTTATATAGATATACATCAATGATCTGGCTAATGTCTCTAACATGCTTAAACCAATTTTGTTTGCTGATGATACTACTCTCATCTTCTCTGACCTCAACCCATTCATATTAAATAATGTTGTAAACAATGAACTTAAAACAGTCCACTTATGGATGTCAACCAACAAACTTACACTAAACATAAAAAAGGCCTACTTCATCTTATTTGGAAGCAAATCAACAAATGCAATTCAGCTTCAGATAGACAACGTTAACATTAGCAATAAAAATGATGGAAAGTTCTTTTGCCTATACATAGACAAGAGACTCAACTTCAGCACCCACATTCAACACATAACTAAGAAGGTTTCTAAAACAGTTGGTATACTCTCTAAGATCAGAGATTATGTACCCTACTCTGCTCCCCTCTCACTCTATTATGCACTTATCTATCCCTATCTTACTTATGGTATCTGTGCTTGGGGTTCAACCTCTGCAAACTACCTCAAGCCCATCATTACCAAGCAGAAATCTGCTATGAGGATAATAACAAACTCTGTTTTCAGACAACACACAGCTCCCCTGTTTAAATCCCTAAACATGCTAAACATAAATTCACTCCATACACTCTCTTGTGCCAGTTACATTTATAAAACTCTTTTTTTGAGTGTAAACCCTGTTCTGAAACTCTTCCTGGACAGATGTAATAGAACACATAATCACCACACCAGACAAAATATCTCTTTTATATCCCCAGAGTCAAACTAAATCTGTGTAAACATTCTATGCAAAAAAAGCGACCTAGTCTGGAACTCACTCCCTAATGAACTGAAAAGCTGTCCAACCTTTGCCTTATTCAAAAATAAAACCAAAAAGTACCTAATTTCATCTATATAGTCTTCTACCTAGAACTTTATCTTCACACTGTTTCTAGTGCTACCCAATTCCCCATTCTTTGTACCTAAACCATATTTTTCACCATTGTAATCTTAGATCATCTGATATCTTGGTTGTTGTATTGAGTGCATATTCAACTTTATTACTCCTTGTAATGATCCTCATATTGTGCTTCAGTGATCCAATGTATAACCCTGAGATGTTTTCCTAATTGACCAAGGATTTCTTGTTCATTATTGTGTATTGTTATTATTGTGTATTGGTCTGATCTGCTTTTGTATCAAAAATGTATCTGTAATTTTTTTTTTTTGACAATTTTACTATAATAATCCGACTTAAAATCATTTGTACTTGTAAACTAAAGCTGAAAAGTACCTGTTAAACACTTTTTATCAAATTTTACTCTTATTTCTCTAAAACTTTCTGTTAGTTTAAGGATTTGCTCTAAGGTTAGTTTAAGGATATGCTCTAAGACTAGTTTAAGGACTTGCCCAAAACGCTTTGCGTGCTAGTGGCTTTACAAGATTGTAATTTCAATATAAACTCTATGTTCTCTCTTATACCCCCAATGTACCTTCTTGTATATAACTAAATAAATTAATAAATAAATAAAATAAATAAATAAATAAATAAATAAATAAATAAATAAATAAATAAATAAATAAATAAATAAATAAACATCTTTGTAAGGCACGGTGACGGTACCCCAGAGGGACATGATCGAGGTGTTCCTGTTTGTGGACACACCCTATGTCAAAGGTAAGATATGTGTGGTGCAGTGAAAGCAGGCTGTATTCGGATTATTACTATGGAATACCCCAGGAGCAACGATTCAGAAGGGTCTGTCCTGTGAGAATGACCCAACGAAAACGAAAGTCGCTCAGCTAGGCATGAGCAGAGTAAGCCAGCTGACGGTGACGTCACACGCCGCCCAGCTAGACTAGCCAAGGCCCCTCCTAGCTGGCTGAGCCAAGGGCACCGCCTCTCAGTGAAAGGAACAGAAGGACAAACTACAAGGGAACCGCAGCAGTCCCTCCTCTTTCTTTCCACAGTGAAGCGAGAGGAGCCTCGGATCAGCTGATCACGCCAAGTCAGTCAACTGGACTAAAGAGGGTTACCTCCACTCAGGTATATAACATTGAAAGGGGTAATCCCCGGGTGACTCTTGATGTCACTGCCATTCCTACAGGTGGTAAGACTCAGGTAGACGAGGTAATCACACATATAATGAGTATGCTACCTGTTACGACCTGGGTTCTTATTTGGAAACCAGAGGTCAAATTGAGTTCTAAATAGTTATGTAAGAAGAATATTTAATTAACAATAACGTTTATATTCAGGGCTTCTCATACCCCTGATGTGTATTTGTTTCTGTCTCCCTTGCCAGACATAAGACGAATCTTGTTATTCACAGATCATTCAGATTCTTGGCTTGTTGATTATTAAATATAATATTGTTACTATATAATAGTAATGAATGTAAAATATAATAGTAATGATTGTCGGTGTAGACTTGTAATGATTATGGCTGTACGATCAGTTATGTATTTTCCCGGCAGCAGCTTGAGAGAGCTCGGGGCTGTGCGAGAGGTTTCTCTTCTGGTTCTGGTGGCGGTGGTGCTTACACTCTTCCTTTGGGCTCTGTTCTCCTTCTCCTTCTCTCTTCCCTTACCTTATTCTGTGTTATACAAGATAAGTATCTGACTGTATATTACCATGTTACTGGCTAGGTGTGTATTTAACTCTTGTGTAACCTAAGCTAGTGTTTTGGTATCTCTAAGTGTACTCTAGGGGACTAGTGAACCCACGTGTGCTTAAGTCTGTGATACCTATGATACAAGTGCCAGTCAGGAAAGTAGTCTTTACCCTAGTTGCAATGGTAAATCTTGCATCCTGCTTTGTGGACCAAGGTATTTAACGTAAGGTGATTTATTAACGTAATAATATATTTAACGTAAAGTGATTTATTGTAGTTTGTGTATGTGGGGGTTATTAGAGAGTTTAATAAATAAGGAATAAGCTTGGAGTATCTTATCATCCTGTTGAAGTGGAGTAGATGATCTACCTTAGACGGCAGAAGTTAATTTAGACAAGGAAGTATTCATTGTTGGGAGTATTCTTCCCTGGGGGCCCGGGGCCTATCTAATCCCCATTATTTTAGGAACTCCTTTGATTGTAACTATTGGCCCTCTCAGTACAACCACCATTTGCCCCATAACAAGTGGTTGGCCTGTCCGGGAGCTGAAAATTTTTGAATATAAATTGTAAAAAGTTAGATTTTTGAGTGTCGAAACTAAATTTCTTGCATTCCGCAGAATGGATGTGTGGTAGCCTAGGGTCCAGCTCAATTAGCAAAGGATACATCTTGCACTGACTGGACATCCAACTGTATCTCTTCACGATTGAGGTAAGTATGGCCTTGTAACAGGGGCTGTGGGAATTTTTGTATTTTTTTCAATTTTTATTTTTATTTTTACTTTTGGCTAATAGCTAGAATAACTTGTAATGGACGCTAAATTGTAGGAACTGGCAAAGACACCTTCAGTGGTAGAGATTAAGAAGCTGACAAAGCTAACTTAGTGTTGTAAGGCAAGGAATTGAGCCTTGAGTTAAATGAAGCTAATAATAAGTGGGTCTTAACGAATGAAATTTTACAGAATTGCATAGACCAGGGCCTATTGGCAAGTGATACAATTTTATGCCAGGCCAGTCCAGCTGAAAGTGAAGCTAGCAGGAATATAGAATTAGAATTACAACTAGCCTGATTAAAACTAGCAGGGCAAGAGGCAAGATTGGCTGAGCCAAATGCTAAGGTAGATGAGCAAAGGTGAAAAAATGAGGAGGAAAGAATTAAAGGAAATACCGCTGTACCACCACCTGTCGGGGATTCAAAACCCAGACATTATGATAAAAAGCATAACCTGCCTGAATTTTCAGATTCAGACCCTGAAAGGATTTTCAACCATTTTCAGAGACTGGCCATGTCCATGAGCTGGCCAGAAGAAGAGTGGGTGAAAATCCTATAGGGAAAACTTACAGGTAAAGCCCAATATATTTTTATAAACATGCCTGACTGCGATTGTTTTGATTATAGTAAAGAAAGGGAACGGATTTCGAGGGCACATAAAATTACACCTGAAGCTCACTGCCAACTTATCGCAATCTTAAGCCTACCCACAACCAACCTCTCACTGAATATGCTAACGATCAAATAAATTTGTTTGAAAAATGGATTCGCTCGGCTAAAGCTGAAACAAACGAGGCACTCAGGAACTTAATTTTCATGCAGGGATTTATAGATAATATGCCAGAGACGGTAGCACAGAATTTACAAGAAAGGACAGATGTAGATACAAATATTATGGATTTGGCCAAGATGGGAAAAAATTACCAGTTGGCAAGCAAAAGGCCCAATAAAATAATTATAGCCAAATTAGTAACAAACCTTATACCCACAGCTAGTCCAGACCAGCCCATTATAACACTGTAACTAATGTACCTTCTTTTCCAGACAAAACTAACCAGGTTAAATTGTCTAACCCCATGACACCTAAGGGTGAACGAAAGGGAAATTCTGGTAGTAATGTCTCTTCTCCCCGACGATACTGTGGTCACTGTAAACATTCAAACCACACTACTATCCATTGTTGGCAACTGTACCCTGAAAAAAGACCCAATGCTCTTGTTGTGACACAGGGCTTGAGGCCTTCTGAAATAGTAGGGAGTAAGACCTCCAACCCACAGTGGCTGGACCTGCTTACTCCATTCATATCGAAAAGGAGGATTTTGTCTTCTGAGGGTTCTTCCTGGAAGGACGTGGTGATCTTCTGAGACACTGGTGTCATCCAGTCTTTAATTTGGGAAGGTGCATTGCAAGGTGCCAACACTCTCAACACGGGAGAGGTAGTACTGGTCGAGGGTGTCACAAGTGATACTCGAGCAGTACCCCTCCATAAGGTTACCCTGGAATCTGATTTCCACAAGGGTGTTTGTACAGTCGGAGTTAGTTCTTATCTACCTTTCCCTAATGTTGATGTAATATTGGGTAGTAATTTAGCAGGGGATAAGGTAGGGGACTCCAGACTGCCTATTATTTTGCCTACTCCTAAGGTTTCCCTGGATCTACCCGCCGCAGAGGATAATGTTGTGTACCCTACGTGTGTGGTGACCAGGTGTATGGGACTTAAATGTAAGGGCAGCCCTGTGGTTGCCAAGGTGGCCAATCTTGAGGACACGAGGAACTTTCATTCGAGGAACGAGGAGCATTTTATCTCATTAGTATATCATTAGGCCTGATTTTATACGTAAATATAGGTGCCCTGTCGTAATGCTGCAGGCGAAATAAATATACCCTCGTGAGTGCAGCGTTGATCCCTCCAATTATTTTAGATCTTGCTATTAAATGCGAAAATACTCAGTTGCAGAGGAAAATATAGAAGTTTACTTTTCAGTATGGTATTACAACTGAGGGAGACGTGTTACTGTTTCCATGATCCTGTGTTCCACGGAATACTATCTCAGGGATGATTTCAATGTGTTGTAGAGGCTACACGTGATCTACATTCCTCCAATACAGATTAGATATTTCCAGTCATATATTGTAGATATAATTTTCATTCTTGAGAATCAAATAATTATTTATATATTTGATTTATTAATCGATGTACATTAACATCTCAATATTTATTTAACTGATGTGCATTAACATCTTAATATTTTATTGTAGGAGTTGTTTTAACTTCTTATTATTATTGAAGTGTATTAACTTCCCATTATTAACCCTCCCCCCAAAGTTTGTTGTAGTGTAATCGCCTCTATATTTAATTTCATTCAACAGTTAATTCATTATAATGTATTAGATTTTATTCCCATTTAATCAAAAGATCCATAGGCACTGGTTCTCAAGTTTTTCTTGTTTAAGAACGGTTCTTCTAATTTTATTATAATTAATTTCATTATTCTAGAGTCAGATTTCCCAACATTGTGTCAGTGTGATGTATTGTGTCACTGAAATATTTGTGTTACTGTGATTTATTGTGTTACTGTGATGTTTAGTGACACTTTGATGTATTGTCTTACTGTCTTGTATTGTGGCAATGTGGTGTATTGTGTTACTGTGTTGTATTGTGTTAATGTGATGTATTGTGTCACTGTCATATAATGTGTCACTTCGTTGTATTGTGTAACTGTTGTTGTATTGTGTAATCAGTATATTTTGTGTCACTTTTATTTATTGAGTCACTGTGATGTATTGTGTCACTGTGATGTATTCTATCACTGTGATGTTTTGTGCCAATTTGATATTTTATGTCACTGTTATGTATTGTGTCACTGTGATGTATTGTGTCACAGTGATGTATTGTGTCACTAAGGTGTATTATGTTACATGATATTTTGTGTCACTGTGATGTATTCTGTTACTGTTTTGAATTGTGTCACTGTGATGTTTTGTGTCACTTTGATGTATTGTGTCACTTTGATGTATTGTGTCACTCTGATGTATTGTGTCACTGAGATGTATTGTGTTACTGAGTTGTGTTGTGTCACTGTGATGTTTTGTATAGCTGTGATTTATTGTGTCACTTTGATATTTTATGTCACTTTGATGTATTGTTTTTCAGTGTTGTATTGTTTTACTGTTATATTTTGTGTCATTGTGATGTATGTGTTACTGTGATGTATTGTGTTACTGTGATGTTCTGTGTAATTTATATGTATTCTGTCACTGTTATGTATTGTGTAACTGTGATGTGTAGTGTCAATTTGATGTTTTGTGTCACTGTTATGTACTGTGTCACTGTATTATGTTACTTTGATATTATCTGTCACTGTGATGTATTGTGACACTGTGTTGTATTGTGTCACTGTGTTGTATTGTGTCACTGTTATGTATTGTGTCACTTTGACGTATTGTTGTCCGAAATTTTCGACACCCCAAATACTAACCAGTAGCATAGTAAAATATAAATATTGTGTTAAGTAATCAATTTTACAAACCCCATTAATTCCTAGTATGGGAACGCCATAAGTTTCTTACTATTCACGTCTGATGTTTCGTCACCCGCCCCACCTCACATGGTAACGAATTTTTCACAGTGATGTATTGTGTCACTATGATTTAATGTGTCACTGTGATGATTTGTGTCACTTTGATGTATTGTGTTACTGAGATGTATTATTTTGTGTCACTTTTTATGTATAGTGTAACTGTTTTGTATTGCATCATTGTAATGTATTGTGTTACAGTGTTGTATTGTATCACTGTGATGTATTGTGTCATTGTAATGTATTGTGTCAGAGTGATGTATTGTTTCAATGGGTTCTATTGTGTCACTGTGTTGTATTGAGTCAATGTTATGTTTCGTGTCACTATGATTTATTGTGTCTCTGTGGTGTATTGACACTGTGATTTACTGAGTCACTCTGATGTTTTGTGTCACTTTGATGTATTCACTTCACTTTGATAAATTGTGTTACAATGTTGTATTGTGTGACTCTGAAATATTTCATCACTTTGATGATTTGTATCACTGTGCACTGTGGTGTATTGTTTCTCTGTCATGTAATGAGTCACGGTGATATATTGCATCATTGTGATGTTTCTTGTTACTGTGATGTATTGTGCTACTGTGTTCTATTGAGTCACTAAGTTTTATTGTGTCAGTGATTTATTGCATCACTGTAATGTTTGTGTCACTTTAATGTAAAGTGTCACTGAGATGTATTGTGTCCATATTATTTACTGTGTCACTGTGATGTTTTGTGTCACTTTGATGCATTATGTTACTAATATGTATTGTGTTGTGTCTCTTTGATGCATTGTGTAACTGTGTTGTATTGTATCACAATGATGTGATGTGTTACTGAGTTGTATTGTATCACTGTGAAATATTGTGTCACTATGATGTATTTTGTCACGTTGATGTATTGCGTCACTGTGATATTTTGTGCAATTTCGATGTATTGTGTCACAGTGATACATTGTGTCACAATGATGTATTGTGTTTCTGAGAAGTTTATTGTCAGTTTCATATATTGTGGTTCTCTTATGTATTGTGTTACTCTGATGTAATGTGTCACTGAAATATATTGTATTACTGTTTGATTATGTTACTGTAATATTTTTGTGTCACTTTGATGTATTGTGTTACTGAGATGTATTTTGTTACTAGGTTGTATTGCGACACGGTGATGTACTGTGTCACTGTGATTTATTGTGTCACTGTTTTGTGTCACTTTGATGTTTTGTGTCGCTTTGATGTATTGTGTTACTGTCTTGTATTGTGTCACTGTGTTGTATTGTGTCACAGTAATATGTTGTGTCACTGTGTTGTATTGTGTCACTGTGATGTATTGGGTCTTTGTGATTTATTATGTCACTGGGAAGTTTTATTACTTTGATGTATTGTGACTGTACTGTATTGTATCACTGTCATGTATTGTGTCACGGTGATATATTGTGTCACTGTGGTGTTTTGTGTCTCTTTGATGCATTGTGTTATTGAGATGTATAATTTTTCTGTTATGTTTTGAGTCACTGTGATGTATTGTGTTGTATTGTTACAATGTGATTATATTGTGTCACTGTGATTTACTGTGTCATTGTGATGTATTGTGTGACTCTGATGTATTGTGTCACTGAAATGTATTGGGTTACTGGGTTGTATTGCGTCACAGTGATATATTGAATCATTGTGATTTATTGTGTCACTGTGATGTTTTGTGCCACTTTGTTGTATTTTGTAACTGTGATGTTTTGTGTCACTTTATTTTATTGTATCACTGTGATGTATTGATGTACTGTGATACTCTGTTGTATTGATGTTTTCTGCCAATTTCGTGTATTATGTCACTGTTATTTATTGGGTCACTGTGATGTATTGTGTCACTGTGATGTATCATGTCAGTGTGACGTATTGTATTACTGATATGTATTATGTTAATTTGATGTCTTGTGTAACTATGATGTTTTGTGACACTGTTATGTATTTCATGTATTCTATCCCTTCGTTGTGCACAGTGTGTATCTCTTTGTAAAAGTGATGTATTGTGTCACTGATCTATTGTTTCACTGTGATGTTTTGTCACTTTAACGTATTGTGTTACTGAGATGTATTGTTTTATGGTCAAGTTTTGTGTCACGTTGATATATTGTATTACTGTTACGTATTGTGTCACTGTGAAGTATTGTGTCACTGTGAAGTATTGTGTCACTGAGATGTCTGAGTTACTTTGATGTTTTGTGTCAATTTGATGTAGTGTGTCACTCTTATCTGTTGTGTCAGTGTGAGGCATTGTGTAAGTGTGATGTATTGTGTAACTGTGATGCATTGAGTCAGTGTGATGTTTTGTGCAACTTTGAAGTATTTTGTTACAGAGACGTTTTCTTTTAATTTGATGTTTTGTATCACTTTGATGTATTGTGTTACTATCTTGTATTGTGGCACTGGAATGTATTGTGTTAATATGTTGTATTTTGTCACTGTGATATTTTATGTCACTTTGTTGTATTTTGTAACTGTGATATTTTCTGTCACTTTATTTTATTGTATCACTGTGATGTATTGTGTTAAGTCGTTGTATTGTGTTAAGACGTTGTATTGTGTTAAGTCGTTGTATTGTGTAACTATAATGTATTTTGTTACTGAATTATTGTGTTATTATGATGTTTTGTGTCACTTTAATGTATTTTGTGACACAACTCATCACAACACTTTGATGAGTTGTGTCAGTGTGATGCACTGTGTCACTGAGATGTCTTGAGTTACTTTGATGTTTTGCGTCACTGTGATGTATTGTGTCACTGAAGTATTGTGTCACTTTGATGTAGATATATTGTGTCACTGTGATGTATAGTGTCTCTTTGATGTATTGTGTCAATGTATTTTATTGTATCTCTATGATGCATTGTGTTACTGAGATGTATAGGTATACTCCTATGTTTCGTGTCACTGTAATGTATTGTGTTACTGAGTTGTATTGTGTCACTGTGATGTATTGTGTTTCTGTGATGTTTGGAGTCACTTTCTTGTATTGTATCTCTGTGACGAAAATCAATGTGATGTATTGTGCTACGGTAATGTATTGTTTCATTGTTTTGTATCGTATCAAAGTGTTGTATTGTATCACTGTGTTGTATTAATTCACTGTGATATATTGTATCACAGTGTTATATTGTGTTACTAAGTTGTATTGTGCCACTGTGATGTATTGTGTCAATGTGAAGTATTGTTTCACTGTACTGTATTGTGCAAATGTGATGTATTGTTTCACTGTATTGTAGTGATTCATTGTGATGTATTGTGTCACTTTGATGTATTGTGTCACTGTGATGTATTGATTCACTGTCATGTATTGTATCATAGTGTTGTATTGTATTATATTACTATATTTTATTGTGTGATTGTGATGAATTGTGTCACTTTAATCTATTGTGCCACTTTGATGTGTTATGTTACTGTGATGTTTTGTGTCAATGTGATATATTGTATTACAGTGATGTATTAGTACAGTGTTACTATGTTGCATTGAGTCACTGTGATGTATTTTTTAACTGTGCTGTATTGTGTCAATGTGTTGTATTGTGTGACTGTGTTGTATTGTTTCACTTTGATGTATTGTGTCACTGTGTTGTATTGTATCTCTGTTATGTATTTTGTCACTGATGAATTGTGTCACTGTGATTTTTGTATCTATGAGATGTATTGTGTTAATGTGTTGTATTTTGTTACTGTAATGTATTGTGTGTCTGTGATGTATTGAGTTTCTGTCATGTGTTGTGTCACTTTGATGTATTGTGTTACTGGGTTGTATTGTGCCACTGTGATTTATTGTCACTGTCATTTATTGTGTCACTGTGATTTTTGTGTCACTTTGATAGAGTGTGTTTCTGTGTTGTTTTGTGTGACTGTGATGTATTGTGTTACTTTGATGTATTGTGTTACTTTGATGTATTGTGTCACTGAGATGTTTTGTGTCACTTTGATATATTTTGTTACTGTGATGTTTTGTGTCACTGTGATGTATGGAGTTTCTGTGATGTATTTTGTTAATTTGATTTTTTGTCTCACTGTTATGTATTGTGTCAATACTTATGTATTATGAAATTGTGTAGTATTGTGTCACTGAGATGTATTGTGTCCTAGTAATGAATTGTTTCACTGGATTGTATTGTGTCAGTGTGTTGTATTGTGTCACTGTGATGTATTGTGTCACTTTGATGTAATTGCATCACTGTGATGTATCGAGTCACTGTGATATATTGTGTTATTGTGATGTTTTGCATCACTGTAATGTATTGTGTTACAGTGATGTATTATGTTTCTATGTAGTATTTTTTCAGTATGATGTATTGTGTTTCTATGTCGTAATTTGTCACTGTGATGTATTGCGTCAGTGTGATATATTGTTTAACTGTGTTGTATCTTCAATGTGTTGTATTGTGTCACTGTATTGCATTGATTCACTTTGAACAATTGTATCACAGTGCTGTATGGTATTACTAAGTTGTTTTGTGTCTCTTTGATGAACTGTATCACTGTGATGTATTTTGTCACTGTGATGTATTGTGTCACTGTCTTGTATTGTATCTCTGTGATGTGTTGTGTCACTTTGATGTATTGTCACTGTGATCTATTGATTCATTGTGATATCGTGTCACTGATGTATTGTGTCACTGATGAATTGTGCCACTGTGATGGTTTGTGACATTGTGATGTATTGTCTCAATGGGTTGTATTGTGTCACTGTATTGTATTGTGTCACTGTGGTGTATTGTGTCACTGTATTGTATTGTGTCACTTTGATGAATTGTGTCACTGTGATGTATTGTTGGGAAATGTGGCTCTAAATTATATGTTAATAAAATAATATATAATTGTAATGTGCTCAAAAGACCAGAATTCTAACCAGTGGCTTATGGATCTCAATGACGAAAAGCAATTAAATTCTAGTAAATATAACAATCCTATTAATGTATAATAAATGAACGGTTGATTCTATTAATTCTAAAGCCGCTTCCCATAACACATTTTGGGGGGATATTTTATAAGGTTAATTTATATAATATATGTAGTGTATAATAAATTTCATATATGATGAAATAAGAAATGCACTTATTTAGATTAAATCTTATCATAAGAAATCATTCAATTAATCAACCCCCCCCTTCCCCCGTCCCTGTCCAGCTCGTTGCTGCCGTGAGGGGGCTTGGTAGGTGGCTGCCGGAGTGTGATGCTCCATGGGGCGGTCCCCCTGTCCTTTTGTAGCTTTGTGCTCCTGGTGCTGTCCTCTTTTGCTGGACGCGTTTTTCTTTTCCTTCTGTTTTGTTTTTCTCCCTCTCTTCTCCTTTCTCATTGTCATTCCCCACCAACCTTTTGCATGTTTTGATTCTTCTTTCGGCCTTCTTTTATTTTGAAGTCCGGGTGTTTGGGGAGGCATCTAATTGTACTTTTGCACCCGTAGAATTGTAGTACCCGACGTCGAGAGCGAGGGGACCCTTTTATTGTCAATCCTCCTTTCGTCACTGAACCCGATCTCGACGGACTGACGGTTCTTAAGGTGGCGTTTGTGGGGCGTATACTCACGACGCACCCCTAGGAGGCCCCGTCATGATCGGCGATAGCTTCTTGTTTGGTGTCCTTCCTCTAATTGTGGCTCCATGGTGGGTGTGGGGGCACACTCGTGAATGAAAGTCTTTCCTCGTTTTTATGGCAGAGATGGTTTCCCTTGTACCTTCTCAGGCTCGTGAGGTGACAGTCCCCGAGTTGGACTGTGTTGGGAGACTAGGCCCTGTAGCCCCCGCTGCATTGGGCCCCGACTTTGCTCTTTCTTTGACCCTTCTGACTACTCCCCTAAGCTCCCCTCCCTCCTCTGCAGTTGGGTCGAGTTCCCAGCCCCCAGTGGTGACCACCTCGTCCCGTGGCACGGTTCCGTCTCTCATTGTGACTAGTGCGCCTTTTACCCCCTCTCACTCTGGGGCTTTTCAACGTCGTCCCCGCCACGGCCCGCACTCGCACGATCCCTTCCCATACTAATACTTACAACACCTTGTTTGGTCCCGCTACATGGGCTAAATACTTTGATATCCACCATCTGGATTCTACTCCTGACGTTTTCTCCCTCCATAAACATCTTTTTAATTCAGTAGATGCCTCTGTTACTTTTAACCTCACCAATTACGGCACGCATGTCTTTGGTGCTCCGTCTCAGGATGCAGCTACTTGCTTAGCCGCTTTGTCCTGCATTGAGGAGACCCCTGTTCCGGTCTCCAAAACGCTCGGTTAAATGCCAGTGTTGGTGCTGTTCTCCTCCCACACCATGTTGCAACTGGTGTTAGGGACCTTAAAGACTGCCATGAGGATATTAAACATATCCTCGAAGCCCAAGGCCATTCTGTCTTCCAGGTGGACACGTTTACTCGACCCCCTCGTGGTCGTCACCGTCATCCCCTTCGAATTGTAAAAATCAGCTTTGATAGTAGGGCCGTTCCGCCATCTATTATTCTTGCCGGTGCCAGATGCTCCGTTCAGGAGTACATTCCGTCTCTTAGACTTAGACTTTGCAATAAGTGTTGGAAGTTCGGGCAAGGTGTCCTCAAGTGCACAAGTACTGTGTATCTATGCCCCATGTGTGGGGACGATGATCATTCTAAGTCCTAGTGCATTTCTCCCCAGGCTCGCTGCCTCAATTGCGGTGAGTCCCGCCATGCCTTCTCATGCTCGTGTATACACTACAAACTTGAGGAAGTCGTCTTCAACTTGAAACACCATGATCGTCTGACTTTTCCTGAAGTAAGACACCAAGTTCGGCATCTCACCCCTTTCGTGGGTGTATCCTATGCTCGCGTGTTGCGTTTTACCTCTCCTCATCCTTCCCACCTTCCTCAGTCTCACAATCGTTTCCAGGCCTTAGACCCGAACACGCCCTCCACCTCCTCCCCTATTCCTTTGCCTCCTGTCCCGAAAGGTCTCCCTCCTGGTTCTCTACCTGGAGTGTCCCCACTTCCTGCCCAGTCCACCATGTTTCCTATGTCTTCCTTCCCATCTCCCCCCACTCTTTCTTCCCATCTCCCCCCACTCTTTCTTCCCAACACTCCCCACAGTCTCTTGACCCTCCACGCCACCTGTCTGTCCAGGCTGATATCCATCATCCTCCCAGCAATCTTCGTGTTGTTCGCTCCCGTTATTTCTTCTGCTGAGACCATTGAGTATGTCGCCCGGTACATTGTTACTGGAACGCCTGTCTCTTCGAGTCAGAAACGTAAGCCTGGCTCCTCTCCTTCTTCCTCCCCAGCGGGTAAGAAGGTATCACTTTCTTCCTCGCCCCCTCCCTCTGACTCTATCACTACGTTCCCTCCCATTTCAGTGGTCGCGCCCCCTGTCCCAGATATGGAGGTTTCTTTCGCCCCCGATTCCCTCTCGGTTGCTGCCCTTGCTGAGGTGCACTCGCTGATTTCTGCCTTCTCTCCTCCAGCTGTCTTTGACTGCCCCTCTCAATTGTCTCCTCCTCCTCCTCTGAACCCCGTCATTCCGCCTCCGGTCTGTCTTCCCGCTCCCTTCCCTCCATCCTTACTAAATTTACCCGTACCCTCTAACCCTGATTTTGCTGACCCTGCTCCTGATTCTGACCCTGATCCTGAGATTCTTTAATAAACTGTGTTCTTCTTTACTTTTGTTTCTTTTTTGTTCTCTGTTACTGTCCATTCTCTTTGATTATGTCTATTCTTCAGTGAAATATTCGTGGATTTTATGCCAACTTCCATGAACTCCAACTTCTAATTACACAGTTTTCACCACTTTGTGTTTGTCTCCAGGAACCAATGCTTTGTGCTCGTCCTGGTCACTTTCGTGGTTATTCCTTTCTTCCCCCTCCCTCCAGCAAGAGCTGGGGCCCATAACTCTACTGCTCTCTTCAATCGTTCTGATATTCCCTTCGTCCCCCAGTGTTTTTGTGGGTAAATGGTATACAGTCTGTTCCATTTATCTCCCCCCAAATGTCCCGCTGTCCATTCCTGACCTTAAGCACCTCCTGGACTCCTTGCCAGAGTCGGTGCTCCTTTTGGGTGATTTCAACTGTCGACATATCCTCTGCGGTGATGTGATGTTCTGACAAACACACGAGGCCGCCTTCTCGAACCGTTCGTCCTCACTTCTTCTCTATCTCTTCTGAATTCTAGTGAGCCCACTCATGTGGACTCTCGGACTCGCACCCTTTCCTGTCTTGATCTTTCTCTTTGCTCGTCGTCCCTTTACTTAGATTTCACATGGCGGGTTCTTGATGACCTCCATAACAGTGATCATTTTCCCATCCTCGTTTCCAATTTTCTCTTTCCACCCTCCCCTCTCCTTCCCTAGTTGGCAGTTTGCCAAGGCTGACTGGAGCCTATTCACCCTCCATGCTACTCTCTCTGACCTCTCCTCTCTGCCTCATCCTCGCACGCTCCTTCTTTTTTTATGACACTGTCTTCGACGCTGCTCTCCGCTCTATTCCTCGCTCTTTCTCCCAGGGCACGCGGAAGTGCGTTCCCTGGTGGAATGCGGACTGTGCTCGGGCTGTCCGCCATAAGCGTGCAGCCTGGAAAAAACACCGCAGCCGGCAGACGGCTGATTCTTTTATTTTGTTTCGGAAGGCAAGTGCGGTGGCCCATAGGACCATCAGTACAGCTAAACGTGAGAGATGGAAATCTTGTTTCCACCATTACGTTCGATACTCATCTGCCGCAGATCTGGAAGATGATCCGCAAAAATGTGGGCAAGTTCGTTCCAGATGTCTCACCGGTTCTCCACCTCCTTGATACTCTTGTGGCAGACCCAGTGATGGTCGGGACCGAACTGGGTTCCCACAATTCTACTGTTAGCTCTGGTTCTCATCTTCCTCAATCCTTCCTTCTTCGTAAGCCTGTTCTTGAAGCTTATCCTTTAGATTCCCACACTCATCTCCGCCTTTTCTATAACGATCCTTTCTCTCTTTCTGAATTTCAGTCTGCCCTGGCCCTTTGCGGATCTACGGCAGCGGGCTTGGATGACGTTCATTATGAGATGCTTCGCCATCTCCCTCCATGCACGACTCAGTATTTATTGACTCTGTATAACCAGGTCTGGGATTCGTTGTCCGTCCCCGAGAACTGGCTTGATGCCATTGTACACCCTATTCGGAAACCAGGGTCTCTTGCTATGACCCCTAAGGACTTTCGCCCTATTGCTTTCACGAGTTGTGTCTGCAAGCTGTTTGAACGTATGGTAAATGTCTGTCTAATGGGGTTCCATGAACACCATAGTAGTGGGGAGTATGACTACGACCGTCAGTTTTCATTTTTTCCTATGCCGGTCGTAGCATCTGAGTTTTTTCCTGTGCCAGTCGTAGCATCTGGGTTTTTTCCTGTTTTTCCCCCGGCCGGTCGTAGGTCCCCGGGTATTTGCAATTTTTTTTCTGCGCCGGTCGTAGCATCATGGTTTTTTTTTGTGCCGGTCGTAGCATCATGGGTTTTTCTGAATTTTTTGTTCCTGTGCGGGTCGTAGCATCATGGGTTTTTCTGATTTTTTTTGTTCCTATGCCGGTCGTAGCATCATGGATTTTTCTGAATTTTTTGTTCCTGCGCCGGACGTAGCCTCTTGGGTTTTTCTCTATTTTTTTTGTTCCTGTGCTGGTCGTAGCATCATGGGTTTTCTGCAAGTTGCTCTATGGTCCCTGCCATTTAGCTCAAGGGGATTAAATGGCCAGTCCCAGTCATAGTCAAATTTCGTTACCCCAGTGACCCTTGCACAGGCATTACCAATGGTCAATGACGTCATCAGCTAGCCAGGTCTTCAACTTGCCTGAGGGGTACGATTAAAAGGCCGGCTCCTGGCGTACCCAAATTCTGTTACCCCGGTGCCCATGCACAGGCATCGCTAATGGACAATGACGTCACCCCATCTTCATCTTCCCTGAATAAGTCCGTTTTCTGTTATATTGTATTTATTCCCATTTTCAACATTTATAGCAAAGGGGGATTCAAATGCTGCCTTCTGCCAAGCTTAATGTGCAATGGCGTTAACCATTATAAGCTCGTTTTTCTCAATTAGGTATTACCATACTGTTTCCCATTGTCTAAGATCATTTTATAGCTAAGATTTCATATTAACATAAGAAATGAGTTCAACCCTGTTACAGAACCAGTATTTACCCAAATCATTTTCCTAAATCTAAAACTTATTCCAATTTATGCCCATTGTTTCATGTTTATAGTATTAATAGCCCATTAATAACCCTTTTGCCATGTTTCCCATATTTCTTCTTCGCCTGTGTAGATAATGCAATTTAAGCTTTGTCAATCTGTCTTCAAAGATTGCTTATTGAGCATAGGGTAAATAAAAATGAAAACCCACTATCAACGATTTGCATGAAAACAGTCCCCTGCCAGGCGTGGTGACTTCAATGCGCTTTCAGTAGTAATCCAATATTACTGCATAAACGCATAAATATATATGCGCGTGCATAAATATATATGCACATCTCATCTCAAAGTAGAGGCTTTCAAGGGGTGTGTTCCGTAACGCAAGTTAAATTAAAGGGGGAGGGATACAAATGTTCCAGTTTTTCTGATACATTTACCACCACCATATATAAATAAATAACAGTTGCACGCGGGGATTATTACTACACTTATGTACAGTTGCGTCTTCCTCCGAAGACACTGGATGCTCAAGGATGCTCACTCTGGGTAGCCCTGGTTCTTTCTTCCGTGGCCCATGATGAATCCACTATGACTATGACGAATCTACCCTGGCCACAGGCCAGCCAAATCACAGTCCCTCTGGGTGCTTCGTTGTGGAGGCCTTCAACCACAATCCAGCCTGTGGCTGGCAGGTACCGATCAGCTCCGCTGTGTAGGCCACTCCACAACCGATACTAGGGTTGCGAGCCCTAGGCAGGAGCTCTCCTGATCACTCTCCTCACTAAGCACCACAGTGGATAGTCTCTTCCACCAGCCAGCCCCGGATAAGGCGATTCCCGACATTGCCACTCCTTAGGCAGGCTATTATACTCTCCACAGAGTGTTCGTCCAGGGGTGACTCACAGCTTCTTCAAAGCAGACTGGTGAAGAGACCTTGGCTGCCTTGGGTAGACTGATCCATCTTCCAACACAGCAGTCCCAGATCGACTCTGCAATTAAATACGTCATTAATACTGGGAAGCTCTAGGGAACCTCACTTACAGGCTTAGACACAAACGTCCACCTCTTCACTCCATAGATGGCGTTGCTGTCTAAGGGCCACCTCACCAGAGGTCAGCAGCAGCTATTCCACGAGCCAATTAAGACGGGAATCCAGCACGAATTGCTGGCGTCTCTCGTCATCACTAGATGGCGTTGTCCATTTGGAGGGGGTTTCGGGAGCGGACTCACAGATGGCGTTGTTGTCACTCCTCCGTGCTCCGACGATGGACTCGGGTCCGTAACAATATAACTAGTACATATTCATTAAATACACAACTATACAATTTCCACAAATGCACATACAAAACATATACACTTAATACATAACTTGCACAAAACAATACACAGTTTATAGAAATGTTATCAAAACAAATTGCAATAATCATACAACGTATGCAAAATACATAAACTACACTATTAATACACAAGTATATTAATTGTGCTATATAGGTACAAATACAAACACAACCAACTAAGGGGGCATATCAAGGTGAAATTAAAAATTGTTCAATTTGCTTATAAATTTATGTATGAAATGGTTATAGAAAGGGCTGCAACTGGTCCAAGCTTCACCATCACACCCTAAACAGAAAAGGAGAAAAAAAATACACAACGTATTATGCAACGAATTTTCAACATTTTCAAATAATTTTAGGGACCACATTTGTCAACTAAAATCATTTCTGTAACACTCAGATATTAAAATTAGCACATAATAAAGGATTGTAGTGATCAGTTTTATCAATAAAGTGTTTAGTGCAATAATATAATTTTTCAAAGTTACCCTTCCAAAAATATGCAATATATGATGTTTATAAATTTTTATAAAATCAACAAATGGACTTTGGACTAAAATGTCTACTAGGTTTTGTAGAAGCACAAACTCTACATATAAGGTGTAATTTGCATGTAAATTGATTAATAAATGAAAGCTATGAAGTACTTTGAAGTTGTAAATTACTTACCTGAGTAAAATAAGATCAAAGTTCGGCCATCTGTTGCCGAGCTTGACTTCGACAGATTTTGTTCATAATTGGCACCCTTGCAGATAGGCATCCATTGAGCAAGGTGTGCAAGTTCCATGCACATCCCCTGATAACAAACGAAGAAAAAAATTAAAAAAAAAATAAAAAAATAAAAAATTATACATATATATATCCTGCACATACATATTACAATTATTACAAAATACCAAATTATAACACTAAAAGATACTAACCTATTGAAATTGGTCCGAATTGTGGGTCCTCAAGGTGGCACTGCAACACCAGCCACAGCAGTAGATGGCACTGCAACACCAGCCACACCAGTAGATGGCACTGCCACACCAGTAGATGTAGATGGCACTGCCACATCAGTAGATGTAGATGGCACTGCCACACCAGTAGATGTAGATGGCACTGTCGTGGCCGGTCCATACACATCGAGGGGCTGAGGAGTGTGTGTGAGGAGGGTCGAGGCGTGTGGCGGCGGCGTCAGGCCTCTCACAGCTGAGGCGGGGAGGCCGCCTACATCCTCACTTGATATAACTCTCCCTTGTGCTACAGCGGCTCTTTTTCCTGCCAAAGACGGCGACCGCGTGCCAAATTGGCTTCCTTTGTCTTCCGAGTCCTCCGTTTATAGGTCATTGTGCACTAGACGCTACTAAAGCGAGATTTCAGGAGCCAAAATGGAGCGCGCGTCGACACCTCCACTCTCAACAGGACACACCATGTGACTGTAGCTGGGTACCTCACTCACCTCCACTAGGAGACGGTTGCCAATTAGTGTATATTTGTTGTCATATATACATAGTTATTTCCGACGTTATTACGAAAAAATTGACGTTTAAAACGTACGACGAAATACTCTTGGCGCGCCACAGCCGCGGGGCACCGGATTCTGCACAATTACGCATGGAAATGTACCATAAATACTTTAATTTATATCATAACATTATCGTGTTTGCGCCAAAGTGTTGCCAGAACGTTGTAGTATTTTTATAAATTTTTCAAAAATATTCGATTTTTCCGAATTTTTGCGTTTGATATGCCCCGAAGTCAAACAATACACAATTTGCATGATATTTTTCTAGGTATATTTAGGACATTAATTATAATATGCTGAGTTTAACCAACTCCCCAAAAGTCAGAATTTCACATATAAAATGGTACATATGACTTCCTATGAGCTCAATATAAAACACATTCATTTGCCATTAATATTTCAACATTATTAGTGCTAAACTATTCATCTAACATATGTCCATTGTTTTTAATGTTTTATTAATACCCCCCTTGTTACATCCTCTCCAATCAGGCCACCCATATTTTTTATGCAAACCATCAAACAGACTTATTTGTTCTAGCATTAGTTATGTTAGGGTAGGTTGGGTTAGGTGAAGTCAGTATTTTCTATGATAATTTTAAACAAATTTGCTATATCTTATCAAAATGCATCCTATTAAAACCTAAATTCATCTAAATCTATCAAAAAATATACTTATACTACACAAATTTGAATAATTCAACCTAGCAAAAGCTAAATTAACTAAATATGAGCATCCCATATCCTCACATACAAGCCTATGTCACCTCTGACCATACATTACATGAGTTGGCCATATAGCTCGAACCCTAAATAGGAAAATTTACACTATTTCATAAACATGCTAGTTCATTACCCCTAAGATATTATATATAACCTTCCCTACACGACCTCACCTAACCTGACCTAGCATATCCAAACCTAGATTTAGTTCAAGTTGGTGAAATTTAAGTTATGCCACCTAAATTTGACCTAAATTAAGGCAAATTTCACCAAATATGCCCAAATGTTGCGTATCATAGCACTGCCAAAGCTCATTTTTACCCACATTTTATCCTACCCTACGCAACCTCACCTAACGTAACCTAGCATATCCAAACCTAGATTTGGTTAAAGTTGGCGAAACTTAAGCTATTCCCACATATATTCAACCTAATTTTGGACAATTCCCACCAAATATACCCAAATGTTGTGTATCATAGCATCGCCAAAGCCCATTTTTTACCTACATTTTCTCCTATTCCAACCTACCCTATGCAACCTTACCTAACTTAAGGCAGCATATCCAAACCTAGATTTGGTTAAAGGTGGCGAAATTTAAGCTATTCCCACCTAAATTTGACCTAATTTAAGACAAAATATACCCAAATGTTTTGTATCTTAGCATAGCCAAAGTTCATTTTACCCAAGTTTTCATCTATTCCATCTTACCCTACATAACCTTACCTAACCTGACCTAGCATATCCCAAGCTAGATTTGATTAAAATTCGTGAAATTTATGCTTACTCACCTAAATTCAACCTAATTTAAGACAATTTCTACCAAATATACCCAAAATGTTTTGTTACATTACAAAGCAAAGATCATTTTAGCCAAGTTTTCACATATTCTAACTTACCCTACATAGACTTGCCTACCCCTGACCTAGCAGATTTGATTAAAGTTGGGGAAATTTAAGCTATTGTCACCAAATTGGAGACAATTTCCACCATATATGCCTAAATGTTTAGTATCATAGCACAACCAAAGCCCATTTTCCCCACATTTTCACCCATTCCATCTAAACCTGGACCTAGTCTCTGATACGACATATACTCAGAGAAGTGATGTTTTTTGGATATAAACTTAAATGTCTGTGCCTAACCTGCAAGAGTCTTGGAGCTTTGATGAATATTTTATCTATTCATAGGTAAGGCTATTAAGGGTAGGTTGGAATATCTGAAAACTTGGCTAAAATGGTCTTTGGCTGTGCTATGTAACAAAACATTTTGGGTATATTTGGTAGAAATTGTCTTAAATTAGGTTGAATTTAGGTGAGTAAGCATAAATTTCATGAATTTTAATCAAATCTAGCTTGGGATATGCTAGGTCAGGTTAGGTAAGGTTGTGTAGGGTAAGATGGACTAGATGAAAACATGGGTAAAATGAACTTTGGCTATGCTAAGATACAAAACATTTGGGTATATTTCGTGGAAATTGGGTTGAATTAAGTTGGGGAAAAGCTTAAATTTTGCCAACTTTAATCAAATTTAGCTTTGGATATGCCAGGTGAGGTTAGGTAGGGATGTCTAGGGCAGGTTGGAATAGGTGAAAATTTGGCAAAATGAGCTTTGGCTGTGCTTTGGCTATGTTACTAAACTTTTTGGGTATATTTGGTGGAAATTGTCTTAAATTAGGTCAAATGTATGTGGGATAACTTAAATTTCGCCGTCTTTAACCAAATCTTGGTTTGGATATGCTTGGTTAGGTTAGGTAAGGTTGCGTAGGGTAGGATTGGAATAGGAGAAAATGTTGGTAAAAAAAAAATGGGCTTTGACAGTGCTATGATACACAACATTTAGGTATATTTGGTGGAAATTGTCCTAAATTTGGTCAAAGTTAGGTGGGAATAGCTTAAATTTCGCCAACTTTAACCAAATCTAGGTTTGGATATGCTAGGTTAGGTTAGGTAAGGATGCTTAGGGTGGGATGGAATAGGAGAAATTGTAGGTAAAAAATGGGCTTTGGCAATGCTATGATACACAACATTTGGGAATATTTGGTGGGAATTGTCTTAAATTAGGTTGAATTTATGTGGGAATAGCTTAAATTTCACAGACTTTAACCAAATCTAGGTTTGGATATGCTAGGTTAGGATGCATAGGATAGGATGGAATAGGAAAAAATGCAGGTAAAAATGGGCTTTGGCGATGCTATGATACACAACATTTGGATATATTTGGTGGGAATTGTCTTAATAAGTTCGAATTTATGTGGGAATAGCTTAAATCTCACCAACTTTAACCAAATCTAGGTTTGGATTTGCTAGGTTACGTTAGGTAAGGTTGCATAGGGTAGGAAGAAATGTGGGTAAAAATGGGCTTTGGCAGTGCTATTATTCGCAACATTTGGGCATATTTGGTGGAAATTGCCTTAAATTAGGTCGAATTTAGGTGGCATAACTTAAATTTCACCAACTTGAACTAAATCTAGGTTTGGATATGCTAGGTCAGGTTAGCTGGGGTCGTGTAGGGAAGGATATATAATATCTTAGGGGTAATGAACTAGCATGTTTATGAAATAGTGTAAATTTTCCTATTTGGGGGTTCGAGCTATATGGCCAACTCATGTAATGTTTGGACAGAGGTGACATAGGCTTGTATGTGAGGATATGGGATGCTCATATTTAGTTAGTTTAGCATTTGCTAGGTCGAATTTAGTCAAATTTGTGTAGTATAAGTATATTTTTGGATAGATTTAGATGAATTTAAGTTTTAATAGGATGCATTTTGATAAGATATAGCAAATTTGTTTAAAATTATCATAGAAAATACTGACTTCACCTAACCCCACCTACCCTAACATAACTAATGCTAGAACAATTAAGTCTGTTAGATGGTTTGCATAAATAAATATGGGTGGCTTAATTGGAGAGGATGTAACAAGGTGGGTGTTAATAAGACATTAAAAACAACGGACATATGTTAGATGAATAGTTTAGCACTAATAATGTTGAAATATTAATGGCAAATGAATGTGTTTTATATTGAGCTCATAGGAAGTCATATGTACCATTTTATTTGTAAAATTCTGACTTTTGGGGAGTTGGTTAAACTCAGCATATTATAATTAATGTCCTAAATATACCTAGAAAAATATCACGCAAATTGTGTATTGTTTGACCTAGTTGGTTGTGTTTGTATTTGTACATATATAGCACAATTAATATACTTGTGCATTAATTGTGTAGATTATGTATTTTGCATATGTTGTATGATTATTGCAATTTGTATTGATTATATTTCTATAAACTGTGTATAGTTTTGTGCAAGTTGTGTATAAATTGTATACGTTTTTGTATGTGCATTTGTGGAAATAGTGTAGTTGTGTATTTAATGAATATGTGCTAGTTATGTTATGAATATGTGCCAGTCCATAAAGGAGGCAATCCAGCGGACATAAACAATTATAGACCAATATCAAATCTACCCATTCAATCAAAAATATTTGAAAAAATTATTTACAAACAGCTCTATTCCTACCTCGTAAAATTCGACATACTCAGCCCCTGCCAGTTTGGCTTCCGGTCCCAAAAGAGCACCAACGATGCAATCATTAGTCTCCTTGACGTAATCTACTCAGCCCTTGACAAAAAGGAGTTTCCGATTGGACTCTTCATTGACTTAAGAAAAGCCTTTGATACAGTTAATCACAACTACCTCATACTTAAACTCCAGCATTATGGAATCCGAGGCGTTGCCCTTGACTACATCCGATCCTATCATAGTTACAGACACCAATATGTAACCATCAATGATACAACTTCTTCCACTCCACCAATTACTGTTGGAGTGCCACAGGGCAGTATCTTAGGACCTCTTCTATTTCTTATATATATAAACGATCTGCCTAATGTCTCTAATATTCTCAAACCTATATTGTTTGCTGACGATACTACCCTTATCTATTCAGACCTCAACCCACATACACTAAATAATGTTGTGAATAATGAATTTAAAAAAGTCCACTTATGGATGTCAACTAACAAACTAACATTAAACATAGAAAAGACTTACTACATCTTATTTGGAAGCAAAACATCAAATGCAATTCAACTACAGATATACAACATTAACATCAGTAATAAAAATGATGGAAAGTTTCTTGGCCTATTCCTAGACAAGAGACTCAACTTCAGCACCCACATTCAACACATAACTAAGAAAGTCTCTAAGACAGTTGGTATACTCTCTAAAATATGATATTATGTTCCTAACTCTGCTCTCCTCTCACTATATTATGCACTAATCTACCCCTATCTTAATTATGGTATCTGTGCATTGGGGTCTACCACTGCAAACCAACTTAAGCCCATCATCTCCCAGCAAAAATCTGCTATCAGAATAATAACTAACTCTGCTTTCAGACAACATTCAGCTCCCTTGTTTAAATCCCTAAACTTGCTAAATATTAACTCCCTCCACACATTCTCTTGTGTCAACTACATTTACAAAACCCTGTTCTTAAGTTAAATGGAAACCATGCTCTGAAACTCTCCCTGGACAGATGTAATAGGACCCATTATCACCACACCAGAAATAAATATCTCTTTGATATCCCCAGGGTCAAACTTAATCTGTGTAAACACTCTATGCAAATTAAGGGTCTATGGAACTCACTCCCTAGTGAATTGAAAAGCTGTCAAACTTTTGCCTTATTTAAATGCAAAACCAAAAAGTACCTAATTTCATCTTAGTTTCCTACACTGAGCTTTAAATTTGCTCTGTACCTAGTGTTACCCATTCTCCTTATTTTTATGTATTTAACCCAAACAACCTTATCATTGTGTTCATTGCTGTCTTCTTTTATGTGCTAGCCATATGCTGTATTGTGCCTACCAATTTTTGTCAACTACCATTCAAGCTGTCATTGCAATCAATATGAGCTACCTATGTGCTTTAGTATACCTACAATTTTCTCTCTTCTTTTTTTTCTTGCCTTGTAACTGTTATCATTTTTCATAAATTTTGCAAGTATTTACCTACTTAAAATTTTCTTAGAATAAGGACCTGCCCGAAACGCTGTGTGTACTAGTGGCTTTACAAGACTGTAATTACCATATTATGTATCCTCACAATCCCAATGTACCTTCTTATATATGCATAATTAAAATAAATAAATAAAAAAATATGTATTGTTCATATTTTGGCAATTTGTGTATTGATTATATTTTTGAGTAAGTTGTGTATTAATTGTGTAAATGCCATAATTGTATTTGCGTAAATCGTGTATTTATGCTGGTTGTGTGTTTTCATATTTGGGGTAGTTATGTATAGTACATATTTGTGCTAGATATGTATTTGTGCAAGTTGTGTAATAATTATGAAAGATGTATAATAACTGTGCAAGTTGTGTAGTAATTGCGCATGTTGTGTAATTGCATATGGACGAATTGTTTATTTATACCTTTGTGTATTGATTGTCATTGTGCAAGTAAGTAATTATATAACATAACAGTATAGTAAGTAATAAGTAATTATATAACAAGTTTGCTTGTATTAATTGTGCAAAGATGTATAATAATTACACAATTTGTGTACTAATTGTCAATGTTTTATAATAATTTTTGTGCTAATAGTGCATTTATGCAAGTTGTGTTTTTAATTTGCTGAAGTGGAACTGGTTCAACTGTATTTTTGTGTGAAAATTGTGTATTTTGTGAAAGCTCTGTAATCTGAAAAATAGATCTTCATGGTGTAAGTGTATTTTGGTTTATGAGACAATGTGTGGGTATTTTGTGAAAATTATTATGTTTGTGAAATTGTGTAATTTTAGTGAAAGCGCAGTTTTGATTGTCTGAATGCATAAGCATTTTGATATATTTGTGCAAATACCATACTTTGTGTAAATGTCATACTCTGAGTGTACATGCAATATTGTGTAAATGGTATATTTTTGTGTCCAACTGACATATTTTGCATGTAAATGTCATATTTTTGTCTATAAATGACATATTTTTGTGTGATGGTATATTTTGAGTGTAAATAATATATTTTGTGCATAAATGGCATATTTGGTGTGTAAATGCTGTATTTTCTGTGTATGGCATAAATTACATCTGATTAATTGGGAAATGGTGGCAAAAAACTAGGCTATTCTCTATGAATGTATGGGTTGTGGAGTATGTGTAGGTATGTATGCTTGTATTTGCGACTGTTGGTTTAGAAACAAGTTAGCTGATTTGCGTAACAAGACTAGGATTTTTTTGAGGTGTAGAAATGATTAGCCTATGAATAAAGTGGCTAGCATCCAGCTGAGTTGCTAGATGGATGAATTGAGGTGCGACATTTGAATAGCTATTTGATGGATGTGAGGACAGTTGACCAGCCTATGAAGACAGCTACTAATCCACTGTGCTGCCAGATGTGTGGTAACTACTTGTGAATTATAGTACGATATCTAGCTGTAGGGTTTCATAATTGCTGTTGTGTATAAAAGTAGAATGAGAGCTATTTATTAAAACTATTATTGTAAACTAATACTTTAAGTGGGATCCCTTGGTTGTTTTAAGCATAGGGTGGACATGAATATGAATGAGATTGGGTGGAAATATATAGGAGCTGCCTCGTATGGGCCAATAGGACTTCTGCAGTTACCTTTATTCTTATGTTCAGCTCGCCTGCTATGCTGCCGGATGTACGATTCTGCTTAAATTGCGGTACGACATTTGGGTTGCTGTTATACTTTTGCACTTATTACAGAATAATAATTACAGTTGTGGATGATTAAAATGTATATTCTTAAACCTCTAATTAGGTTGGGTGGGGATGGTTAGTCTAGCCATTTTTGAATAATAACATCAAATACAGTACATATGCAAGTAGGACGCTAAAGGCCGCAATGGTCATCTGGTGATGTCACACATAGTTTGAACAGTCAGGTGCTGTGATACCTTAACACTTATACGCTAATTGCTAATAATACCCTATCCCTATACTGAGGTCACTTTTGCGGTGTTGCTAAACAACAACAACTGGTCTGTAGACTGTATTTGTTTGTTATATAATAAGTTAGGTTAGGATTGTTTGATAGGGTTTATGAAATGAAGAACAGAAAATATGAGCAATGAGCGAAAATATGAGCCAATGTAGCTGAATATCGACTCTGATGAAGCACAGAGTACAGTTGAGGTATTAAGCCTGATTAAGAGTTTGCACTAATGTGTGAACCTCCTAGGATCCGCATTTAGTATGTTGGCTGGAAGCTTTGAGCTCATTGGCGCCTCGCACCGCATTAGGGATGTTGACGTTAGAAAGAAGGTTACTGCAGAAGGCCTTATTTAAAAAAATATGAAAGGCTTGCTTTTACTCAATGAATATTTTGATTTGTTATATGCTACAGTAAGGTGTCGGGGAGGCATTTTTTTTTTTTTTTGAGCGAATGTGAGATGTGCATATATATTTATGCGTTTATGCAGTAATATTGGATTACTACTGAAATCGCATTGAAGTCACTATGCCTGGCAGGGGACTGCTTTCATACAAATCGTTGATAGTGGGTTTTCATTTTTATTTACCCTATGCTCAATAAGAAATCTTTGAAGACAGATTGACAAAGCTTAAATTGCATTATCTACAAAGACGAAGAAGAAATAGGGGAAACATGGCAAAAGGTTATTAATGGGCTATTAATACTGTAAACACGAAACAATGGGCATAAATTGGAATAAGTTTTAGATTTAGGAAAATGATCTGGGTAAATACTGGTTCTGTAACAGAGTTGAACTCATTTCTTATGTTAATACGAAATCTTAGCTATAAAATGATCTTAGACAATGGGAAACAATATGGCAATACCTTATTGAGAAAAACGAGCTTATAATGGTTAACACCATTGCACATTAGGCTTGACAGAAGGCAGCATTTGAATCCCCCTTTGCTATAAATGTTGAAAATGGGAATAAAGACACTATAACAGAAAACGGACTTATTCAGGGAAGATGAAGATGGGGTGACGTCATTGACCATTAGCGATGCCTGTGCATGGGCACCGGGGTAACAGAATTTGGGTACGCCAGGAGCCGGCCTTTTAATCGTACCCCCCAGGCAAGTTGAAGACCTGGCTAGCTGATGACGTCATTGACCATTGGTAATGCCTGTGCAAGGGTCACTGGGGTAACGAAATTTGACTATGACTGGGACTGGCCATTTAATCCCCTTGAGCTAAATGGCAGGGACCATAGAGCAACTTGCAGAAAACCCATGATGCTACGACCAGCACAGGAACAAAAAAATTAAGAAAAACTCATGATGCTACGACCGGCACAAGAACAAAAAATTCAGAAAAACCCATGATGCTACGACCGGCACAAGAACAAAAAATTGAGAAAAACCCATGATGCTAAGACCGGCACAGGAACAAAAAATTGAGAAAAACCCATGATGCTACGACCGGCATTGGAACAAAAAATTCAGAAAAACCCATGATGCTACGACTGGCACAGGAACAAAAAATTCAGAAAAACCCATGATGCTACAACCAGCACAGGAAACAAAATTGAAAATACCCGGCGACCTACGACCGGCCGGGGGGAAAACAGGAAAAAACCCAGATGCTACGACCGGCACAAGAAAAACCCCAGATGCTACGACCAGCACAGGAAAAACCCAGATGCTACGACCGGTATAGGAAAAAATGAAAACTGCCGATCGTAATCATACTCCCCACTACTCACCATCACCACCTCTCTCCTTCTCAATTAGGTTTTCACAAGTGCCGCAGCACGACTGATGTCCTGGTGAACTTGGAGGTCTATATTCGTACTGCTTTTGCTGCGAAGATCTCCGTTGTTGCTTTCCATTTTGACCTGGAAAAGGCTTATGGCACGTCTTGGAGAAACCATATTCTGTCCCAACATCGTTCTTTTGGCCTTCGTGGTAATCTCCTCCTCTCCTTCAGAGCTTTCTCTCTCGTCGTACCTTTCGAGTCAAGCTTGGTGCCATTCTCTCTGCCTCTTTTTGGCAGTATGAAGGTGTACCCCAGGGTAGTGTTCTGAGCACTACTCTTTTTCTGGTTGCCCTCAAAGGTCTTCTTTCCTCCCTTCCTTCTGGCATCTTCTCCGCTCTTTGTGTTGACGATCATACTCTTTGCTGTCGAGGTGATGATTCACCTCTCCTTCAACGGCGGCTTCAACTTGTGATTGCTGCCATATCATCTGGGGCTTTTACGTGTAACATGCTTTTACCCCTTCAACAGTTCTGAAACGCCTCTTCCTTAAGCACTTTTCTTCTCACTCCCACTCCGTTCCCATCTTCACCGATGGGTCTAAGTCTGCTGATAATGTGGGCTAATCTGTTATTTTTCCTGACCACACTTATATGTGCCGCTTTCCTCCAGAGGCTGTGGCATCTTCACAGCAAAACTTTTTGCTATTCTTTATGCTCTTCGTCTCCTGCTTTCCCGGTGTCAATCCTCCTTTGTGGTGGTAGTTGACTCTCGTAGTGACCTCATGGCTTTAGGGTCCTTTAATCTCGTCCACCCGGTGGTCATCGAGATTCCGCATTGGCTATTTCTTATCTCCAGTAAATTTAAGTCGGTTGAGTTTTGCTAGGTTCCCAGCCATGTTGTTATCTCTTTAAATAAGTGTGCGGATGCTGCCGTTAAGGAAGCTATCCACACTTGTTCTATCTCCCATAAAGGTATTCCTTATTCCAACTTTTACCTAGTTATTCATGCCTCCATCCTTGCCCGCTGGCAGTTCTTGGTCTTCTGTTATTGGTAACAAACTGCGTACTCTTTAGAGTCGTGTGTCCCAGTGGCCTTCCTCTTACCACCGTAACCGGCAGTGGGAAACGGCTCTGGCTAGGTTACGTACTGGCCATACCCGTATAACTCACGGTCACTTAATGGAATGCCGCCCTGCTCCTTATTGTCTAAATTGCATTGTCCCTCTTACAGTCATGCATATCCTTGTTGATTGTCCTGACTTCCAGGACGAGCATGTGTCTTGATTTCCGACCATCCCCCGCGGTCGCTTGTCCCTCGATAGAATTCTTGGCGACTCGGATACTTTTCATATCGTTCACCTTATGTGTTTCTGTTCTCGTATTGGCATCCTTGGTGATATTTAGCGCCCTCTGATTATCCTGCATATTTGATGGTGCTACATAGCCTTCCCGGTTTGGTGGCTTCTTTTGATAATTACTTACAATTAATCAAGGAAATGTTCTGTGAAACTACAAGAACGAAATAACAGCTTTGCTGTATTATAAAATAGTAGCATGCGTCTGGCAGTACTGCCAGACGCATGCTACTATTGTCGCTGAAACTTGTTGCATCAGGATATCCTAGGAACACGTGACCGAGGCAGAGGTTTATCTCTTATCTTACCAATAAGACACAGGCTGAAATACGGGCAGTATGTAAATACTATTTAAAGAGATATAATACTACATATATTTCTAAATGAAATGTGAGAGCGCCCTGAAATAAATCTCACTTGTTATTTTAAGTGGACATGCAGTATGACGACAAACGTCTTATCTATTATTATATTGTGATCACAAACAATAAAAGTGTATTGGAACTTAGAGTTTGGAGCCGGCGGCTGAGCGGACAGAACCATGGATACGTGATCCGGGGGTCGATCCCGGGCGCCGACGAGAAACAATGGGCAGAGTTTTTTTCACCTTGATGCCGCTGTTACCTAGCAGAAAATAGGTCCCTGGGAGTTAGTCAACTGTCATGGGCAGCTTCCTGGGGGTGGAGGCCTGGTCGAGGACCAGGCCACGGGGACACTAAGCCCTGAAATCATCTCAAGATAACCTCATGGAGAAGAAGATTGCCGATACTGGTTTCTGAGAAATGATGAAGCTGCTCCGTCATTCGTCTGCAGTAGTATGTATGATGTAATAACGTCATACTTACGGTATTTCTAGCGAGCTTCCAGACACACTTTCTCTCTGAGAATAATGGCTGCTTCTCCTCCCTTCTCTGCTTGCACATGTGCGGAAGCATGGAGTGTGGGAATGGAGTAAAATTCTAATATAATTCGCTCAACGATGCGAGATAATAAAGACAAGGTTTATCATAAAGAAGCTAATTTTAATTAAATTCTCACTATGTGACAATTAATATGAAATTAAATTCACATAGACGAAAAAGCTAAAGGGGAAATTTATTCCTCCATACATGCCCTGTGATAACAGTTCTTAACTGTATAAAGTGATCTGAGCAAACAATGTTATATTACTGGATCAATGGTAAATATATTATCAGTTAATAATTCTTGTAAAAGAATGCTGAAATATAGGAAAATTTATCACAATTCTTGCAAAAGCAAATGTTTTTCTTTAGTCATGTAAGCTCACGCAACACGACTACAAATACTGGAAAACTTTTGGTATACTTACTACGCAGTATTATATGAATTAATGTTTTTACACTACTGGTTAGTAGTATTAGTTAAATATAATGGTTAGTACAAGAATGGCTTCCTAAAGTACAAAATGTTAGTACTTAAGTATAAAATGACTATGACGCCTAGTACAGGAAATACATCCAATTGTATTAGGGATTAGTAATTAAGTGTTTGAAATTTCCAACATGTATTGTGTCACTGTGATGTATTGTCTCAGTGATGTACTGTGTTACTGTGATGTACTGTGTTATATTGTGTCACTGTGATGTATTGTTTCTCTGTGATTTATTATGTCACTGTGTTGCATTGTATCTCGGTGATGAATTGTGCCACTTTGATGTACTGTGTCACTTTGATGTATTGTGTCACTGTCATCTATTAAGTCATTGTGTCACTGATGTACTGTGTAACTCTGATGAATTGGGTCAATGTGTTGTATTGTATCTCTGTGATTTATTGTGTCACTGTGATGAATTGTGTCATGGTGATGAATTGTTTTACTGTGATGTATTGTGTGACTGTGAGGTTTTGTGTCACAGTGATGTATTGTGATACTGTAATGTATTGTTTCACGATGACGTATTGTATCTCTATGATGTATTGTGTCACTGTGATGTATTGTGTCACTGTGATGTACTGAGACAGTATGATTTATCGTGTCACTGTGGTGTTTTGTATCACTTTGATGTATTATGTTACTGAGATATATAGTTTTAATGGTATGTTTCGTGTCACTGTGATGTTTTGTGTTACGGTGCTGTATTGTTTTACTGTGATGTATTGTGTCAATGTGATATTTTGGGTCACTTTGATGAATTGTGTCACTGTGACGTTATGTGTGCCTGTGATGCAATGTGTCACTGAGATGTATTGTGTTACTGTAATGCATTGTTTCACTGTGGTGTATTGTGTCATTGTGATGTATTGAGTCACTGTGATGTATTGTGTCACTGAGATGTATTGTCTCTGTGTTGTATTGTTTCTCTGTGATGTATTGTGTCACTGTGATGATTTGTGTCAATGTGATGTATTGTGTCACTGTGATGTATTGTGTCACTGTTATGTATTGTGGTACAGTGATATATTTTGTTACTGTGTTGAACAAAGTCATTGCGATGTTTTGAGTCACTGTGATGTATTGTTTCACTGTGTTGTATCATTGCAATATGTTGTATTGTGTCCCTGTGTAGTATAGATTCAATGTGATATATTGTATCTCAGTGTTGTATAGTATTACTATGTTGTATTGTGTGAATGTGATGAATTGTGTCACTATGGTCTATTGTATCACTATGATGTATTGTGTTACAGTGTTGAATTGCTACACTTTAATGTATTGTATCACAGTGTTGTATTGTATTACTAAGTTGTATTGTGTCAGTGTGATGAATTTTGTCGTTTTGATCTATTGTTTCACTTTGATGTACTGTGTTAATTTGTTGTATTGCTCACTGTGATGTAGAGTGTCACTGTGATATATTGTGTCACTGTGATTTAATGTGTCACTGTGATGTATTTTGTCATTTTGATGTATTGTGTTACTGTGATGTTTAATGTCACTTTGATGTAATGTGCTACTGTCATGTATTGAATTTCTGTGATGTTTTGTGTCAATTTTATTTTTTTTTGTGTCACTGTTATGTATTGTGTCACTTTGATGTATTGAGTCACTGTGATGTATTGTGTTACCGTGAAGTTTTGTATCAATTTGATGCATTGTGTCACTGTGATGAATTGTGTCCCTGTGATGAATTGTGTCACTGTGTTGTACTGATTCACTTTGATGTATTGTATGTTGTTGTATTGTATTACTAAGTTGCATTGTGTCACTGTTATGTATTGTGTCACTTTGATGTATTGTGTCAGTGTGACGTATTGTGTTGTATTGTGTCACTGTGATTTATTGTGTCACCTTGATGTTTTGTGTCAGTATGATGTATTGTGTCGCCTTGATGTTTTGTGTCAGTATTATGTATTGTGTCACCTTGATGTTTTGTGTCAGTTTGATGTATTGTGTCACCTTGATGTTTTGTGTCAGTATGATGTATTGTGTCACCTTGATGTTTTGTGTCAGTATGATGTATTGTTTTACTGTGTTGTATTGTGTCACTATGATGTATTGTGTCACTTTTATATATTGGGTCACTTTGATGTATTGTGTTACTGTGTTGTATTACGTCACTGTAATTTATTGTATCATTTTGATGTATTGTATCACTGTGTTGTATTGTATTACTGTGATGTATTGTGTCACTGTGATGTATTGTATTATTGTGTTGCTTTGTGTCACTGATGTTTTGTGTCACTGTTATGTATTGTGTCACTGTGATGTATTGAGTCACTGTGATGTATTGTGTTACCATGAAGTTTTGTATCAATTTGATGCATTGTGTCACTGAGATAAATTGTGTCCTTGTGATGAATTGTGTCACTGTGTTGTATTGATTCACTTTGATGTATTGTATAACTGTTGTATTGTATTACTAAGTTGCATTGTGTCACTGTTATGAATTTTGTCGTTTTGATCTATTGTTTTCGAGTTTTCTTGCTCAGTGTTGGTAATGATCTCTGTGTGTTCTCGGTCCAAGATCCAGCGGAGGGTCCCGCTGATAAAGACTGTTCTGTCGGCAGTGTACTGACGTGAGGAGAGAGGAAAGAGGTGGTTCCCTTACCGAAGTGTGCGTTCGATTTCAAGATTATTTTTCAAGATTCCCACACACACGAGATATAGAGCACAACATTCTCCCCCTCTTGACCAAGGTCGATTGGTGTAATGCTGGCGCCTTCTTTTAGGATCTTCAAGACATCGCTTTTGGTGAAAGCATGGCCGTCCATGGAGCGAGTCCTGACTCTTAGGCGTTTGTCCCGCATTGTCGTTGTTAAAAAAAAAAAAAAACTCAACGGATCGTTGAGGGGGTTATGGGTGGATGTCGTGTGAAGCTACTCAGGCTTGCTACTGTGTACACCGGGTGCGTATGTGAAAGGGGTGCTGAAGTTGTTGTTGTTGATATAGATTTAGCTACTCAGGACGAAGTGTCCATGTAGCACGGGCTATGGTGAGCCCGTAATTGAGTTTGGTTATACATGATAACCTTTTTCCTGTGATTGTTGAAGTGGGAGTGAGTCATTATATGGCAGGAGGCGAAGTGAGGTGAAGGGAGGTGAGGGGTAATTGGAGAAGTAAAGCATATGAGCCCAGAAAACCTGAGAAAAAACATGAGGGAACAGCAAAAAGCCAAATGGCAGCTAAACACAGAGATCAGAAAATGGAATAGAAGCACGATAATATATAAAGGGAAATATGACACATCTCTGTCTAATAATGATACTCAAAACAGCAAATATAGTGACATACATTGTATCACACCAGTTACGTACAGAATCCTTGTGTATCTATATTTTTTAACAATATGTGTGATGTTATGTGCACTGTTATAGCTATGATATATTGTGTGATGTTATGTGCACTGTTATAGCTATGATATATTGTGTGATGTTATGTGCACTGTTATAGCTATGATATATTGTGTGATGTTATGCGCACTGTTATAGCTATGATATATTGTGTGATGTTATGTGCACTGTTATAGCTATGATATATTGTGTGATGTTATGTGCACTGTTATAGCTATGATATATTGTGTGACATAACCGAAGTTCTTACCGTCTAAAACAGCATCTGAAGCTTCCAGTTTAGTGTGATCGTTTATGTCTGCTCCGGCGCTGGCAAGGTTCTTCACCAGGTCATTGTGTCCCATTATGGCTGCTGTCTGGATGGCTGTGTAACCTGCCAACAAAATTTACGCCTGGTATTATACATAATTTATCACAACCACAGAAGCTTATAGAATGAGCAAAAATACTATTCTGGCCATCATGATAAAGTTTAATATACCAGTGAAAAAAATTTGCAATAAATACTTTTTTTCCAAAAGTTACACTTGTCTGATATAAAGTGAAGGTCAGGAAAAGCTTCAAGTGTCCAAATTTCCCGTTTTGTATTAGGAGCAATCTAACTCTTAATTTCAGCTCTGGAGGATCAATTTTATTTGAAAGTGGAATGGTGTATCATGATGTGAGAGTTTGGAATTTTGGAATTGACTGGGAAATGTATGGATAATTTATAAAAAAAATATTTTTAATTCCTTTAACTTTATTCCTGTCGTGATATTCTAATATTACATCCGTCGACTTTACTTGAAAGTCTAGATGGTACGCCTGAGAAAGGACTTGCTTAGTTAACACACCAGTGTAGTAAGCAGCTCATTCCTCACTCTGGGGACCATATAAGAACAAGTAACTAGGTGTGAGCAAACGCCGAGACCTCAAAAGTTTGAAATCCCCTCCACTTAGGCCGTTGACCTTCGTCTTTCGCCGGAGCGAATCTAACGAGTTGGTCCTGGGCTCTCACAACAAAAATTATTGTTCTGTGGTGCTATGAAGTGAGACTGTTCATGAAGCAGTCTCAATTTAACAGTTGAGTGGCAGAACATATGTATATCAATAAAATGTGTGGGGTGTAACGAAAGGACAGTGTGCAATATAACAACATAGTTTATGCAATAAAGTACTAACTACTGCAACAACGAAAGAAATATCAATGACTTTACTCGAAATCCTTCCTGTTACACGTTCACTAACAGCTAGACACCAGCCACGAGTGCTGCAACATGAACTAACTTGAAAATACTGGGTGAACACAGAGGAATCAATCAAGCAAGCAAGACATACTAATCTATAATCACAATGCAAAAACACAAGGTAGGTTTGGAGACACGCCTCCAATAACCTCCTATCAGTTCCCTACGCTTCTTGCAGGCCTCGCTGCAATGGCGTTTGGAAGCAATCAAATTAGTAGCCTATCAATGACATGACAATGATTAATAGGGGTTACTGGCAACTCCAGCAAACCTCCTCCATTAAATTCTTACTTTCACACTTCGTCCCTTGGACGATCAACATTCAATAGCAAATTGATTTTCGTTAATATCAAAGTAACATTTATGTTAACTTAATCTTGTCTCCCACAGACATCAAACTGTACAACTGTCACTTGTTCTTCCAGACAGCTGATTAATACCTGTACGAGTTATGTTATCGGTTACTATCGCCCAACGATAGTTTACTCCAATCATAATGTCCAAAGTGCTAAGAGAACGGCAATCACCCTTGACTACCCTCGAGCAAATAATTACTATCCTGAAGATCAATAATTAATTAATACATAAATACGTTACCTTTCACACTGGCTCAGCGATTAACATTAAAAATATGAACTCCGTCTGGGTCTTGCATACCACGACGGATTCATATGACTAATACACGATCCCACAAACTGATAATTAATCACCATGTCTACGTTATTTTGCAATGACGTTTCTCTTCACACGAGTCAATCATATTACCTGTCTGCTGACAGATCAATAACCGATGGTACATTAACGAAACAATGGAGCCTTCGTGTTAGTCGATCAACCCTGATCGAAGTTAATTACCTTGACTTCCTTGAACCCGTTAATTACCTGTCCCTTGACCGATAATTTGCAACAGACAATATTAAGAATAAAATTCAGCCTTCCCCTGAAATTCTACAATTCTTTGTCTGGTAATGGCTAGGCTCCCTGAGAGACTAACACAGCTGTTCATAGGAAAATAATTAACCCAAACGCATCTTATGTTAATCAAATTGTTATAGAACAATTTCTCATAAGCAATCGGCGTTCCCTTGGTTATGTTACATTAATTGCCTCGCAATCACCTCAATGAATACTGGACTTTGATGTCCACCAGGACAATTACAATTACTGCAGAACACCAGTAAATAACATTGCTCTAGCCCACTAGAACACCGCCCATACGATTTACTGAACTGCAATAACACACACACGGTGATTGATCAACACTGGTTGATACCTGGTTGATGGGGTTCTGGGAGTTCTTCTACTCCCCAAGCCCGGCCCGAGGCCAGACTTGACTTGTGAGAGTTTGGTCCACCAGGCTGTTGCTTGGAGCGGCCCGCAGGCCCACATATCCACCACAGCCCGGTTGGTCCGGCACTCTTTGAAGGAAACAATCTAATTTCCTCTTGAAGATGTCCACGGTTGTTCCTGCAATATTTCTGATGCTCGCTGGTAGGACGTTGAACAACCGTGGACCTCTGATGTTCATACATACACTAGCAACAATCACGGCCTAATAATGCAACCCCCTTGCAATAATCACACACAAACAGGTGTTCTAATTTCAAATATATTTCAAACACAGCATAACACCTTACTGACCTGTTGCAATAACCTTCGTTGATCTAATTCCCCCTTAGAACATAGGCCCACACGTTGCAATAACCACAGTAATATCACACTAGGCTTCTTGACACTACGATTATATAAATAATCATGTACCTGCTGACACCTGCAGCCTTCGGCTATCAAAACGTTAATGAAAACACAAAGGAGATCACACACTCCTTAATCATCTTGGGTAGGTGATTACAGATCCCACAGATCGATAATTTCTCCCGAAAATTTACGTTACTCGACAGAGCGATCGGCTGTCACTCCAGACAGCCTCGTCACTCACCACTAATATCTACCAAAATTACGTTAACACGTCCGCCACGTAACCACATATATAATCACACTTGTCACATCCCTGGGGAACACAACATGAGAAATAACCACACTCTGGAATCACTCCACAATATTCAAATGTCAGGAAATCCCTGGTATTACACACTGACACTCTTTACCTGTGCACTTATGACCAGTACTGGACTTCCACTCCTGCAAAATATTTCACCACAAGGAACACGGTAATCACCTAGAATGAATTACCATAAATTCTACCAGAGTGGAATATAAAATATTAGGACAGCCCTTACAGTCCTTGGCTAATCTATGTAAAATCTGTTCCCGTGTGTACACACCCACACACATGCGGGGACTGTATGTCTGCCCTCACCAGACTCAATGCCACTGAGACTGACAAGATGTCAATAAGTGTGAAAATCTCAGACACCCGCACTTCACTTCACCTTCACATGTGCTTGGTCACAAAGCTGGCGGAACATCTGATCTCGAATTCAGGCTTAGAGATAATAATTACCAAAACACACACAAGGTATTTACTCTCATTTACACAGCCGGCACATTCAAGCACACACCCCAGTGTACAACTATACACAGGCCCCTTGTTTGTAGGTGGTTGATCACGGCGGCTAGGCTAAGCTAGTAGCCCAGTGTGGTGGCATTACGTGTGGCTCGGTGCATTTTTCATAACCTTCCACAAAACGCACGGCACAGTTCATACACCCCCCCCCCTTCACCAGTGAAACAGTGCATCCATACACGGATGGCACGTTCACGCCTAGTGTCTCACAAAAATTCCCACAAATTTTTATGGGGAAATGGCCCCTGAACACTGGCACCAATTTCCCTTTCACTCTCCTGCTACAGAGCACTTAGCAGGTGGTCAGACCGTCTGACTAATCAGTGGAATAGGGACCCACGAGTCTGTTGCTTGCTCGTATGCTACTTTATCCACTTTCAACGATTTCTTTCCCAATTACATCCCATGTTTCTCTCCCCATAATCTCATGACGGTTTCCTGGATTTTGCGGTACACGGGGGCTCGTTGTAGAATGAGTGGATTACTGTACTTGTATGTAGCCAACAGCAACGACGCCCTTTTACTCAATTTGGCCGAATGAGCAAAGGGGAGCATCAGGCATGGGCGGCGGCTGGAGGCAGAATAGCGTCTTCCCGGCATCTTTCCGGGTTCTCCTCAAACGAACCAGAGGAAGGCTTACAAGTGCCTACCCCTCTCAGTCAATCAGAGACGAGCTCCCACAGCTGTAGGGCACTCCAAGATGGCCGCCCAAGATGGCCGCCCAAGATGGTCGCCCAAGATGGTCGCCTAAAATGACCACCCAAGATGGCCGCCCAAGATGGTCGCCCAAGATGGCCGCCCAAGATGGTCGCCGAAAATGAACACCCAAGAAGGGGGCCTCGTAGCCTGGTGGATAGCGCGCAGGACTCGTAATTCTGTGGCGCGGGTTCGATTCCCGCACGAGGCAGAAACATATGGGCAAAGTTTCTTTCACCCTGAATCAGCCCCTGTTACCTAGCAGTAAATAGGTACCTGGGAGTTAGTCAGCTGTCACGGGCTGCTTCCTGGGGGTGGAGGCCTGGTCGAGGACCGGGCCGCGGGGAGACTAAAAAGCCCCGAAATCATCTCAAGATCTCAAGAAGATGGTCGCCCAAGATGGCCACCCAAGATGGTCGCCCAAGATGGCCGCCCAAGATGGCCGCCCAAGATGGCCGCCCAAGATGGTCGCCCAAAATGACCACCCAAGATGGCCACCCAAGATGGCCGCCCAAGATGGCCGCCCAAGATGGCCGCCCAAGATGGTCGCCCAAAATGACCACCCAAGATGGCCACCCAAGATGGTCGCCCAAGATGGCCGCCCAAGATGGCCGCCCAAGATGGTCGCCCAAAATGACCACCCAAAATGACCACCCAAGATGGTCGCCCAAGATGGCCGCCCAAGATGGCCGCCCAAGATGGTCGCCCAAAATGACCACCCAAGATGGCCACCCAAGATGGTCGCCCAAGATGGTCGCCCAAGATGGCCGCCCAAGATGGCCGCCCAAGATGGTCGCCCAAAATGACCACCCAAGATGGCCACCCAAGTTGGCCACCCAAGATGGTCGCCCAAGATGGCCGCCCAAGATGGCCGCCCAAGATGGTCGCCCAAAATGACCACCCAAGATGGCCACCCAAGATGGTCGCCCAAGATGGCCGCCCAAGATGGCCGCCCAAGATGGTCGCCCAAAATGACTGCCCGAGATGGCCAGCTGGCGTTGCCATGGTAACGGAGTGCTGGTGGGTACCCCGGGCTTCCAAGCCATGTTTTTCCCACGCATGCGCCTGTCTCAAAGCTCTACACAATAAAAAATGCTGCTCGCTCTATCTCTTTCCACAAATACGCTACAACAGCCATTGTAGCATATTTGGATTGTTGATGAATGGGGCTTTCCTTTGAGCCTAAACTTGAGATGATGAGACAACAACATTACCAGTTGGGATATATACAATCTGCAGTGACTCCAAGAGTGCGATTCAAGCAATTACGTACTCTTCAACAACGTGCAAGGAGTTTGTTTACCCATGTCTTCAACTTCATGAACATCGATTGAACGGTTATGACACCTCTATCCAATGGGTCCCAGCGAATTGTGGTATTCTCCATAATGAACTAGTAGATCAACTAGCCAAAGCAATGCACAACACACCTCACATTACCCGTCATCCAATTCCCCATGTTGCACGTAAAGGAGCCTTCAAAAATACCATCACCCAAGATTTTGCGACGAAATGGAAAACGTCATGCTCACCTTTGTACTATGGGTCCATTAAAAAGAAATGGGAAACTTGGAAACATGTCAAATATAAAAGCAGAGAAATTGATATAGCGATGACCAGATTAAGGCTGGGACACACCAAACTGGCCGCACACAGCTCTAAATACAGAACAGACATCAACGAACTCTGCATCCACTGTCAGGTGCCTGAAACAATCGAACACCATCTCCTTCACTGCTTCCGACATTATAGTGCCAGAGTAAATCTCAAACAAGTACTTATTTCACTTAAAATACCCTTTACCATCGAGCATATATTAGGTGGTGGTGACCACTCGTTACAGGAAAAATACCAAATAGTCAAAGCACTGGCTAAATATCTACAGTCGACCAACAAATTGAGTCACATCTGACCCGCGCCACATTTATACCTGTCGCCACCAACAGCTAAACACAGAAAACAACTGCCTCGTCGCAGTACCAAGGATCAGCTGACACCATAAACACAACATACCGCCCTACGGTGTCCTAGTCTCCCTCTAACATATACCTCTGTTTTAGTCGCCGCTCCTCTGTCTACAGCACAACGCAACAAGCACTTTGGAAACTCTTATCATCCACAACATAAACGAATCTACCAACATCTGTACTGATGCAGTCATCGGGAGGACAAACCCTTCATGCAAACTGCACCTAATATCAAGAAGAAGAAGGATATAAGCAATATAATTAAAACAGGACCAGATGTCGACAAGTATATAATGTGTCATGTGCAAAAATGACGTTATAGCTGGAAGTATGACGTGCGCAGAAGGTTTGCGACGTCACTTGCCAGTGTAGCAGAGCAGTCTTTACGCATGGACCCGATGGGCACTTGGCCGGGGGCCCCACGAGCATTAGACATGCTCATTATGGAAGCAGAATGTTTAAATATTTCGGTATTGCTGCAAGCACTCTTATATAATATAAACCTACATCACGGTGTGGTTCTAAATAATAAATATTTAAGATAAATTTTTCCAGGTGAATAACCCTTTTAGCAGAAATGAAACGTAATATTTTGAGTGGAGCACAGAAGAGGAAGAGAGCTGCAGAGGAGAAGGAGAAATAGGAAAACTTCCAAAACTAACATCGTGGCTCAACACAGATGCAACGACAGCCACTCATACCATCCCTTCAGATACAGCATCCACTCCTGCAGTGTTAACCACTAGTACTGTTCCTTCAGATATTGCATCCACATCTATACCCATTCTTGCTACCAATCATCCAGTTTCAGCAAACATACCACCATTGCCTGTTTTTACTGCTGGTGACATTTTACAAGAGGAAATACCCAAATCTGTAACAGTAAAGGTGTTTGCAATCCAAGAGACAGATTGGGGTCTATGAAATATAAATGATACTAACACAATAGATTACTGAATTCGTTGTGGGCCCTTATCATGTCAAAATCATGATAGCAGCCTTTCAAACTCACGCAGAGGGGTAAAAAACAGCCTAAGTAGAGACTATGAATGCAAGGTATTTATCAAACAATGTGTTCAAACGTGAACTGACGAATGACAAGGATATAAAACGTGAATGGCTACTCTACTCACCATTCCAAGGTCGCTTGTACTGCTTTGTCTGTCGCATATTGTCCAAGAAAGAGTTTACCTGCTACATTTATTTCATTTACTAAAGGCACAACAATGTTTTTGTAGAACTTGAAACTGAAGATCATTGAAAGTGCATGACAGTATATTTGATAAGGCATAAATAAAATGGAATAGCAGATTGTTTATTACTTGAACAACATCGCTCAGAGCAACAATATTGGCATACAGTGTTGACACGTGTGGTTTCTGTAATTCACTTTCTTGTCTCTAGGGGTTTGTCATTTATTGGAGAAAAGCAGATTATTGGGTATTATTGAGATGCTGAGTGAATTTGACCCTTTCTTGGATTAACGTCTCAAAATGTATGGAAACCCTGGAAAAGGGAGTCCGTCATATTTATCTGCAAATATTTGTGAGGAATTAATTAAAATAATGGGACAACAGGTTCTTTGTACTATTCCTGAAGAAGTAAAAGAGACAAAGTATTATTCAATAAGTGAAGATTCCACTCCCGACATCTCACACACTGATCTACTGACATTTACTGTCGATACATTTAAGACAGTGCGCCTGTTTAACGTTTTTTAAGTTCATCTCCATCTTTTCTCACGGTGCAAAGGATCTAACAGACACTATCGTGGATTTTCTTAATGAGAAACAAATTCCACTATCAAACTGCTGTGGTCATTCATAAGATAATGCCTCAAATATGTCTGGACGATATACTGGATTGCAAGCACGGATTCATCTACTCAATGAGTTTGCCATCTATTTCCCTGTGTGCTGGACACAGCCTAACATTGCTGGGAGTAAAAGCAGCAGAGTGTTGTCAATAGATAAAGACTAGACTGTAAAATTCTGTGACTTTGTTAAGCATCTGTATTAATTTTTTGCTTGTTCTACTCATCGCAGGAATGTATTGACATCATCTTTAGGAAAATATTTTGTGGTTAAGCGTCTGTCTGACACACGATCATCAGCACATTTTGATGGTGTTCATGCTCTGTATGGGGAGTGTCGAGAAAATACATGCACTGGATTTTCTATCAGCTGACAATGAACAGCAAGTGAATACAAGGCAAGAAGCTGAAGGATTGAGCAACAAAATAAAAAACCCTGGAAACAATCTTTCTCAATTCCTTGTAATGACATGCTAGAAAGAATGAAGAAAACAAACAAGGTCCTACAATCAAAGGATGTGAACATCCTTGTTGCGACGAATCTTCTTGAGTCTATGAAAACCTATCTTCAGGAAACTAGTGACAACTTTAGTGAATATGAATTCAAAGCCATAAGTATGTGTCGAGATACAGAATATAGTGATGGGAAAAAACGGGAACGAAAACAATGTGTGCGTCTTAGAAGATATGATGGATAAGCAGACGAGGTACTTCTCATGAATACCGAAAAATTCAAGGTGGAAACTTTCCTCCCTATTCTGTAGACTAATCTTTGAACTGACAAAACGTGCAGAGGCTTATTCACAGATTAAAAGTATGTTTTCTTTCTTCAGTGAGTTGAAAACCATAGCTTCTGATGCAATAAAGAGAAGTGAACATCTGGCTAATATGTATCACAAACACCTGAATTATGAAGACCGTTTAAATGAATGTGAGCATCTCAAGCACTATTTGGCTCTTGATGGAAATTGTGAGACTCCCCCTGCACTGTACAGAAAAATAATTTCGGACAATTTGGAATTTGTATCCCCGAATGTTGAAATTGCATTCAGTGCTCATATGCATGATAGCGATCAACTGCACAGGAAAACATTCTTTTTGCAAGACTGAAACTTATAAAAACTCTACTTCGTAGCACAATGGGGCAGCATCGTTTGAACTGGCTTTCACTCATGTGCATGGAAAATTACATCATGAAGACCACTGACTTCTAGCCAATAATAAAGCAATTCTCTTAAAAGAAATGCCGCAAATGTTTGTTATAAGTTCGTAGTAATTTCTTGCTGTGCCATCTAATTTCTGTAGCTTACTGATTATTATTGCGTTTTTCAAGCCTTGAGTATTGTTCTAATGTTAATCATGTTGATTGGTTGCTGTTCTACTGCATGTTTTTAATATTTAATATTATCGACCATTTACTTGTTGTAGGGACCCCAGCATACTGGTTTGCCCTGTGTCCCATAATGCTGTTAAGACGTGCCCAGGTTGGAGGTCCAGGGCATGCACTTTGTCACTCCAGACGAAAGAAGATATTTTGTTATTTTGGAAAGGAATCTGCAGGATTTTTCAAAGGAAAGAAGTGTTACAAGCAGTTGGAGGACGATTTTTGGCATGCGTCTCATATAGTGGGGACAAAAAGGGCGACCTGAAGCCTGTGGGGTGGTCATTCACTCATCGTCCACTGTGGTAGACCCAAAGAAGAGGACTTTTTTGCTCTTCGTATATTACTAAGAGGATCTGTTGGCAGGTAAACCGAGTTGGTACCTGTAGATTGACCCGCACTGAAGTCAGGACATTGAGAAGTCGACAATGTTAGTCAAATGAAGAATTTGTGGGCGATCTGGAAGAAGTGAACTCCAGGCGGCATTTTGATGTCGAGAAGAAAGCGACGTCACTCATGCAATTTAGTGGTAAGAGCCCTTTAATTACCATAAATTGTCTAGTATAGAGAGAATTAGTGCCCAGTGATCGTATACTAATGTTTACAAGTACAAACTAGTCATGCATGCAGTGATAATAAGATGTTATGAGGAAGTTAAGATGAAATAGTATTATGGAGATGAGAGTGACACATGCTAATGCAATGGTGATCGGAGATCAACTAGATTATCTAGTTGATCATCGGAGGTCGGAGATGATTTTGTTGTTGGTTTACTAGAAGATAAGTTGGACTAGCTTCTGTGATTGCACAAGGGCATCGGGAAGGTCATATGCTGAGACTGCTCGGGATAGGGAATTCAGGTTTCTATGATGGCTGAAGGCCGAAGAGGTAGAGACGATGGAGGAGCTGAAACAGTTGATTGTGATGGAAAAATTCATGTCGATACTCCATCCGGAACTCAAGGTCAGAGTAAAGGAGGCAGGAACAAAGGACCTTAAAGCTGCAGCGGATAGAGCCGACATGCTGGAGGGAGGGACCGCCCAGACACTCGCCTTACACAAGGTCTGGAGGGAATTTTAAGAGTTCAGGAGGAGCGGGGACTCACCAAAGAGTAAAGGTAGAGGTGAGGTAAACCGGTTCTTCTTGAACCGGTTTACCTCACCCAACGAGGTAAACCGGTTCAAGAGCTAGAGGGATGCGGGGAGGAAGCCCCAAGCTGTGAGCAATGGACCGAGCTCGGGAGCCGAAGGTGCTGCCCGGGAACCGACGACGGGGAGTCCAAGGACGACCCAGGGAACGTCTACCGTTGGTGCTACCAGGGTGACTGGTAGAGGGTCGCCCAGGAGAGGCGGCTGGTATTACAACTGTCGGGGACGAGGACATTTTGCACGAGAGTGCGGTCGCCCAAGGCATGGTGGAAACGTGGCTTTTGTGAGAGTAGTAAGCGAAGTAGACAACGATACCTTAGGTGATATGCCGGTGATGAGGGAGAAGAGGATTCATCCCTTGGTATGTCAGGGGACGGTGAAGATAAGAGGGGCTGATCCTGTGCCAGCATGGATGCTGAGGGGACATGGGATCAGACTTCACCCTTCTTAGTGAATCCCTCTTCCCCGAAGACTACAGGAGTTCCAGTACATGAGAAGCCCTGATAAGAACGTTGGGGTTACAGGTGAGGATGCCCCTTTCATAAAGTGACTCTTGATTCAGACTATGGTTGCCAGGCTCTCGTGGTAGGGGTCTGTGCTTCACTACCCAGGATGGAAGCTCAGGTGATTCTAGGGAACGACTCCTGTGGGGGGGGGGGGGGGGAGTGTTCTCCCGAATTTGATTAAGGGCGAAGAATGTGTGGAGCCTTATTGACAGAGCAGCACAACGGACACCAGAAGTGATGCAAAGGAAATCGCGAGAGTTTCATTTCCGGTATGCGCGGTGACGTCGATATGGGGCGTCAGGGAAGATGATGTGAGCGGATCCGGTCACACCGAGGACATGATGGGGGACCTGGGGTGCGATCATTTGTTCCGAGGGGAGGCCAGAGGACAAGTGACAGGTGAGGAAGAGTCCAATAAGAGTATCCAGTTACTCTCACCAGTCTTCTAGATATTGACAGCGCTCGTCTAAGTGAGCTGCAAAGGGAAGAATTTCCGGAGTTGGAATGGGAGGTAGAATGAGGTCTCGCAGGACCCAAGTCACCGACTCACTTCTTCATGGAGAAGGGAGTGCTAATGAGGCAGTTGAGACCGATAAGGGAAGAAGCGAGTGATGGTATGCTGAGAGTGAGGTGTCAGGTGGTGGCTCCTGCGCAGTACAGAAACGCGGAACTTAAGCTTACACACTCAATGGACCCCGCGGGAGTGACCAAAACCTTAAACCGGCTTCGGTAACATTTTTATTGGGCGGGCATGAACACGGATGTGAGAAGAATCTGCAAGACGTGTTTCCCATTCCAGAGGGTGGGGAAAAACGTCCCTGCCATCCTTTGATTCCAGTTCCTGCGTTTGGCCAGGTACTTGAATGCCTAATAATCGACGTGGTGGGACCATTACCTAGGACAAGAAAGGGAAATAATTACTAATTGACCATCATGTGTTCTTCAACAAGATTTCCAGAGGCGATTCCAGTACGGAAGGTGACATCGAGAAGCATCATGGGACACCTTCAGCGATACTTTGCTTGGGTAGGAGTGCCCAAAGAGATCCAGTCCGTCAGTGGAAGCGTTTTCCAGTCGAAGTGGTTTAGGCAGACTATTGCGAGGTAAGGAATAGCCCAACTACGATCGGCACCTTATAGGTTCCACTCCACTCTGAAGACCGTCTAAAGAGTGTATTATGCAGAACAGGGAGCGGAATGGGATGGGGCTGTCTACCCAGCCCTGTTTGTAATCAGAGATGCTATTATTGAGTCTCTGGGATTCTCTCCATTCCAACTAGTGTTTGGGCACGAAGTAAGGAGCCCGTTATTGATGCTGAAGGAACAGTTGAGGGCGGAGAAGACGTTAGTGACAGTAGAGGTGTATGTGCAGAAATTCTATGAACTGTTGAAAACGGCGCAGTAGCTGGCTGTTTAGCACCTGAAGACCACTCAAGAGAAGATGACGATCTGGTACGACAAGAAGGCTGTCCCAAGGAAGTTCGAGGCAGGAGCCAGAGTGATGATGTTGTTAACTGGGAGAGGTAGAATGACGGAATCACGCATTGGTGGTCCATACTCGGTTGTCAGGCGTGTGGGTCCTGTAAGTTATGAGATCAGCCGCAAGGCATAGGTATGTCATATTAACCGTTTAAAGCTATTCTTCCCAGAGGAGCAGGAGAGTGCAAGAGTTAAGGGAACAACACAGTCTCAAGAAGGGAAATTGGTTCTGTGTATGGAGATGAGCCAAGTGTTACCAAAAGAGGAAGGAACGTGGACCCGGGCTGATGGTATATGCCTGTCAAATACAGAAAGTTTGATACATCTAGAAGAGAGGCTACGTCATCTGGAGAGAGGGCAAAGAGGATATCTAGTGACCCTGATAAGGAAGAGCAAGCTACTCTTCACAGATGTGCCCTGATGACACAAGAGTGTCATACACGAGGTGGACGTGAGCGGAGGAAAGCCAATCAAGCAGAGCGCTTATCGAGTGAGTCCTGAGAAGAGGTAAATCATGCGACAGGAGGTGAAGAATTTGCTAACGAATGATCTCGCTGAACCCAGCAACAGTGAGTGGAGCTCACCCTGTGTGTGTTGGTCAAGAAGAGTGACGGATCATATCACTTTTGCACCGACTATCACAAAGTGAATTCCATAACCGTGTCGGATTAACACCCTAAGCCCCGAATAAGTGATTGCGTTGACCAAGTGGGAAACGCAAGGTTTGTCTTAGAAAGTTTCTCTGATGAACGAAAGGTTACATAGAGAATAACATTTTGATGACTGAGATTAACTTTTTGATGACTCTGAGAATAACTTTGAGGATGCGAGTAAATTTTTTGAGTGTTTGAGAGTGTCTTTTGATATCTCGAAGAGTTCCCCTTGAAGTCTTAAAGGATGTCTTTGATGTCTCAAAGGATGTCTTTGAGTGCAACTTTGATGTCTTTGAGTAAGTCCTTGATGTCTCGAAGAGTGTCTTTGAATATATTTCTTACTTAACGACATATAATTTTAGTTAGGAACAATGATGAATATGACTATTTTAGCGAAGTGAAAGGTTATTTTAGTTAAGAACAGTGTTGGAAAGAGGCTACACATGACTATTTTCAGATGAGAGAAGTGATATTTCAGTTAAGAAATGACAAGGAAACATGATGAAGTAACTATTTTTTTTAGTTGACTGATGAATACTTTTAGTTAAGTAAAAAGACAAAACATGACGAGGGAGACTATTTTTGTGCTCCCCAAAGTATAATGTCAGTTAAGAACAGCGATGAAAGATATCTTTGGTTATTTTTTCTTACTTGACAAAACATAATTTTAGTTAGGAACAATGATAATGAATATGACTTTTTCTGTTGATTGATGGATAATTTTAGTTATGAAATGACAATGAAACATGAAGAACACGGTTATTTTCTGATGTCTAGGGAATAAGTTTAGTTATGAACAGTGTTGGAAAGATTCCTTTGACTATTTTTTAGTTGATTGGCGAAAGATTTTTAGTTAAGAAGTTACAAGAAAGGTTTGTCTTTGTTAATTTGGAACTGAATAAAGTGTAGATTTGTTTATGAACAGGGTTGGTAGAACAATTAAGTTGACTACGAGAATTACTTTGACATAGTTTTGCAAATAAAAACTTGGTGACTAAAATTGTTGAGGGAACTGTATTGCAGTATAATATTATTTGACAAAGAACTAGTTAGTGAATGGAAGAAACAAATTGGTTTAAAGAAACAAAGAACATAAAAAAAATTGAGGTTAAGTAGGGGAATGAACACAGTGAACATACGGTGAACACAGAAAACATGTAAGAAAAAGTTGATGAATAGAGTGAACATGCAGGGAATATGAACTTATAGAGAATATGAAGACATGATAAGGAACATAGGGAATACAAGAATGAACACTGAACATGTGAAGAACAAGCTAAGAACATTGAGAACATGAATATTGAGTATAAAAGTTATACAGAGAACATATGATGTACATGAAAACATGACAAAGAACATAGAGAACATACGGGGAAAATGGTAGAAAAAATTTGAACTGCGCATGCTGTTAACATTTGTAGAACATGGAATGAACACAGAAAACATGGAAAAAATGTAAAGAACACAGCTGAATATAGAGAAAATATGCAAATACAGTATGATGATTATTGAAGGTTTGGATACGTTGGGGATGAGAATGGTAAGGTAAAGAGATACTCTGATAAAGAGATAGGCTGGAGAGGGACTTGATCGGATATATTTATGTTCGATGATCTAAGACAGAGGAAATGGAGCTTGGCTAATGCCCTGATTAATTTTACTACGTTAGAAATAAGGTGATCTTAAATCTCAGGTGATTTAGTTAGAAAATAAAGAACTTGTACAAAATGAACTAAGCTGGGGGACAAGAGTTGAAAGTTGATAACTGAACTGGTTTTTATTTACTATGTCTGAAAATGTAGTTGGGTGTTTAAATCTCAGTGGGATTTGTACTGATAGTAATGAATTTACAGGAGTGAACTTGGACAGAGGACAAGAGCTAGAGTTTTATAATTGTTTACATCATATTTACTATGTCCGAAATACAGAGGGTAAAAATTTCAGGGAAATTGATGGGTTATTTACAAATATACGAGAGAGAACGAAGTTGGAAATGAGAGCTGGAGCTCAGTAACTGACTTGATCTTATTTACTAACTTTGAAGTATGTCTGCTTTAAATTTCGGGGAAAATTGATCTGTTACTAACGATCTTGTACAAATGAACTAAGCTGGGGGGACAAGAGCTAGAGTTTGATAATTGTTTGGATTTACTAAACTATGTCTGAAATACAGAGGGTAGAAATTTCAGGGAATTTGATAGGATAATACCGAAGACATGAGAGGGAAGTAAGGCGGGGGATGAGAGCTGGAGCTCAGTAACTGACTTGATCTTATTTACTGTGTCTGAAATACAGAGGGTAAAAATTTCAGGGAATTTGATTAGGTTGACGAAGATGTGCGAGGGAACTAAGGTGGAGGACAAGAGCTGGAGCTCGGTAACTAAATTACTGTATTGAACTACGTTTGAAATATGATTATTTTTAAATTTTAGAGGGATTGGACTGTTAGTATTCATTATACGACAGGGGACTAAGGCGGGGATAGGAGCTGGAGCTCGATAACAAAATTATTGTATTTTAATACGTTTGAAATAGCTGTGTTTTAAATCTCGAAGAAAATGATTGGATACTAAAGAAGATGTATTAGTAAAACTAAGGTGGGAACGTGAGCTAGTCCCTGACTTTGTTCATATATGTAAAACTGAATAGTTTAATGAAAAGGAACTATGAATGAACAATATGAAGGAGAGGGACGGTCCAGATATTATGGAGAAGATAAGATAACATAAGAGGTAACCTGCATGCGGCGTCTGGCTGACGGTCTAAAGTAAACACAGGTGGGCCACAGATTGTGAGGTAAGGGGGGGAGGGAGGGGGTGTGAGGTATGAGCGGGAGATGCGGGGGAAGACAGTGAAATGATTCAGATATACAAACCTCTAAAATCTCAGAAATTATTTTCCTCATAAGAAATCCTTAATCCCAAATCTGTGACTGCTCAAATTCACCAAGAAACCCTAAAGCGTTACACACGATATTTGAATTTCTCCCATTAGAACTTTAACAAACTTGTACGAACTTATTTTCATCATAAGAACTTTTAACAAAATACTATAATCTCAGAAATTACTCACTCATAAGAAATCCTTAATTCCAAATCTGTGACTGCCCAAATTCACCTGAAACCCCCGACACGCCACACACGATATTTGAATTTCTCCTATAAGAACTTTAACAAACTCGTATGAACTTATTTACATCATAAGAACTTTTAACAAAATTCTATAATCTCAGAAATTACTCACTCATAAGAATTCCTTAATTCCAAATCTGTGACTGCCCAAATTTACCGGAAAAACCTGACACGCTACAGGGGATTTTGGAACCTGAAAACCCCGACACGCTACAGGGGATATTGGACCTGAAAACCCTGACACGCCACACCTGATATTGGACCTGAAACAAAATATCACCTGTGGCGTGTCATCCCTACTACTGTTATGTATACCTATCTACATGTTTCATTCACGAGCACTATGCAAGTAAGCTGGTATTGTGTTCAAACAGTACAGTGGCCACCATACACTGCATGAGAGATCATACAGCAGCCAGCAGACGGCGTTACGATTACGTCACCTCCCTCACCAAAATAGCTCCTCCCAACATACTCCTGTTGCTGTTACTACACTATATACACACATTGTATATACCCATGTACAAATGCGTTCACCATAGCAAACCACTAAGCTAGTATGATGAGCAAAACAAGAGTGGCTGCCACACACAGTGAAGCTACCTCGATTCTCTCCCTCACCACAATTCCTCCCTCTCCCACAATACTACGCCCATATGTACATGGGTATATACACACATTGTATATACCCTTGTACATAGGTGTTCACCATAGTTAACCACTGAGCTTGTATGATGAGCAAAACAAGAGTGGCTGCCACACACAGTGAGGCTACCTTGAATCTCTCCCTCGCTCCCTCACCACAATTCCTCCTCCCACAATACAACGCGCAGTGCTTATTATCACCACAATCCTGCTGTTATCACAATACTGGTCACTAAATCCTGTAAATACATAATTGACCACAAGTGTATTTTGTAAAGGAACCTAAGAAGTCGTTTGAAGATTCCTAGATGGACGAAATAATGCTTTGGTGCTGTGGCTAGTGCTGTGAACATCATGAACAGCATTGAATCACTAAAATTTGAACATGGTACACAGTCATTATCACACTCAGCTCTTCTGTAATACTATCATGGCTAAATAATACAAGTTATATATATTTTTTGACATTATTAGGCGTTGCTGTGGTCACAAGCTGAACAGCAGTGCTGTGAGCCCATGCTGCGTGCGCCGGCCTTGGTTGCTAACTCAGTACTGAGGCTCTCACACCCGGGAATGTGGACCACGATTAAAAAAAATGGCGTCTGTTTACAAGATCCCTGAGGAAGCTGATGCGTACCCTATGTAGCCGCGGGAGTTTTGAATGGAACATGAAAAATACAAATACCCGGAGGCGCATAGCGCACCCCAGACGTGAGCCTGCAGGTGTGTTGCGCAGTTAAAGGGCTAGAGAGCTGGAGTTGGTGGTTATTGCTATCACAATTATTATTTAAATTTTCTCCGTCAGCTTCAGCTTCACGCTGGAGGCACGATAATTTGGTAGCCTCTGGTATTGAGTTTTTAGAATCTCAAGAAATTGTAGGTAAACTGACTGAGGTCAGTTCAACTTCGGGTTATGTAGTGTTGGGTGAAGCTGTGGTGGATGAGGCTTTATCCTCATTAATTGATTCAACGAGATGATCTAAACTGGATTGAGATTCATCTTCATATTGATCCAGGTAATCCATAATGTCATCTATTGTATTTGATGTGCTCTGCTGCTGGCTCTGGTGGAAGCATCCTGGAAAAGTGATCAAACACAGCATAAATGTCATCTTCTTGGTTGGCTGCGTCACACATGATTTGCTCCCTCTCGGCAGTTTCAGTGTCACCGACAAGAAGCTCACTTCTGTAAGATTTAGTCGTTTATTTCACTTGATCAAATTTGTTCTCAGAACCCTCAGATCGATTTTCAGTTGATGAAATCAATTGGAGACTTGTGACACACTCACATTTATCGAGCAGTCTTATCAGGTGACGTTGACCTGCTGTTATGGCAATTTTTCTTCTCTTTAGAGTAGCCATGGTAACTGATTGGTTGAGTTTAGATGGTCCCATAGCGTCTAAGTGAAGATACCTAGGGGTACTGGTTCGTAGAAATGAACAATGTTAAGTAGTAATAGCCTAGGGTTAATTCCCTGTCTCGAGGATATAATATTCTACCTCTCGGAGAGGTTGGCACATAAATGATAGATAAATACTCATAAATGATTTGAGTGGTAATCAGTGTCACTATAAGAATTTCCTAAGATTAGCTCTTCATAATCGCCGTCGGAAGAATAGCAACACTTCTTAACACTCAAAGATGCAATAATTACAGTTAAATACAATATGATAATATAATACAAAGAAGTTAAGTATATGTGTACAATATAACTCGTGCTGTTAATGATCCCACCTTGTCTTGTGTCTGTACAATGTTTAAATTATTGATAGGTTATTCAATATTTATTTCAACACTAGACAAGTTAAGTATCCTACTCCTGACACGGGTTGGCAATAAATACAATAATATAAAAATACACAGTAAAAAAAATGGTTTTAATATTTTATGATTTTATTTTATATGTGAAATGTTTCTCTGTAAATTAAAACAAAATATATATACATTTATGGTTAACAGCTTATCATCAGCCTCTTGTGTTATTTAATAGTGTTATATGTTACGTTAAGAGACTAATCAAGAGTTGCTGTTAACACTTTTCCTGCCCTGGTGCACAAGGCCAAACCCACTCCAAGGTCGGACTGGTGTTTCCCAAGAGCACTCACCCGCACTATAATGTAAATTCTCTTTTTTAGATTTATCACCTCAATTGTCGTGTTACATCGTTGATTTTGGGATCAAATAGTGTGCAACAGAATTATCTAAAAGAGATATATGCATATAAGGGCAAATGAAATAACAACATTACGAATTCCATAAAATAAAGTGCATCGTCGTGTTAAAAAATCGGCTTTTCGTCATTATTTATGCTTGTTATTCGTTCCCAACATTATCTGATGTACTATTTCATTCGTTTTTGTCTTGCTTCCATCACATATATGTTTGTACAATAATGTCATATGTATAAAAAATTAATAAACGTGTCCGTACTTACCACCCAATGATGTTTGTAGAGCATGAGTTGCGCATTAGGTTGAACCACTCCACCGGCTCCAGGAAAATGTTTCCTGAAGTTTCTGTAACCATATTTTATAGATAGAGTGGAAAGTGGGTAAGCATTACTGCTTATTAACCCAATATGTCCTCCTGCTATGGTAAAAGCGGAAGCATGGTACAGCACACAGTGACACACCACACGACTTGCACTTGTACCTGGTGTTCTTCCTTTTACCACACTTGTAGCAGACACGACACTTCAGACTTTCCTCGATATGAACTAGGGAATGGTTCAAGTTTCTGTTCGGACGTTCGTATCATCCACAATACGAGGTCTCCTAGCAGCAGCACCACCACTAGAAGTTATCTGAACCTCGTCTTATGAGTCAGATGATAATTCTTCATCTCGAAATGAAGAATTGAATAGTGGCTGCCTCACACCTGATGGTCCGGGAGCTGCAACAATGTCGCCAGTAGATCTGCTCTCATCGTCATGTACATCACAATCATGTATGATGTCATTTTGGAGAGGCCAATTCTTATACTCAAAGTTCAACAGTGACTTAATTACTTCGTGGAACTGGAGCAATGAGAGTTTCTTTGCATCAGATATGTAGTACTTGTATAACACAAAAGTATTATGGATAGCTAGTTGCAGAAAGTAGAATGTTATTTTCTTCGTCCACTTGTGATGTTTCCGTGTGAAATTGTAATAGTTATTCATTTGGTCGAAGTGATCCACACCTTTCATGTGGTTATTGTAGTAACAGATTGCCTTTGGTTTGTTCACAGTGATATGATGCACTGAAGATGTTCCGTCAGGTTTGCATACTCGTTTCCAATATTCCACTTACTGTGTATCTGCATTGTAGCAAGTTGTGGGTGAGTGAAACAACTCGCTTATCTTTCCACAGGATTATAAAAGTATTATCCTTCCTCCTGAATACAGTTTTATCTACTGGCAGTTTACCCTTTGCTTGTAGCTGAAGATCTTTTGGTGTACCAAGTTGCAATCTGAGAGTACCACAGGTGTATACACCTTGTTCAAGCCGATTTTCACTAAGTTGAAACGAGTTATAGTAGTTATCCATATATAAATAGTAACCTTTGTTCTTCAGTGGTTCAATTAAGCCCATAACCGTTTAAATTGTCTTGCCAATTCCTGCGTTCACTTCAAAATCAAAGATGTAACCAGTATACGATTCAGCCAACTTGTTCAGCTCTACTCCATACTTATCAGGTATATTTGGATTATAAACCTTGAATGCTAGTCAGCTCATCCAGGACATTGTACCTACAATGTCAATGACAATACCATCAATGTCAATACCTTCAAAACATAGATTTTTCTGAGGAATGTATACAGTTTTACATTTATGTGTCAGATATTGCATGACAGATCTAACTTTTATTAGTCTGTCTGTATTATCTTCGGGAATAGCATTGTTGTTGTGAATATAAAAATACTTTGCAATCTTTACATATTGTTTCATCGTCATAAATGTATTGAATAAAGGTCCATGCCACAATTTAGCTGTTTGCCAGTACATAGTCATTTTTGGCATCTTCACAATGCCCATCAACATTGTCAGTCCCAAATATGTGGTAAGCCCTTTTACTCTCACTTCATCCCACTCACTGTTTGTGTTCTTAGAAGCATTGGACATGCTTTGTGATACATACAAGTTGGTTTCATATATAATATATTTCAGCCAATCTTGCATAATAAATAACTAAAAATGCCAGGCCTGGTAATTGTAGCGTCAAGCCTGGTGTTCCAGTAAAACTGTCTGCAAATGGTGCAGTGGTGTTAGTAGTCCAGGCTTCACCAGAACTGGTGCGTGGGGTACGTGTGGTATGAGTTCTAATAGCAGGGCCTGCACAGGTTGCAGTATAAACATCCTCATCATCATTTCCCTTCACTTTCAGTTTCATCCTTCCCTGCTGTTTCAGTTTCAGTCCCCTCACTATCTTCTTCACTGTCACTTTCGGCATTTTCAAGATCAAGATCAGAAAATTCGTCAACTAAAGCCAGGAATTTTGTTGGTGTGAGTTCACTTTTCTGAACTTTTGGCAAACCCTACTTACCTTTTCCCTTATACGAGTTTCTTTCCCTGCTTTCATCATGGACTACATCTATTCCTGATCAATATCCATCTTGGAGTAAATTTACAGTGTTTATAAAGACACTAACGAATATAGCTGAAGAAAAATAACCAGAAAATACATAAGTTTTGTGTGCAAGAGGAGGCTGCAGCAGTCACAATCATCAACAGAATAACAATAGACCAACTGCATGGGTGGCGGTGCCATGGTGCCACATTGGGTAACACAGAAAATGGAAAAAGGTTGGCGCACTTTTTACAACAAGTGCCATAATGATTGGGGGAATTTTTTTTTTTAAAGAATATTTTAATTTTGGATGTAGCATGCGTCCTCGCCCAGACTGAGTATATTCATATCAGGATGCATTATGAGTTATCCGCCAAGCAAATTGTTAATTAATATTGTGTTAGCAGCAATAGTTTCAATTACTGTTGTTTAATTAAATGTTATTGTTTTGTTTAGTAGCAGTCCACAAAATTAAAATATCACACATCTAGTGGTTAAATTCCATTGATAAAATAGTCACTATTTGCTTAATTTTTATTTTGGCTCCACATTCTGCAGTTATAAAACTCCACTTATTTGGTGGATAGATTCACGAATGTGTAGCACTGTGTTTGATTTTTGTTCACTCTTTGGCTTTTATTTGTTTGCATGTATTTTGCTCCTTGGAACAATGTTGGTGCTTGTAAATTATTGCGGTAACTTCTGTGTGTGCTGCTAACTGAGGTGTACTGATTTAGGTTACGAGTAATTTATTGCAGTTTACTTTAACTGTTATTTGTTTGATAATATATTTAATACACTAGTTCATTTATAAATCACAAAGATCCAGGTTCGAAGAACCAAACGAATGATATCTGATCTGTGTATGTTTTTCGTTTGTTAAACCACATACTAATTCTGGTTCATCTGGTTCAAAAGACCATAAGAATGTGGGGAATTTTCTCACAGCATGAATTTATTTAGTTATTTATTTATTAAAATATTTAATTGAATTATCATTAAGTTAAAGTGAACTATATATTTAGAATTTATCCTGCTAGGAGTGTTCCTCTTTCATAAACTTGGGGCGGGGGGGGGGAGGGTGGAGGGTTTATACACATAGTCTATCAATCAAATTTAATCAACAACTAAAAATTTGCTACAATTCGTTAGACTACAATAAATGGAATAGTTAAACGTTAAAACAGCTTAGTTGTTATGTATATAATCTGGTATCCAGCCAAGCATGTGTCCTAATCATCTATGCCACTTCACCTAGTGGTCGAAGATTACCGCCGTTAGGAGAAGTATAATGCAGAGCCAAATATTTCGTTCTTGTTATCTACTTCCCATACATTTCACCCGTGAATTAAGTACATAGTAATAAACACAATAATGATATGATGCATATATCGAGAAAAAGGAGATTTTATTTCAATTACTTGATCATACCCATTTTGGGTGAATACCCCTACATCCTAACCAATCGACTTATTAGCATATGTGGCCATATGCCACATATTAGCATTTACTTCTTTGTCAATTACTTATTAGCAATTACTTATCTCTCAATCAGATGCAGAACACTTCCTTATGACTACCGAAATCATGTTATTGATAGTTGTTGTTGATAGATAATAGTTGACTTTGGCATTCAACTATATGAGAAATCGCTGGAAGGTTCTGAGAACTCGTGCATGCATGTTCCCTAGGCCACGATTTCTAGTGCTAGTGGCGCCTCCTCTCTTTGCCAGGTGAGAGACACATCCCTAACTGGTTCAGTTTCAACCACTTATGGTCAAAGGGTTGACGTAGCTTGTTTTCTTTATGATTGATTTAAATCCAGTAAAGGAAAGTATTGTTTTATTCTATTTAATTCCCAGGCTGGTGTTTAAAAATTATTGAATATAAATTATATACATAAATAAAAATAAAAAGATGTGGCAATATCTCATCCCAATTTCTTTGCATGGTTAACTTAAGTAGAGATGGGGATAGAAGGGTGTCGGAATTTCCGACAGTGCCATACAAGGGAGATTAATCTACAAAACACTATATAGAAGATCGTTTGGTTGTCTGTTTGATTGTGAGAGGAATATATATATATATATATATATATATATATATATATATATATATATATATATATATATATATATATATATATATATATGCGAACAAGCCTGAATGAATGTTAGTTATATATATATATATATATATATATATATATATATATATATATATATATATATATATATATATTAGTATATTTTGGTAGCAGTCTTTCCTGTAGACATATATTATTAAATATGACCGAAAAAGTAAGATTAATAATTCTAACACGAATTTTCTCAATCTTTTGTACATTTCGTTTCACTGTTGGAGGTAAATCAAAAACCAATTCTCCAAAATTCATTTTTATTTCTAGTCTGACGCGACACGAGCGCGTTTCGTAAAACTTATTACATTTTCAAAGACTTTAGTTCACAAATACACAACTGAATAGAACTTACGCATCTCCGATTTTATATCTACATTTGAGTGAGGTGGAAGGGGTGATGTGGCATTAACACAAGACAGAACAAGATGTGGTATTAATAGGGTATTAATTTCATCAACACAAGACAGAACAAGAGTATTAATAGGGTATTAATTTCATCAACAAGGGACAGAACACGAAACAATGGATATTGAATAGAAGTGTTTGTAGAAAGCCTATTGGTCCATATTTCTTGATGCTTCTATATTGGAGCGGAGTCTTGAGGTGGGTAGAATATAGTTGTGCAATAATTGGCTGTTGATTACTGGTGTTGACTTCTTGATGTGTAGTGCATCGCAAACGTCAAGCCGCCTGCTATCGCTGTATCTATCGATGATTTCTGTGTTGTTTACTAGGATTTCTCTGGCGATGGTTTGGTTGTGGGAAGAGATTATATGTTCCTTAATGGAGCCCTGTTGCTTATGCATCGTTAAACGCCTAGAAAGAGATGTTGTTGTCTTGCCTATATACTGGGTTTTTTGGAGTTTACAGTCCCCAAGAGGGCATTTGAAGGCATAGACGACGTTAGTCTCTTTTAAAGCGTTCTGTTTTGTGTCTGGAGAGTTTCTCATGAGTAGGCTGGCCGTTTTTCTGGTTTTATAGTAAATCGTCAGTTGTATCCTCTGATTTTTGTCTGTAGGGATAACGTTTCTATTAACAATATCTTTCAGGACCCTTTCCTCCGTTTAATGAGCTGTGGAAAAGAAGTTCCTGTAAAATAGTCTAATAGGGGGTATAGGTGTTGTGTTAGTTGTCTCTTCAGAGGTTGCATGGCTTTTCACTTTCCTTCTTATGATGTCTTCGACGAAACCATTGGAGAAGCCGTTGTTGACTATGACCTGGCTTACCCTACAGAGTTCTTCGTCGACTTGCTTCCATTCTGAGCTGTGGCTGAGAGCACGGTCGACATAAGCGTTAACAACACTCCTCTTGTACCTGTCTGGACAGTCACTGTTGGCATTTAGGCACATTCCTATGTTTGTTTCCTTAGTGTAGACTGCAGTGTGGAAACCTCCGCTCTTTTCTAGTCTCCGCGTCAGACTAGAAATAAAAATGAATTTTGGAGAATTGATCTTTGAATTACCATCAACAGTGAAAAGAAACGTAAGAAAGATCGAGAAAATTCGTGTTAGAATTATTAATCTTATTTTTTCGGTCATATTTAATAATATATATCTATATATATATATATATATATATATATATATATATATATATATATATATATATATATATATATATATATATATATATATATATATATATATATATATATATATATATATATATATATATATATATATATATATATATATATATATATATATATATATATATATATATATATATATATATATATATATATTAGTATATTTTGGTAGCAGTCTTTCCTGTAGACATATATTATTAAATATGACCGAAAAAGTAAGATTAATAATTCTAACACGAATTTTCTCAATCTTTCGTACATTACGCTACACTGTTGGAGGTAAATCAAAAATCACTTCTCCAAAATTCATTTTTATTTCTAAATAAATAAAAATGAATTTTGGAGAAGTGATTTTTGATTTACCTCCAACAGTGAAGCGTAATGTACGAAAGATTGAGAAAATTCGTGTTAGAATTATTAATCTTACTTTTTCGGTCATATTTAATAATATATATATATATATATATATATATATATATATATATATATATATATATATATATATATATATATATATATATATATATATATATATCCATAAGCTAGAAGACAACAAAAAAGTCATCACCACTGACACACTTCAAGCTGAACTACTTGCAGAAGCAGGGAAAAAACGAGGAACATATTCATCTACAATCTTAACCCCACGACTCAAAGAAGCAGCGAAACAACTAAAAAATCTGAAAGACGTAACAATAAGAAAAGCCGACAAAACAGCAGCATATGTATTGATTCCTACCCATGAATACATGAACAAAATTAGCGACATCCTAAGTGACGACTCCAAATTTCAACGAATCACGAGGAACCCCGTAGAAGACCTTAAGCGGAAAGTAAACAAAACAATTACAACAATCAACGCAAAGAAAGGTAGTGTGCATTTCAATAAACTTCAAGGCGACTATGGCTTAGGATATGCCTACGGCAATGTTAAGACGCATAAACCAGGTAACCCACTACGCCCTATAATCAGCCAAATACCAACCCCAACTTATCACATGGCAAAGAAACTCAATGAACTCCTAACTCCATACACTCCAAGTAAGTTTAGTCTACAATCATCAGCAGATTTCCTAGAATTGATCAAATCTACCCAGCCCGATGGAATCATCGCTTCCCTGGACGTTGAATCCCTTTTTACCAACGTCCCAGTCGACACAACCATAGGAATGATACTGGACAGAGTATACAGAGACGAGAGCACCCCCAAATTAGACATACCTGAGCCACACTTGAAAAGTCTTCTCGAAGCATGTACAAAGGAAGCCCCTTTCATCAGTCCACAAGGAGACATGTATTTACAAATAGACGGAGTAGCAATGGGCTCCCCCTTAGGAGTTTTATTTGCTAATTTTTATATGGGAACCATCGAAGATAGGGTCTTCAGTAGCAGACAAAAACCAACTGTATACTGCCGTTATGTAGATGACATATTCGTAATAGTAAAAGACTCAGATGAACTAATTGACCTAAAAAGACACCTAGAGAGAGAGTCAGTACTCCGATTTACACATGAAAATAGTGAAAATAACAGTCTGCCGTTCTTGGATGTACTAATAACAAAAACAGGAACCTCTTTAAGTACCAACGTATATACCAAGCCCACCAACATAGGATTATGCCTGAACGGTAGAAGTGAGTGCCCCCAAAGATACAAAGCCAGTGTTCTCAATGCTTATATTCGTCGAGCGCTTACCCACTGCTCTGAATGGAGCAACGTGAGTAGAGAGTTTGAAAGAGTAACTCAGGTACTGATGAACAACGGATATAGCAACGCGGAAATAAACGCTGCTATAAGAAGACACTTGGACCGTTGGTAGAGTTCAGAACCTAGAACAGAAACCACAACACCCCCAATAAAATTATATTACAAATCAACCATGCACAGTGAACATATAAAAGAGGAAAGAATAATGAAAGAAATAATCCGTAAAGGAGTAAAAAGCACTACTCCTAACCAAAACATAAACCTGATAATATTCTACAAAACCAAGAAGACTTCCGAACTCCTTATCAAAAACAGCCCGAAGCCGACGGAGAACCCTCTACAGCAGTCAAGCGTTGTATACATGTACACTTGCCCCCACGAAGGATGTAACCTTCAATGTAAGTACATAGGTATGACGTCGACCAAGCTGACGAGGCCTTTGACATGCCATCTTCAATCTGGTGCCCCTAGGAATCACATGAGACAAGCCCATGACATTACTCTAACAAGAGAAATGTTGAACAAGAATACCTGCATAATAGACAAAACCCAAGATTCAAGAAGATTACAAATTCTTGAGGCAATTCACATAAGAATAGAGCGACCTACCATGAACACCCAAATCACGGAACTATTTACTCTACCCACCATGAGAGTAAGGACAAGACAAGAACATATCGATGCCAACACAGAAGACAATGTCCAACATAACAGGCCAATTACACTGGATTAATCTTTGTGTTTGGATAGGAGATGCCTCGTATGGGCCAATAAGCCTTCTGCAGCCCCTATGTTTATCCCTTATGTATCCCCCCATGTTTTCACCTTCATTGTATTATCACCTGACCTAATGCGGGTATAAAATCAACTAGTAATGTAAGATCTGTTCACTTGAGAATGAACCATGGAGGTTCGAAACGTCGTGCAAATTATACAAATAAGTGTAATACACTCTATAGTAAATCACTTCTTTTCTTCACCTTAAAAGTACGAAAATGAGTTTTGGAGAACTCCTATTTCAATTAAGCCCTGATGCTAAGAAAATAGTTAGAGGGATAGAAGCCCTAAACCAGAAAATAATTAATACAGAATATGCGGTCATATTCAATGAAACATATATATATATATATATATATATATATATATATATATATATATATATATATATATATATATATATATATATATATATATATATATATATATAACTGAAAACTCACACCCCAGAAGTGACTGCCAGGAGCACAATGCAACTGGTGTGTACAGGACACCTTATGCACTCGACCATCACGACTGGTCAAAAGGAAGTGATAGCCGAAGCTATTTGAACCAGCCCCCATGCTGGCACTCTGATGGTAATCTTGGCCATAGTAATTTATCAAATCACCTCAATCTTCGGGGCACACGTGAGGAACACAAATGCGAACATGCCTGAATGGTCCCCAGGACTATTTGCAACTGAAATCTCACACCCTGGAGCCGGTCGGCCAAGCGGACAGCTCGCTGGACTTGTGATCCTGTGGTCCCGAGTTCGATCCCGGGCGCTGGCGAGAAACAATGGGCAAAGTTTCTTTCACCCTATGCCCCTGTTACCTAGCAGTAAAATAGGTTCCTAGTTGTTAGTCAGCTGTCACGGGCTGCTTCCTGGGGGTGGAGGCCTGGTCGAGGACCAGGCTGCGGGGACACTAAAGCCCCGAAATCATCTCAATATAACCTGAAGATAACCACCCCAGAAGTGACTCAATCCCATACTGCCAGGAGCACTATGCATTTGGTGTGTACAGGACACATCCACTCGACCATCACAACCAGTTAAAAGGAGGTGATAACCGAAGCTATTTGAGCCACCCCCCCCCCCCCACCGGCACTCTGATGGTAATCTTGGGCATAGTATTTTATCATATCACGTCATTCTTTGGGGCACACTTGAGGAACACAAATGCGAACAAGCCTGAATGGTCCCCAGGACTATGATCCTCACCAAATGGATTGGGAGATGGCTTCTTCAATAATGAATTGTAAAAGTACTTTCAATAGGAACATAATTGAATCTGCTTTAATACAGATTACTAAAGAATGTAATTTGAATAAAAGCAGTGGTTTATTTAACTTACATCTATTTTTGATAGATCAATTAGAGGGCGATTTGAGTAGGATCATTGATGCAAATTTGTCTCACTAATTCATTGTAAATATTTACTAACTTATGCTATTATTATCCATGTAAGGGCCTATTAATGCAACTCTTATATTATAGGCCATAAACCATTATTGGGTAAAATAGGAGGTGTCTCGTTTGGGCCAATATATATATATATATATATATAAATATATATATATATATATATATATATATATATATATATATATATATATATATATATATATATATATATATATATATATATATATGTCGTACCTAGTAGCCAGAATGCACTTCTCGGCCTACTATGCAAGGCCCAAATTGCCTAATAAGCCAAGTTTTCCTGAATGAATATATTTTCTCTAATGTTTTTCTTATGAAATGATAAAGCTACCCATTTCATTATGTATGAGGTCAATTTTTTTTTATTCTAGTTAAAATTTATGTAGGTATATGACCGAACCTAACCAACCCTACCTAACCTAACATAACCTATCTTTGTAGGTTAGGTTAAGTTAGGTAGCCGAAAAAGTTAGGTTAGGTTAAGTAGGTTAGGTAGTCGAAAAAACATGAATTCATGAAAACTTGGCTTATTAGGCAAATCGGGCCTTGTAGAGTAGGCTTAGAAGTGCGTTCTGGCTACTAGGTACGACATATAAATATATATAAATATATACATGTCGTACCTAGTAGCCAGAACGCACTTCTCAGCCTACTATTCAAGGCCCAATTTGCCTAATAAGCCAAGTTTTCGTGAATTAATTGTTTTTCGACCACCTAACCTACCTAACCTAACCTAACCTAACTTTTTCTGCTACCTAACCTAACCTAGCCTATAAAGATAGGTTAGGTTAGGTTAGGTAGGGTTGGTTAGGTTAAGTCATATATCTACGTTAATTTTATCTCCAATAAAAAAATTTGACCTCATACATAATGAAATGGACAGCTTTATCATTTCATAAGAAAAAAATTAGAGAAAATATATTAATTCAGGAAAACTTGACTTATTAGGCAAATCGGGCCTTGCATAGTAGGTTGAGAAGTGCGTTCTGGCTACTAGGTACGACATACATATATATGTATATATATATATATATATATATATATATATATATATATATATATATATATATATATATATATATATATATATATATATATATATATATATATATATATATATATATATATTGTTACGAACCTGGATCCAGCGTCCGAGTACGGAGCCGTGACAACCGCGCCATCTGTGGGTCAGCTCACGAAACCCCCCTCCAAGAGGACGACGACACCTGGTGAGGACGCCGTGTACCAGCTACGAGGGCCAGTTTCCAGTCCCGTTGAGCACTCTACACCGCCGCCACTGACCTCTGGTGAGGTGGTGCTCAGACACCAGCGCCATCTATGGAGTGGATAGGTGGGCGTTTGTGTCTGAGCCTGTAAGTGAGGTGCCTTAGTGTGTCCCAGTTAGTGATGACGTGTCTGCTTACAGAGTCGACCTGGGACTGCTGTGATGGAAGTGGAGTCAGTCTACCCGAGGCAGCCAGTCTCCATACCTTGTACCTTGTTGCAGCCGTTGTGAAGTCGTTCCCCCGGAAGAACACTGTGGTGTGTTAGCCTGCCAGTGGAGTGGCAGTAAAAGGATTACCCGGGACCGACTGTTGGAGACGATTATCCACTGGGGTATTGAAGACAGGAGGGTGATTGGTGATATCACACGAGACTCCTGTCTAGGGTGTTTACCCTAATATCGTCCGTGGAGTGGCCTGACCAGCGTTGCGGGTCCGGAACCTGCCAGCAGACCGGCTGGATTTGTGGTTGACGGCCTCCACGGCGGTGCCCCCAGTGGACCTGTGTTTTGGCTGACCTGTGGCCAGGGTAGGCTCGGCATTCCCAGAGGACACGTTGTGAGGCCACGAAGAAGCACCGAGGATTCAGCACCAAGATCGAGGATCTATAGTCTTCAGCAGGAGACTACAGTTTAATCCCCTTGTATAGTGTTAATACCCCTCCCCCTGTGTAACCTTTTTATATACTATTTATTGGTGGCGGACATTATATTATATTAAGTTCTAAAACTTCTTTCCCTACTCCATTTAAGTCACTTGCGTCACCTATCGCATCCCTTGAAAGCCTCTACTGGCTTGGGGTCGGATATAACTTCCTCTAACAACATCAGAGTAAGAACCCCGTTGCGTCCCGAGAGGGCCGTAACATAATTGGTATCCCCAGAGGGATCCGTCCCCTTGTTAAGTATGTTTGACAGGGGTGGTGAAGTGGCGTAATCACTGTATATAATTCCCCCTGTGTGTGACGATTGTGATGTTATACGTCCTGTGCGGTGCTCAGAGTGACTAAGTGCAATATTGAGTAGTGCGGTGCTCAGTTATTCAGTGCAATATTGTAGAGCGACGTGTTCGCTGTGACTCAGTGCAATATTGGGTAGTGCGGTGCCCGAAGCAATTACGTGCAATATTGGCAAGTGCTGCAGTGTTTGGTGCGATAAAGTGCAATATTGGCGTAGAACAGTGCTCGGTGCATTAAGTGCTAACGTGTAAGCAGTGTGTTAAGTGCTAGTTGAGTGTTCCATCTGTGACAATGGCAGAAAAAGCTACCATCGATGATCTGGACGATGTTCAGGCTTTTCTGAACAGAGAGGACTGTCTTGCCAGATTAAAGTATCTGAGCAAACCGGAACTTGTACTAGTGAGCGCCTACCTGGAGATCAAGATCCGTGCCAGTGATTCCCGTGTGGAGATCTTGTCCAAGGTTCACCGGCACCTGAAGGCAGAAGAGAAACAGGAAGGCGAGACTCCTAGTACAAAGGAAGGTGAGGAAATAGCTTCCACGGAAAAGGAAGATAAGGGCAGCGACGTTGACAGTGATGCAGGTGAGCTTAATATCAGCTTCCTAGCAGTCAAAATGCGTGCCCTAGAGATCAATCGCGAGATAGAGTGGAAGAAGTTAGAATTAGAACGAGAATTAAAAGATAAAGAATTGGCGATGAGACGTTTAGAATTAGAAGAAAGGAAAGAAGAACGGGAAAGAGAAGAGAAACGAGAAAGAGAAGAACGAGAAAGAGAAGAGAGACGAGACAGAGAGAGAGAAGAACGAGAAAGAGAGAGAGAAGAACGAGAAAGAGAGAGAAGAGCGAGAAAGGGAAGAGAAACAGCGAGAGAGAGAAGAAAAAGAAAGACAGAGACAACATGAACTAGAAGTATTACGATTAGGCGCTGGTCAGAGACAAACTGGAGCAAGTATTTTCGATCCGGTAAGGAATATCAAAATGGTCCCCAAATTCAATGAGAGGGAAGTTTCAAAGTTCTTTGCAGCCTTCGAGAAAGTTGCTGCCTCTTTGGAGTGGCCAAGGGAGAATTGGGCCATCATGATACAGTCAGTCTTGACTGGGAAGGCCCAAATCGCCTACTCTACGTTATCCCTTGACGACTCCGGCGATTACGACAAGGTGAAGAAGGTTGTGCTCATGGCGTACCAATTGGTACCTGATGCATATAGACAGAAGTTTAGAAACCTGAAGAAGACCTCAGAGCACACGTTCACCGAATTCGCCACCATCAAGGAGCGACTTTTTCAAGAATGGTGTGCCTCTCGGAAAGTGGAGACCAAGGAAGACCTCGAGCAGTTGATTCTGCTGAAGGACTTCAAGGATTGTTTGTCTGGAGACCTGAAGACGTACCTAGAAGAGCAGCAGGTGGAGACCTTGAGTGCAGCAGCCACCATGGCTGAAGAGTACATCCTGACTCATAGGCCGTCTGCTAAGTACGTCCCAAGGAATTACCAGCGCAGGTTTGACAGACCTCATGACGAAGAAGAAAGACCCGTCCCACGAAGTGCTAAGAAGACGCCCCCAAGTAGCCCCCGAAGAACAAGTCCTAGCAGTCCGAAACACCGGAGCCCGAGGAGGAATATGGTGTGCTGGACTTGTCGGCAGAAAGGGCATGTAGCTGCTAGGTGCCGAGGCAGAAGAGGTGGCAGCGCACGTAGGGAGGTGATGATGATGAGCTGTGTATTACCACCAGCAGGAAGCCAGTCGACAACTACGCAGGAAGAACCCAGGTTGTTTTCCCCTCACGCTTCAGGCGGGTATGTATCGAGTGATCATACTGGTAGATCAGTTGTAGTGCTCAGAGATAGTGGAGCAGCCCAGTCCCTGATCATGAAGAGCTCGTTACCCGAGGGAGTAAGTGTGGTTGGGAGACCAGAGGTTGTCCTGGTCGGGTTTCCTAGGACGCAGTATATCGCCCCCTTAGTGCCGGTACATCTCGACTCGCCTTATTTCAGCGGCACATGTGCGTTGGCAGTAGTTGATACACTCCCTGTGGCTGGGATTGACGTGGTACTAGCCAACGACTTGGTGACCGATTGGAGCATCAATCTTCCAAAGGTTGCGGACGAGTCTACCGGAACAGCATGGTCTGAGGTAACTACAGGCAATGGTAATGTCCAGGTAAAGACAGACCCGGATGTAAACATGTGTAATTTGTCCTCTCACCCGCAGATCGACAACTATCTAGCAGTGTCTCCTGCTTCTTCTCTCGGCAAGGAACATGAGGTTACGATGGTAGAAGTACCTGAGCAAGAAGAGAGGCCTTGTGTGCAGGCACCCACGGATACCAACGAGTCTGGAGCGAAGGCAGATGTGTGCTTGCGGTATGGCAAGTTACAGCGTGTATTGAACCAGCCAGAGATTCCCCAGACGTCAGAGGTATGTGAGGTGTGTTCAAAAGGTCTAGTGCCCTCTTCGGTCCAAGCCAGTCTAGTGGATGTTGCCGGCTATGGACATGACAGACTCAGGAAACTTGTCCCTAAGGTAACCAAATGTTTCCTAGCGATATTTTGTTTAATTCTCGTGTGTGTTCTCAGTAAGGATCAGTGGACGACCCGAAGGATGATGGCTCCCGTGAACATCGTGAAGAGGTCCCTAGGATTAGAGATTTGCTCTGCAAGTGTTGCAGTTGAAGAAGGGACCTGGAAGGTGATGGTTGATACAGGAGGTACGCGATACGATAATATGAGTGACTGTTTCCGACAGGTTGACACCCCCCCCCGCGTGATAGCTGAGCCTCAAAACAGCGTTATACGGAACGTTGGTCGACCTGACGGTGGCAGAGCGAATGCCATCTGCGACGTACGAGCAGCCCTGTGGAAACTAGGTGTAAGCCTAGTAGAAGAGTATGCAGTAAGTACTGACTTGCCCACTGTCGCTATCACTCTGAATTATCAGACTCCTGTATTCCAGGTTCCTGTCTCCCTGAAGGACTACCGGACCGGCACCAGAAATGCCGTCTGTGACCAGCCATCATCGGTGCCACGACATAGGGAAGTGTCGAGTCGCCCCAGATCGTGTCTACACGGATCCTTACTCGAGAGGTGTGAAATGATGCCCCTGCTTGACATCGCAGTGGAGACGTGGATGATTACGTCAGAACCCCAAACCAAATTCTTTTTGGTGGGGAGGTGTTACGAACCCGGATCCAGCGTCCGAGTACGGAGCCGTGACAACCGCGCCATCTGTGGGTCAGCTCCCGAAACCCCCCTCCAAGAGGACGACGACACCTGGTGAGGACGCCGTGTACCAGCTACGAGGGCCAGTTTCCAGTCCCGTTGAGCACTCTACACCGCCGCCACTGACCTCTGGTGAGGTGGTGCTCAGACACCAGCGCCATCTATGGAGTGGATAGGTGGGCGTTTGTGTCTGAGCCTGTAAGTGAGGTGCCTTAGTGTGTCCCAGTTAGTGATGACGTGTCTGCTTACAGAGTCGACCTGGGACTGCTGTGATGGAAGTGGAGTCAGTCTACCCGAGGCAGCCAGTCTCCATACCTTGTACCTTGTTGCAGCCGTTGTGAAGTCGTTCCCCCGGAAGAACACTGTGGTGTGTTAGCCTGCCAGTGGAGTGGCAGTAAAAGGATTACCCGGGACCGACTGTTGGAGACGATTATCCACTGGGGTATTGATGACAGGAGGGTGATTGGTGATATCACACGAGACTCCTGTCTAGGGTGTTTACCCTAATATCGTCCGTGGAGTGGCCTGACCAGCGTTGCGGGTCCGGAACCTGCCAACAGACCGGCTGGATTTGTGGTTGACGGCCTCCACGGCGGTGCCCCCAGTGGACCTGTGTTTTGGCTGACCTGTGGCCAGGGTAGGCTCGGCATTCCCAGAGGACACGTTGTGAGGCCACGAAGAAGCACCGAGGATTCAGCACCAAGATCGAGGATCCATAGTCTTCAGCAGGAGACTACAGTTTAATCCCCTTGTATAGTGTTAATACCCCTCCCCCTGTGTAACCTTTTTATATACTATTTATTGGTGGCGGACATTATATTATATTAAGTTCTTAACTTTCTTTCCCTACTCCCTTTAAGTTACTTGCGTCACGGATCGCATCCCTTGAAAGCCTCTACTGGCTTGGGGTCGGATATAACTTCCTCTAACAACATCAGAGTAAGAACCCCGTTGCGTCCCGAGAGGGCCGTAACATATATATATATATTTATATATATATATATAGACAACAAAAAGTCATCACCACTGACACACTTCAGGCTGAACTACTAGCAGAAGCGGGGAAAAACGAGGAACATATTCATCTACAATCTTAACCCCACGACTCAAAGAAGCAGTAAAACAACTAAAAAATCTGAAAGACGTAACAATAAGAAAAGCCGACAAAACAGCAGCATATGTATTGATTCCTACCCAAGAATACATGAACAAAATTAGCGACATCCTTAGTGATGACACCAAATTTCAACGAATCACGAGGAACCCCGTGGAAGACCTTAAGCGGAAAGTAAACAAAACAATTGCATCAATCAACGCAAAGAAAGGTAGTGTGCATTTCAATAAACTTCAACGCGACTATGGCTTAGCATATGCCTATGGCAATGTTAAGACACACAAACCAGGTAACCCACTACGCCCTATAATCAGCCAAATACCAACTCCAACCTATCACCTGGCAAAAAGACTCAATGAACTCCTAACTCCATACACTCCAAGTAAGTATAGTCTACAATCATCAGCAGATTTAATAGAATTAATCAAATCTACCCAGCCCGATGGAATCATCGCTTCCCTGGACGTTGAATCCCTATTTACCAACGTCCCAGTCGACACAACCATAGGAATGATACTGGACAGACTATACAGAGACGAGAACACCCCCAAATTAGACATACCTGAGCCACACTTGAAGAGTCTTCTCGAAGCATGTACAAAGGAAGCCCCTTTCATCAGTCCACAAAGAGACATGTATTTACAAATAAACGGAGTAGCAATGGGCTCCCCTTTAGGAGTCTTATTTGCTAATTTTTATATGGGAACCATCGAAGACAGAGTCTTCAGCAGCAGACAAAAACCAACTGTATATTGCCGTTATGTAGATGACATATTCTTAACAGTAAAAGACTCAGATGAACTAATTGATCTAAAAAGCCATCTAGAGAGAGAGTCAGTACTCCGATTTACACATGAAAATAGTGAAATTAACAGTCTGCCATTCTTGGATGTACTAATAACAAAAACAGGAACCTCTTTAAGCACCAACGTATATACTAAGCCCACCAACATAGGATTATGCCTGAACGGTAGAAGTGAGTGCCCCCATAGATACAAAGCCAGTGTTCTCAATGCTTATATTCGTCGAGCGCTTACCCACTGCTCTGAATGGAGCAACGTGAGTAGAGAGTTTGAAAGAGTAACTCAGGTATTGGTGAACAACGGATATAGCAAGCGGAAATAAACGCTGCTATAAGAAGACACTTGAACCGTTGGTATAATCCAGAACCTAGAACAGAAACCACAATACCTCCAATAAAATTATATTACAAATCAACCATGCACAGTGAACATATAAAAGAGGAAAGAATAATGAAAGAAATAATCTGTAAAGAAGTAAAAAGCATTGCTCCTAAACAAAACATAAACCTGATAATATTCTACAAAACCAAGAAGACTTCCGAACTCCTTATCAAAAACAGCACGAAGCCGACGGAGAACCCTCTACAGCAGTCAAGCGTTGTGTACATGTACACTTGCCCCCACGAAGGATGTAACCTTCAATGTAAGTACATAGGTATGACGTCGACCAAGCTGACGAGGCGTTTGACATGCCGTCTTCAATCCAGTGGCCCCAGGAATCACATGAGACACGCCCATGACATCACCCTAACAAGAGAAATGTGGAACAAAAATACCTGTATAATAGACAAAACCCAAGATGCAAGAAGATTACAAATTCTTGAAGCAATTCACATAAGAATAGAACAACCTACCATGAACACCAAAATCACGGAAATATTTACTGTACCCACCATGAGAGTAAGGACAAGACCAGAACATAACAATGCCAACACAGAAGACACCGTTCAACATAACAGGCCAATTACACTTGATTAATCTTTGTATGTAGATAGCAGCTGCCTCGTATGGGCCAATAGGCCTTCCGCAGTTACCTCTATACTTATATTCTTATGTATCCCCCCATGTTTTCACCTTTATTGTCTTATCACCTGACCCAGTACGGGTATAAAATCAACCAAACCTAAAAATTCTTTTCACTTGAGAATGAACCATGGAGGTTCGAAACGTTGTGCAAATTGTATAAATAAGTGTAATACATTCTATAGTAATTCACTTATTTTCTTCACCTTAAAATTACGAAAATGAGTTTTGGAGAACTCCTATTTCAGCTAAGCCCAGATGCTAAGAAAATAGTTAGAAGGATAGAATCCCTAAATCAGAAAATATTAAATACAGAATATGCGGTCATATTCAATGAGACATGTTTGAAAGAAAATCTGCTGCCAGTATTCACCAATATATATATATATATATATATATATATATATATATATATATATATATATATATATATATATATATATATATATATATATATATATATATATATATATATATATATAAAAAGTTTGTGAGGGTACCACCTCTGGTGCCAATGTGGGGACCCATAGCCTCGGAGAAGAAAATAAAAAGTATTCAGAGGAGACCTTGTGGTTTCTCACAGAACACTAATATTATCTTCTCCTACCACCCCCATTCTTTTGTATGTACACACATATATTTACTTTATTTGAACTTAGTTACAAAAAAGGAGTTACATATGGGTTACAAAGATGGTTGTCATAGGTTGTCGAGTTCCTCCAGCTCCTCAGATGGCGGGCAGGAACCCTGGATGCAGTGCGCATTTCCCCTCTGTATCGCCACACTGAGGCGCTGGAAAAGAAAGCTTGCAGCTCTCGGGTCCCTTGTTGTTTCAATGAGCCTAGAACCCAGTTCCTTCAAAAAACTGGTAGCACTTTTACCCCAGGCGCCGAGCGTCTCAGAAGCAATGGGGACAAAATTGTAGTGGTGATCCAGTTCTCTATACTTACGGGATTTGGCTGCTTCCCTGTGGGTGGCAGCGCCACCTGGTTGTGCAACACTGAGGTTAATGTAGGTGTTAGCCAGGGTTGATACGCACGTGTAGTCCCATACCAACTGCTTGCCATTCTTCCAGGGGTTCACTGTGATACCATCCGGGCGACCAATAAGAGCATCAGAGTTACGGGGCGTTAGGTAACGGGGCTCTCTTTCAGCTGGGCATCCAGCTGTGGTGAGGCTCCTCTTGATGATGTCGTTAACTTCACTGTGCCTCGAGTGCCATCCCCCTGTGCTTTGGCAGAGTAGGCCATGGTGACCGTACCTGTCAGCCACCACCTCGCCGCAAATACACCTATATCTGGTGTGGATTGGGGCAGCAAGGCAGAGGGCCACAGCAATTCGGAGGGCGTGTGGTGTGAGACGCGTGCCAGTTGCCGACATTGGGGTTGCTAACAGGAAATCCCCTGCATGTGGTGCTGCTACTGCTGTGAGGCGAGCAATGTCGTGTTGTGTTGTTGCAGCACCCAGGCACTCTGCAGCAACTTGGTCTACAATGGGACCATCCCAGCTGGATTGCTTGTGGGATTTTGGGGATGGTGGTTGAGGTGATTGGCCTGCACGAGAGGCCCACTCTGTGGCACAGCGTGTAAAATTGGGATCATGTACACCTGCCAGCTGATGTAAGTGGGCAGGTAGAATTTCCTTCACAAGGTCGTCGGATGCTGATAAGGAGGACAGGAAGGCTGGAACAGCCTTCCTGTCCAGCATATATATATGCACAGAACAGCATATATATATATATATATATATATATATATATATATATATATATATATATATATATATATATATATATATATATATATATATATATATATATATATATATGTATATATATATATATATATATATATATATATATATATATATATATATATATATATATATATATATATATATATGCGAACAAGCCTGAATGGGCCCAAGGACAATATGCAACTGAAAACTTTGTTATATATATATATATATATATATATATATATATATATATATATATATATATATATATATATATATATATATATATATATATATATATATATATATATATATATATATATATATATATATATATATATATATATATATATATATATATATATATGTCGTACCTAGTAGCCAGAACGCACTTCTCAGCCTACTATACAAGGCCTGATTTGCCTAATCAGCATATTTTTTTTTCAATACTCGTAGCATATTTTTTTTTCACATAATTCAACCATCCTCAACCTAACCTCTATTACCTGGGGGAGGGAGGTTAATGGAAAATATGATAATAATGGGAATTTTCTCTACATCAGTTCAACCTAACCATCCTTAACCTAACCTTAGTTAGAAAGGGATATAACTCACCAAAACTATTTAATTACCATTTACCTTATTTTCCTTATCCTAACCCATAACCAGAGGGTTTAGACCCCCCTTTACCTCGAAATTATACTATATATTTAAGGTAGGAATATATTTTCACACATAAACCTAACATTCCCTAATTTAACCCTGTACTCTAATTTCGAGGTAAAGGGGGGTCTAAACCCTCTGGTTATGGGTTAGGATAAGGAAAATAAGGTAAATGGTAATTAAATAGTTTTGGTGAGTTATATCCCTTTCTAACTAAGGTTAGGTTAAGGATGGTTAGGTTGAACTGATGTAGAGAAAATTCCCATTATTATCATATTTTCCATTAACCTCCCTCCCCCAGGTAATAGAGGTTAGGTTGAGGATGGTTGAATTATGTGAAAAAAAAATATGCTACGAGTATGATGCAATGTTGAACCAAGATTCGTGTATCAGAGGTTAGGTCCAGGGTTGATGCATAAACAACACCTTCTTCCCATAAATACAATAAATTTGAAGTTAGATAAAGGGAGGTTAGGCCCAGGATGGGTTGATGCACAAATAACACGGTCCTTCCATATTTATGATAAATTTGAAGTTTGATAAATGGAGGTTAGGTCAAGGACGATTGGGTTGATGCACAAACAACACGTCCTTCCATATTTACGATAAATTTGAAGTTAGATGAAGGGAGGTTAGGTCCAGGTCGGTTGGGTTGATGTGTAAAAACAAAACACACACCCAACACTATATCTACAATATTGAACACAGTTCCAAGTTTTAAAGGAGAGGGGCTGTTAGGTCCATATCCAAAACATCACTTTTCTATGAATATGGTTACAATGTTCAACAAAGATCCTAGCAGGTTAGGCACAGTGCGGATAGGTTCATATCCAAAACTTCAGTTTTCGAAGAAATATTCAACAAAGCTCCAAGACTCTTGCAGGTTAGGCACGGGCATTTAGGTTCATATCCAAAAACATCACTTCTCTGAGTATCAGAGGCTAGGTCCAGGTTTAGATGGAATGGGTGAAAATGTGGGTAAAATGGGTTTTGGCTGTGCTATGATACACAACATTTAGGCATATTTGGTGGAAATTGTCTCCAATTTGATGGCGATAGCTTAAATTTCCCCAACTTTAATCAAATCTGCTAGGTCAGGGATAGGTAAGGCTATGTAGGGTAGGTTGGAATATGTGAAAACTCGGCTAAAATGGTCTTTTGCTGAGCTATGTAACAAAACATTTTGGGTATATTGGGTAGAAATTGTCTTAAATTAGGTAAAATTTAGGTTGGAAAGGCATAAATTTCGCCAACTATAATCAAATCTGACTTTGGATATGCCAGGAGAGGCTGGGTAGGGTTGTCTAGGGCAGGTTGGAATAGGTGAAAACTCAGCTAAAATGAGCTTTGGCTGTGCTACGTTCCAAAACATTTATGGGTATATTTGGTGGGAATTGTCTTAAATTAGGTCAAATTTATATGGGATAACTTAAATTTCGCCTACTTTAACCAAATCTTGGTTTGGATATGCTAGGATAGGTTAGGTAAGGTTGCGTAGGGTAGGATGGAATAGGAGAAAATGTAGGTAAAAATGGGCTTTGGCAGTGCTGTGATACAGAACATTTTGGATATATTTGGTGGGAATTGCCTTAAATTAGATAGAATTTAGGTGGGAATAGCTTAAATTTCGCAGACTTTAACCAAATCTTTGTTTTGATATGGTAGGATAGGTTAGGTAAGGTTGCATAGGGTAGGATGGAATAGGAGATAATGTAGGTAAAAATGGGCTTTGGCAGTGCTGTGATATGAAACATTGGGTATATTTGGTCAAATTTTGGTGGCATAGCATGAATTTCGCCGACTTTAACCACATCCAGGTTTGGATATGCTAGGTCAGGTTGGGTGAGGTTGTGTAGGGTAGTATGGAATAGGAGAAAATGGGCTTTGGCGATGCTATGATACACAACATTTGGGTATATTTGGTGGAAATTGCCTTAAATTTGGTGAAATTTAGGTGGCATAGCATACATTTCGCCAACTTTAACCAAATCCAGGGTTGGATATGCTAGGTCAGGTTTGGTGAGGTCGTGTAGGGAAGGACATATATAATATCTTAGGGTAATGAACTAGTATGTTTATGAAATAGTGTAAATTTTCCTATTTGGGGTTCGTGCTATATGGCTGACTCATATAATGTATGGACAGAGGCGACATAGGCTTGTATGTGAGGATATGGGATGCTCATATTTAGTAAGTTTAGCTAGGTAGAATTTAGTCAAATTTGCGTAGTATAAGTATATTTTTGATAGATTTAGATGAATTTAAGTTTTAACAGGATGCATTTTGATAAGATATAGCAAATTTGTCTAAAATTATCATAGAAAATACTGACTCTACCTAACCCCACCTGCCCTAACATAACTAAGGCTAGAACAAATAAGTCTGTTAGATGGTTTGAATAAATACATAAATATGGTGGTCTGATTGGAGAGAATGTAACAAGGGAGGTATTAATAAGACATAAAAACAGTGGACATATGTTAGATGAATAGTTTAGCACTAATAATGTTGATATCTTAATGGAAAAGAATGTGTTATATATTGAGCTCATTGGAAGTTATAAGAAACATTTTTATATGTGAAATTCTGACTTTTGGGGAGTTGGTTAAACTCAGCATATTATAATTAATGTCCTAAATATACCCAGAAAAATATCATGCAAATTGTGTATTGTTTGACCCAGTTGGTTGTGTTTGTACATATATAGCACAATTAATATACTTGTGTATTAATTGTGCAGATTATGTATTTTGCATATGTTGTATGATTATTGAAATTATGTATTGATTATATTTCTATAAATTGTGTATTGTTTTGTGCAAGTTGTATGTATTAATTGTATATGTTTTTGTATGTGTATTTGCAGAAATTGCTTAGTTGTGGATTTAATGAATATGTGCTAGTTATGTATTGTTCATATTTTGGTAAGTTGTGTATTGATTATATTTTTGAGCAAGTTGTGTAAATGTCGCAATTGTATTTGTGTAAATCGTGTATTTATGCTAGTTGTGTATTTTCATATTTGGGGTAGTTATGTATTGTACGTATTTGTGCTAGATATGTATTTGTGCAAGTTGTGTGTAATAAATATAAAAGATGTGTAATATTGTATAAGTTGTGTATTAATTGCGCATGTTGTGTAATTGCATATGGACGAATTGTTTATTTATACCTTTGGGTATTGATTGTCATTGTGCAAGTTGAGTAATTATATAGCAAGTTTTCTTGTATTAATTGTGCAAAGATGTAAAATAATTACACAAACTGTGTAATAATTTTTGTGATAATAGTGCATTTATGCAAGTTGTGTTTTTAATATGTTGAAGTGTAACTGGTGAAACTGTATTTGTGCGTGAAAATTGTGTATTTTGTGTAAGCTCTGTAATTTGATAAAATAGATCTTTATGGTGTAAGTGTATTTTGGTTTATGAGACAATGTGTGGGTATTTTGTGAAAATTACGTTTGTGAAATTGTGTAATTTTAGTTAAAGTGCATTTTTTATTGTCTAAATGCATAAGCATTTTGATATATTTCTGCAAAATACCGTACTTTGTGTAAATGTCATACTCTGAGTGTACATGCAATATTGTGTAAATGGTATATTTTTGTTTGCAACTGACATATTTTGTATGAAAATCTCATATTTTTTTATGTGATGGTATATTTTGAGTGTAAATAATATATTTTGTGTATAAATGGCATATTTGGTGTGTAAATGCTGTATTTTCTGTGTGTATGGCATAAATTACATCTGATTAATGGGGAAATGGTGGCAAAAACTAGGCTATTCTCTATGAATGCATAGGTTTTGAAGTATGTGTAGGTATGCATGATTGTATTTGCGAGTGTTGGTTTAGAAACAAGTTAGCTGATTTGCGCAGCAAGACTAGGATTTTTTGAGGTGTAGAAATGATTAGCCTATGAATATAGTGGCTAACATCCAGCTGAGTTGCTAGATGGATGAATTGAGGTGCGACATTTGGATATCTATTTGATGGATGTGAGGACAGTTGACTAGCCTATGAACACAGCCACTAATCCGCTGTACTGCCAGATGTGTGGTAACTACTTGTGGATTATAGTAGAATATCTAGATATAGGGTTTTCATAATTGCTGTTGTGTATAAAACTAGAATAAGAGCTATTTATTAAAACTATTATTGTAAACTAATACTTTAAGTGGGATCCCTTGGTTGTTTTAAGTATAGGGTGGACATGAATGAGATTGGGTGGAAATATATAGGAGCTGCCTCGTATGGGCCAATAGGACCTCTGCAGTCACCTATATTCTTATGTTCAGCTCACCTGCTATGCTGCCAGATGTACGATTCTGCTTAAATTGCACTATGACATTTGGCATTCTGTTATACTTTTGAACTTATCACTGAATAATGATTACAGTTGTGGATGACTAAAATGTATATTCTTATACCTCTGATTAGGTTAGGTAGGGATGGATAGTCTAGTCATTTTTGAATAATAACATCAAATACTCATGCCAGTAGGACGCCAAAGGTCGCATTGGTTGTCTGGTGACGTCATACATAGTTGACTAGTAAGGTACTGTAATACCTTCACACCTATATGCTAATGGCCATCAATACCTTATCCCTATACCTGAGGTCGCTTTTCACGATGTCACTAAACAACAACAATAACTGTTCTGTAGAATGTATTTGTTTGTTATATATAATAAGTTAGGATAGGTTAGGTTAGGAAGGTTTGATCGGGTTTATGAATAACAGAAAATATAAGCAATGAGCCAAAATACGAGCTATTGTAGCTGAATATCAACTTTGATGAAGCACAGAGTATAGGTGAGGTAATAAGCTAGATTAAGAGTTCACACTTATGTGTGAACCTCCTGGGATCCGCATTTAGCGCGCCTTGCGCCACAGAAGGCCTTATTTTAAAATATGAGAGGCTTGCTTTTACTGAATGAGATTTTTTTATTTGTTATATGCCATAGCAAGGTGTGGGAGGTATGTTTTGAGCGAATGTGAGACGTGTGTGAGGTTAAGGACAATATTGGTTACTACTGAAAACGCATTGAAATCGCCAATGCCCAGGGCTCTGTTTTTTCATATAAATGAATGATAGCAGTTTTTTCATTTTATTTTTTGCCCTATGCATAATAAACGATCCTTCAAGAAAGATTGTCAAAGCTCAAATTACATTCTCTAGAATGAAGATGACGAAGAAGAAATAGGGGTGACATGATAGAGGTGCGACTGAATGGTCATAGTAAAGGGGAATATTAATAACCTATTATACGTATCAACATGAAACAGAATAGGCATGAATTGAATAAGTTTTATATTTATGAAAAAGACCTGGGTAAATATAGGTAACAGGGGACGAACTTGATAATACATACATAACTTCTTGCAGTGCTTCTCTAGAACGACGATGATGAAGAAGAAATAGGGGTGACATGATAGACGTGTGACTGAATGGTCATAGTAAAGGGGAATATTAATGACCCATTATACGTATCAACATGAAACAGAACAGGAATGAATTGGATAAGTTATATATTTAGGAAAAAGACCTGGGTGAATATAGGTAACAGGGGAAGAACTCGAAAAATACACAAATAACTTCTTGCAGTGCTGCTCCCCTTTTGTTTCATGCAATGACCGATGGTTGGAAGTAAATAGGAAATTTAAAATAGTCTAGGGTTGATGGTATTTTACATTAGGTTTCAGGGTTACTGTTTTTTGCCCTATGCATAATAAACGATCCTTCAAGAAAGATTGCCATAGCTCAAATTACATTCTCTAGAACGACGACGAAGAAGAAGAAATAGGGGTGACATGATAGAGGTGTGACTGAATGGTCATACTAAAGGGGAATATTATAACCTATTATACGTATCAACATGAAACAGAATAGGAATGAATTGGATAAGTTTTATATTTAGGAAAAAGACCTGGGTAAATACAGGCAGCAGGGGACGAACTTGAAAATACACACATAACTTCTTGCAGTGCTGAAGTTATGTTCTTCCCTCACATACATGATCCCCTTTGATAAATGTAATGGGCGATGGTTGGAAGTAAATATGAAATTAAAAATAGACTAGGGATGATGGTATTTTATATTAGGTTTCAAGGATACTGTTGTATCGCAAAACCCATGATGCTACGACCGGCTTTTTAATCTCCTCGAATATGCCGGTGCAGGAATGCTGAGCGGCTAGCTGGTGACGTCATTGACCATTAGCAATGTCTGTGCAGGGTCACTGAGCCAACGAAATTTGGGGATGCCAGGGACCGGCTTTTTAATTCCTAGGAACAAAAAACTATGATGCTACGACCGGCATAGGAACAAAAAATTCACAAAAACCCATGATGCTACGACCGACATAGGGAAAAAACAGGAAAAACCCCAGATGCTACGACCGGCTTTTTAATCCCCTTGAACATGCCGGTGCAGGAATGCTGAGCGGCTAGCTGGTGACGTCATTGACCATTAGCAATGTCTGTGCAGGGTCACTGAGCCAACGAAATTTGGGGATGCCAGGGACCGGCTTTTTAATCCCTAGGAACAAAAAACTATGATGCTACGACCGGCATAGGAACAAAAAAATTCAGAAAAACCCCTGAAGCTACGACCGACATAGGAAAAAAACAGGAAAAACCCCTGAAGCTACGACCGACATAGGAAAAAAACAGGAAAAACCCCTACGCCTACGACCGGCATAGGAAAAAATGAAAAAAGCCGGTCGTTGCTATCAAAAACCCCTACGCCTACGACCGGCATTGGAAAAAATGAAAAATGGCGGTCGTAGGCGTACTTCCCACTACTGGTATGTTGACGACATTTTTACACAGGTACCTGATGTCAGACATCTGCAGGAGCTGAAGGAGGCGTTTGAGCAGAGTTCCGTGCTGCGCTTCACTTACGAGATGGAAAAGGATGGGAAGCTGCCCTTTCTAGATGTAACAGTTATGGAAAAGAGCGGAGGTTTCCACACTGCAGTCTACACTAAGGAAATGAACATAGGAATGTGCCTAAATGCCAACAGCGACTGCCCAGACAGGTACAAGAGGAGTGTTGTTAACGCATATGTCGACCGTGCTCTCAGCCACAACTCAGAATGGAAGCAAGTCGACGAGGAATTCTGTAGGGTAAGCCAGGTCCTAGTCAAAAACGGCTTCTCCAATGGTTTCGTCAAGACATCATAAGAAGGAAAGTGAAACGCCATGCAACCTCTGAAGAGACAACTAACACAACACCTATACCCCCTATTAGACTATTTTACAGGAACTTCTTTTCCACAGCTCATAAAACGGAGGAAAGGGTCCTGAAAGATATTGTTAATTGAAACGTTATCCCTACAGACAAAAATCAGAGGATACAACTGACGATTTACTATAAAACCAGAAAAACGGCCAGCCTACTCATGAGAAACTCTCCAGACACAAAGCAGAACGCTTTAAAAGAGACCAACGTCGTCTATGCCTTCAAATGCCCTCTTGGGGACTGTAAGCTCCTAAAAACCCAGTATATAGGCAAGACAACAACATCTCTTTCTAGGCGTTTAACGATGCATAAACAACAGGGCTCCATTAAGGAACATATAATCTCTTCCCACAACCAAACCATCGCCAGAGAAATCCTAGTAAACAACACAGAAATCATCGATAGATGCAGCGATAGCAGGCGGCTTGACGTTTGCGAGGCACTACACATTAAAAAGTCAACAGCCAATTAATGCACAACTATATTCTACCCACCTCAAGACTCTGCTCCAATATAGAAGCATCAAGAAATATGGACCAATAGGCTTTCTACAATCACTTCCATTCAATACCCATTGTTTCGTGTTCTGTCTTGTGTTGATGAATTTAATACCCTATTAACCCTTCAATTGCGCATCGCATCATATGATGCTTTGACCGACTTGCAGTAAATTGCGCATCGCATCATGTGATGCTTTGGAGTACTATGCAAGATTTAAACGGCCCGCGGATACACGGGGTTCACCACACCTTCATCAGGGCTCTTGTAAACAGACGCCATTTTTTTTAAAAATCGTGGGCCAAACTCCAGGGTGTTAGGGGCCTCAGTATTGAGTCAGCTACCAAGCCTGACGCACGCAGCATGAGCTCACAGCACTGCTGTTCAGCTTGTGACCACAGCATCGCCTAAAAATGCCATAATATACTTGTTCATGCTATTATGTAGCGATGATATTATTACAGAAGGCCCCTGACTGTGATAAAACTGACCAGGGTTCTGATAATAGCAGGATTGTGGTGATATTTGGCGCTGTGCGCCATGCAGGGAGGAGTAATGCTGTGGGAGGGAGGATGGTGGCGTTGTCTTTTGAGTGTGTGTGGCTACCTTTTATTGACTGCACTCACCATACCAGCTTAGTGGTTCGCTATGGTGAACACAAATGTAGATACTTATATATAACGAGGCCGAGGCACTACTACCCTAAAAATATTAGAGAAGTTGGTACCTCTCAAATTAGCAGAACGAGAGTGTTTAACAGAACCAACTTCACCTACAGTTTCTGAGGACAACAATTCTGATCCACCTAGCACCCGCCCACCTAGAGTAGCTGCTCAACAATGTAAACGGAAACTACAAGCCTATTATAGCTCTGACTAAGAGCAAATAATTTACCATCCAATTTGAGTAATCATGATGATGCTGTGTTGTGATGTCAAGTAACAAATCAGTTACAAGTCACAATGACCCAAGACATTCACCTCACAGTGGATTCTCGGTTACCTTAGATTGTATGATTTAATCATTAATTTGTTTGTATAGGCTATCAACTATAACATTACTCTATCTAGAGCATCTATGAGTTTACAAAACTTTAAGACTTAGTAACATAACCGTTACACGTCATCGCGACACCAGTCTTTGAGTACATTGTAAGCTTTAGTAGTTATTATCTTTAGATGATTCACAATTCCATGTTTTCATTTAACATGAGTTCCTTTACAAGACTTAAAGTCTTGTCTGTCCTTGACAATTACGGGACATTCGTTATGTGTGTACTAACATACTAACATTAATATTAACTTCGGGATAGGTACGTCAGTACTCAACATTGAACTGCAACCCGAGTCCCCCCCCCCCCCCCCCCCCCCGGAGTTATGTAGGAAATTTCGAACACTAACACACTACCATTGTATTATAATACATCATTATTATATACTAATTACAGTAGTTATTAATTTCTCTAACGGTAGTGTTAATATAAATTAATATTTCTTTATTTGAGCCTATTGCTAATATTCTCACGACATCGAGAGGCAGGATTGCGTCAGATAATGTACATTTAAACATATTTATTACCATTATGCTAGAGAATTGAATGTGGTTCTCTAAAATTATCAGTATTCCGTACAATAATTAACGATGGATAATATAGCTCCCAATAATCCAAAACCGAGAGTTATTAACTGAAATTATTATCAAGTAGCAGTTTTATCTGTTACATACGAATACTATGGAGGAAATAAAATTTCTCTCCATTTCTCGATTAACACCATTTGACGAGAATATATTATTTAATTCCCTATAATTGCAACCCAGTTCTCATTAACACATTACATCAGTAATTGCATGGAAAAGAATTATCCGTGATTAGTAATTTTTGTTGTGAATGCGGGAGACGAGTTGAGGGAGGGTGGAGACGCCACCATTAGTCGCCATTAAGCCACGAGCGAGAGACGCCAACAATCACATCGTGCGTCCTGGGAGTGTCGATTTCCATCAATACTACGTTAGACCCTTGCAGTTAATGGGCCTAGGAGCGTGCAATTGCTCCAGTAGCAATCTGGGATTGCTTCGGTGGACAACCAGCAGGTTAAGTACCCTAATATTTGTTATATCGTGAGATCTCTAGGTATATCATTTTACTGTGCACTGTCCATCATTATGCACGCGACCTCCCCAAACAATAAGTACGTCCATAAGGAATTAAATTTATTCCTTTTATGACATAGTGAGGATATTATATAGTAGGTGTAACCAATTAGTATATTTAGTTGCACCTCCACCTCTCCGTTCACTATTACAGCTAAGCAGCTGAAATCCTTTCTATTATTTCTTTAATTGAGAAAATTATAGATCAGTCGAAGATATTTAGTTTATTTGATTTGAGATATCTAACATAATATGTTAGCCTCATAAAAGTCAAATGAGAATAATTGCTTGATTTATCAACATATAATCTTTTACCATTAATCCATTCATCTAATGTTTCTTAATAGTATTTAGTAGAATTACTAATTTTTATTCGAGGAAGAACCACCCTCGATGAAGCGTACTGGGAGTATATTACTTCTAGTATTAACCCCCAATTTTGTGAAGGACGGAAAGTTTATCCTCGAACATTAATATTATACAGCCCATTAATGTTTAAAGAATAATCTTTAATAGTTTCTTATCCATAGGCACTGGTATTTCAGTCCTTATCATTTAACTTTATCTGTTTCCCTTTTCAGTCAAAATAGGGTGGTCCTTCGATTAATTTAAATTAATCTATTAATTAAATATGAATCAGTTATTAGAGAGAAAGCTTTCTTCCCAACACATGCTGGCGCCCTGTAGGCCTCCCACAGTAAAGGAGTTGGGGGGAGGGGGGGGGTTGTTGTGCGGTCAGGAGAGGGGGGGGGGGGGATTTCACACATGTGCCACCCAGTGTTTATAGAAAATTTTTTGGGAAAGAAAAACAAAAATTAGCAATCATGTTTAGTGTTAATGGAGCTCACAGTGTGGCAGACTACAAATGTATGATTCATTCACCATTGTGCAGTGATATACTAGGAAATTGTGCCAGTGTTTAAGTGTCGCCCTGAACCCCCTCAAGCTGAGCAGGACCCTGTCATCCCCCAACCCCCTCCCCACCCGCCGGCCTCACCGCACCACTGTACCTCCTGCCACCCCACCACCCAGCCCACCATGCGTCTGAGCATCTCCCACCAACCTATTCACCGCCCACACAGTGCCTGTTGCAGAGATGTGTCACCCTCCACGCACCCAGATATGGCACAGGTCACAGCAAGCATTCAGGTTCTTCCCAAAAGGGAGGGAGACACAAGTACCCACATGAGTGGTGAGAACGAGAGACAGCTAACTACCCCTGCCGCCGCCACCCGTGTCCACCCTCCCTCGCCGCGCCGATGTCACAGCCCGCCCGGGGGATGGAGGGGACTTCCCCAACTAACCAGGAACCCCTCAGCCAAGAACACGGTCCTGGGACCATTGCACCCAGAGGCGCACCCAGAGGGGGAGCCGGACCCAGAGGAACGTGTCGGGTTTGTGACGAATCTCACAGCCTTAGAAACGATGGAACCCTACGTCAACACAACGGCTGTGAGGGTTCATGGACGGAACCTTTAGAGAGAGAAGGCCCACAGGTCCCCCCGGCACACCCACACATCCCAGCAAACTTCATGTCATCAGATGACCTCCTGGGGGCCATCAAAGCATCCACCATCAGAACTCTTCCCCACATTCCTAAAGCAGTGCGCCTATTTGCAGCAGGGAAATATATAGACCTTCAAAGGAAAGTGAATGAACGGTCTGAAAATCTTAATGCAGCAGCCACCATCAGAGTATGGCATAATTTGCTCCTGTTTGGCAATATTTGCTTAGGTGTACCTGCATGAGGAGGCAAGTCACTAGCCTCATCAGTCACTAGGGCAATAAACAATTCCCCCAGAGCTGACAACTTGATCCTCATCCCTCCTCAACGCAAAAACCGTCGTGGCAGACCCAAGAGTTCCAATGACAATTTTATGCTTGGAACACAAGTGACCAAAAAAATTGAAGAGGGCAACACAGTAGGGGCAATTAGGTTACTGATCACCCCTAGAAATATTGCAACTGCCGACTCACTGAGAGAGAAGCACCCTCCTAGAGTACCATGGGAACCCACTGCTCGGGACACAAATGCCCCAGACATGGGACCTCTATTCCTGCAAGCGTCAGAGGTATACAAAGCCATAATGTCATTTCTGCCAGGCTCAGCAGGGGGGATACACTGGAGTAATACCTCAGCACCTCAAGGAGATGGTAAACCAGTTCTCGGTGAAGTTGCCGAGACACTATTGTCAGAGGTCACGAAGTTTGTTAACGACTGCGTCTCTGGACTAGTCCCAGATACAATTAAACCCTTCTTCTTCGGAGCATCCCTTTGTGCCATTAAGAAGAAGGATGGTGGAGTCAGACCCATTGCCGTGGGTAACACACTTCGGCGCCTTGTTGCTAGGGCAGCTGTCAGAAAAATTAGCATAGACGCTGCAACGATGCTTCGACCCCATCAACTAGGTTTTGGTGTCCCCAATGGCTGTGAAGCAGCAGCTCATGCAGCGCGAGCCTATATTAAGCACCTCCCAGAAAATAAGGCATTAATTAAATTTGACTTCAAAAATGCCTTCAACCAGGTAAAAAGGGATGTGGTACTGGAAGTAGTTCGAACAAGCTTTCCTTCTCTACTTCCCTTCGTTTCAGCAGGGTACAGTAGGGAATCAACACTGTTGTTTGGGGAACATGAAGTTGTTTCCGCAGAAGGTGTCCAGCAGGGAGACCCACTTGCCCCTTTCCTTTTCTGCATGGCAGCTTAAGAGGTCACAAGCAGGTTGTCCAGCGAATTCAACATCTGGTTCCTGGACGATGGCACCCTGGCAGGGACACAGGAATCCCTGCTAGGAGATCTTCAGCTATTGAAATCTAGGGGTTGAGGAGTTAGGCCTTACACTAAGCCCACCAAAGTGTGAAATCATCTCATCCAGCCAACCATTCATAGATGCAGTACGAACCTTATTGCCAGGAGACCCAGTGATCGCTCCCACCGACAGTGTGCTGCTAGGGGCACCTCTGGGCTCGAACGCCATTGAGGTAGTCCTCGAAGAAAAGCTGAAAGACCTGAGGAGGATGTAGGCGAGAATAGGGGCTTTGGACGCTCTCGATGCTTTGTACCTTCTTACAAGGTGCCTGTCTTTGCCCAGACTTACCTATTTCCTCAGATGTGCTCTTTCCTTTGACAGCCCAAAATTAACGGAATACGACTCACTCCTAAAGTCAGTAACTATGAAAGTGTTAAACTTTTCCCTGCAAGATAACCAGTGGGACCAAGCAACGCTCCCAGTTAGACTCGGGGGAATAGGTATCGCAAGGCAACGCATTTAGCATTGCCGGGATTTTTATCCTCGACCAGTGCTACAAATGAATTACTGAAAGAAATACTACCGGAATACCTACGGAACTTCACTGGGATTCGTGACCCCAAATTTGTGAAAGGAGCTGGTCAGTGGGACACTCTTGCTAATTCACATACTCGATCAACTTTTCCAAACGACGGCAAACAGGCCAAATGGGATAGCCCCATAGTGGAAAATATCGCCAAAGCATTGTTGGAGGCAGTTTTGGAGAAGGACAGAGCGCGTCTCCTAACTGTGCAAGCCCCACATACCGGGGACTTTCTGTTGGCAGTCCCTAATTCCGCCTTGGGCACCCGCCTGAACCATCGGGCCTTAAGTATTGGTATTGCCCTGCGCCTTGCCGCCCCTATCTCCACCGAACACCGGTGTATTTGCGGCCATGCACCGGCAGACCAATATGGCAGTCATGGTCTCATCTGTCGTAAGACACAGGGAAAGATTGCCAGACATGAAGCAGTCAATGACATTATCAAGAGAAGTTGGGCTACAGCTGGGTGTCAAGCACAAAGGGAACCTAAGTTGTGCAGACCGGACAACAGCCAAAAACGCCCAGATGGAGTCACCCTGCAGCCGTGGAGTTACTGTAAACAGGTCGTATGGGATTACACATGTGCTTCCACATTGGCTGATACCTATCTACGTTACAGTTCAGCGGAGGGAGGTGGGGCAGCCACCATCAGAGAGACCCAGAAAATCAACAAGTACAGAGACTTAGAACGTTGTTACAGGTTCGTGCCAATAGGCTCTGAGACTCTGGGCGACTGGGGGTAAATGTGCACTTAAGTTCCTAAAGGAGGTGGGTGAGGAACTCATTGGGAAAACTAGAGACACACGAGCGGCCAGTTTCCTGTTCCAGCGCCTCAGTGTTGCAGTTCAGAGGGGAAATGCATGCTGTATCCTGGGTACGCACCCATCCTCCAAGGAGCTGGACAAGGTCTTCGAACGCGGATTGTTATATTCTTATATATATGTGTGTATTATTTGTAAACTGTAGCATTGCAATAAAATAAAAGAAAGGAAAACAAAACAAAACATACAAAAAAAATAATAGGGGTGGTAGGAGAAGAAAAGATTAAAGTGTTCAGTGAGAATCCACAAGATCTTCTCTGAAAGCTCTTTGTTTTCTTCTTCGAGGATGTGGGTCCCTGCAATTGCACCAGAGGTGGTACCCCTATATATATATACATACACATGTATATATACATGTGTATTGTTAAGGCCCTCTCGGGACGCAACGGGGTCCTTACTCTGATGTTGTTAGAGGAAGATATATGTATCCGTTCCCAAGCCAGTAGTGGCTATCAAGGGATGAGATCCGTGACGCAAGTAACTTAAAAGGGAGTAGGGAAAGAAAGTTAAGAACTTAATATTATAATTTTCACCATCACCGATTAAATATATAAAATAAAAGAGTGCACAAGGGGGAGGGGTATTAACACTTTACAAGGGGATTAATCCACAATCAATGTCTTCTGCTGAAGACGCTGGTGCCATAACTCTCGGTGCCGAGTCCTTGGTGCTTTCTTCGTGGCCTCACAACGAATTCTCCAAAGAAGTTGAGCCTACCCTGGCCACAGGTCAGCCAAAACACAGGTCCTCTGGGGGCACCGCTTTGGAGGCCGTCAACCACACGTCCAGCTGGTCTGCTGGCAGGTTCTGAGCCAACAAGGCTGGTACGGCCACTCCACGAACAATAAAAGGGAAACGCCCTAGACAGGAGCCTCGTGTGACACCACAAATCACTCTCCTGTCTTCAGTACCCCAGTGGATGATCGTCTCCAACAGTCGGTCCCGGGTAAATCCTTTTACTGCCACTCCACTGGCAGGCTTAACGCACCACAGTGTTCTTCCGGGGGGACGACGTCACAACAGCTGCAGCAAGGTTCAAGGTATGGAGACTGGCTGCCTCGGGTAGACTGACTCCACTTCCATCACAGCAGTCCCAGGTCGGCTCTGTAAGCAGACACGTCATCAATAACTGGGACACTAAAACACCTCACTTACGGGCTCGGGCACAAACACCTGACGTATCCAGTCAATAGATGGCGCTGTCGTCGGAGCACCACCTCACCAGAAGTCAGGAGCGGCTGTGTTGTGAGCTGCACAGGACTGGAAACTGGCCCTTGTGGCTGGTACACCTGGTCCTCACCAGGTGTCGTCGTCCGTTTGGCGGGGGTTTCGGGAGCTGAGCCACAGATGGCGTGGTCGTTACTGCTCCGTGTTCGGACGCTGGATCCGGGTTCGTAACATGTATATATATATATATATATATATATATATATATATATATATATATATATATATATATATATATATATATATATATATATATATATATATATATATATATATATATATATATATATATATATATATATATATGTATATATATATATATATATATATATATATATATATATATATATATATGTATATATATATATATATATGTATATATATATATATATATATATATATATATATATATATATGTATATATATATATATATATATATATATATATATATATATATATATATATATATATATATATATATATATATATATATATATATATATATATATATATATATATATATATATATATATATATATATATATATATATATATATATAAGTCGTACCTAGTAGCCAGAACGCACTTCTCAGCCTACTATGCAATGCCCAATTTGCCTAATAAGCCAAGTTTTCATGAATTAATTGTTTTTCGACAACCTAACCTACCTAATTTAACCTAACCTAACTTTTTTGGCTATCTAACCTAACCTAACCTATAAAGATAGGTTAGGTTAGGTTAGATACGGTTGATTTGGTTTGGTCAAATAACTACGTTAATTTTAACTCCATTAAAATAAAATTGACCTCATACATAATGAAATGGGTAGCTTTATCATTTCATAAGAAATAAATAAGAGAAAATATATTAATTCACGAAAACTTGGCTTATTAGGCAAATCGGGTCTTGCATAGTAGGCCAAAAAGTGCGTTCTGGCTACTAGGTACGACATATATATATATATATATATAACATATATATATATATATGTTATATATATATATATATATATATATATATATATATATATATATATATATATATATATATATATATATATATATATATATATATATATATATATATATATATATATATATATATATATTGGTGTATACTGGCAGCAGGTTTTCTTTCAAACATGTTTCATTGAATATGACCGCATATTCTGTATTTATTATTTTCTGGTTTAGGGCTTCTATCCCTCTAACTATTTTCTTAGCATCAGGGCTTAATTGGAATAGGAGTTCTCCAAAACTCATTTTCGTACTTTTAAGGTGAAGAAAAGAAGTGATTTACTATAGAGTGTATTACACTTATTTGTATAATTTGCACGACGTTTCGAACCTCCATGGTTCATTCTCAAGTGAACAGATCTTACAATACTAGTTGATTTTATACCCGCATTAGGTCAGGTGATAATACAATGAAGGTGAAAAACATGGGGGGATACATAAGGGATAAACATAGGGGCTGCAGAAGGCTTATTGGCCCATACGAGGCATCTCCTATCTAAACACAAAGATTAATCCAGTGTAATTGGCCTGTTATGTTGGACATTGTCTTCTGTGTTAGCATCGATATGTTCTTGTCTTGTCCTTACTCTCATGGTGGGTAGAGTAAATAGTTCCGTGATTTGGGTGTTCATGGTAGGTCGCTCTATTCTTATGTGAATTGCCTCAAGAATTTGTAATCTTCTTGAATCTTGGGTTTTGTCTATTATGCAAGTATTCTTGTTCAACATTTCTCTTGTTAGAGTAATGTCATGGGCTTGTCTCATGTGATTCCTAGGGGCACCAGATTGAAGATGGCATGTCAAACGCCTCGTCAGCTTGGTCGACGTCATACCTATGTACTTACATTGAAGGTTACATCCTTCGTGGGGGCAAGTGTACATGTATACAACGCTTGACTGCTGTAGAGGGTTCTCCGTCGGCTTCGGGCTGTTTTTGATAAGGAGTTCGGAAGTCTTCTTGGTTTTGTAGAATATTATCAGGTTTATGTTTTGGTTAGGAGTAGTGCTTTTTACTCCTTTACGGATTATTTCTTTCATTATTCTTTCCTCTTTTATATGTTCACTGTGCATGGTTGATTTGTAATATAATTTTATTGGGGGTGTTGTGGTTTCTGTTCTAGGTTCTGAATTATACCAACGGTCCAAGTGTCTTCTTATAGCAGCGTTTATTTCCGCGTTGCTATATCCGTTGTTCACCAATACCTGAGTTACTCTTTCAAACTCTCTACTCACGTTGCTCCATTCAGAGCAGTGGGTAAGCGCTCGACGAATATAAGCATTGAGAACACTGGCTTTGTATCTTTGGGGGCACTCACTTCTACCGTTCAGGCATAATCCTATGTTGGTGGGCTTGGTATATACGTTAGTGCTTAAAGAGGTTCCTGTTTTTGTTATTAGTACATCCAAGAATGGCAGACTGTTATTTTCACTATTTTCATGTGTAAATCGGAGTACTGACTCTCTCTCTAGGTGTCTTTTTAGGTCAATTAGTTCATCTGAGTCTTTTACTATTACGAATATGTCATCTACATAACGGCAGTATACAGTTGGTTTTTGTCTGCTACTGAAGACCCTATCTTCGATGGTTCCCATATAAAAATTAGCAAATAAAACTCCTAAGGGGGAGCCCATTGCTACTCCGTCTATTTGTAAATACATGTCTCCTTGTGGACTGATGAAAGGGGCTTCCTTTGTACATGCTTCGAGAAGACTTTTCAAGTGTGGGTCAGGTATGTCTAATTTGGGAGTGTTCTCGTCTCTGTATACTCTGTCCAGTATCATTCCTATGGTTGTGTCGACTGGGACGTTGGTAAAAAGGGATTCAACGTCCAGGGAAGCGATGATTCCATCGGGCTGGGTAGATTTGATCAATTCTAGGAAATCTGCTGATGATTGTAGACTAAACTTACTTGGAGTGTATGGAGTTAGGAGTTCATTGAGTTTCTTTGCCAGGTGATAAGTTGGGGTTGGTATTTGGCTGATTATAGGGCGTAGTGGGTTACCTGGTTTATGCGTCTTAACATTGCCGTAGGCATATCCTAAGCCATAGTCGCCTTGAAGTTTATTGAAATGCACACTACCTTTCTTTGCGTTGATTGCTGTAATTGTTTTGTTTACTTTCCGCTTAAGGTCTTCTACGGGGTTCCTCGTGATTCGTTGAAATTTGGAGTCGTCACTTAGGATGTCGCTAATTTTGTTCATGTATTCATGGGTAGGAATCAATACATATGCTGCTGTTTTGTCGGCTTTTCTTATTGTTACGTCTTTCAGATTTTTTAGTTGTTTCGCTGCTTCTTTGAGGCGTGGGGTTAAGATTGTAGATGAATATGTTCCTCGTTTTTTCCCTGCTTCTGCAAGTAGTTCAGCTTGAAGTGTGTCAGTGGTGATGACTTTTTTGTTGTCTTCTAGCTTATGGATATCGTCCAGAAGCATTTCGATTTCCAGGCGTTTTTGATGCATCTTTGGTTTAGATAAGAATTGACAATTTAGACCAAGATTTAAGAGGTCTCGTTGGTCCTGGGTAAGATCATAAGAAGTCAGGTTAAAGTAGCCATCTTTAGGACGAGGGATTTTTAGCTGTCCACCGTTTAGGGATGTTAACTTACGGAGTGTCTTTGTTTCTACAAGAGTTTTATGTTGTTGTTTCAGGTTAAATAGTTCACTGTTGATGGTTTGCTTGAGTTGGATAGGGATGTCGTACTGGGTCCATTTGTTTAACAGATGCTCCGCCTGCTCTATAAAGGTTTGGAGGGTTTCCTTCTTCTTGTTTAGTTGATGCCGAATGAGCTCTTGCCTATACCTATAGGTAAACTCTGTATTGCGGACTGCTGGGTCATGTGGGTTTATATTGGTGTATACTGGCAGCAGGTTTTCTTTCAAACATGTTTCATTGAATATGACCGCATATTCTGTATTTATTATTTTCTGGTTTAGGGCTTCTATCCCTCTAACTATTTTCTTAGCATCAGGGCTTAATTGGAATAGGAGTTCTCCAAAACTCATTTTCGTACTTTTAAGGTGAAGAAAAGAAGTGATTTACTATAGAGTGTATTACACTTATTTGTATAATTTGCACGACGTTTCGAACCTCCATGGTTCATTCTCAAGTGAACAGATCTTACAATACTAGTAGATTTTATACCCGCATTAGGTCAGGTGATAATACAATGAAGGTGAAAAACATGGGGGGATACATAAGGGATAAACATAAGGGCTGCAGAAGGCTTATTGGCCCATACGAGGCATCTCCTATCTAAACACAAAGATTAATCCAGTGTAATTGGCCTGTTATGTTGGACATTGTCTTCTGTGTTGGCATCGATATGTTCTTGTCTTGTCCTTACTCTCATGGTGGGTAGAGTAAATAGTTCCGTGATTTGGGTGTTCATGGTAGGTCGCTCTATTCTTATGTGAATTGCCTCAAGAATTTGTAATCTTCTTGAATCTTGGGTTTTGTCTATTATGCAAGTATTCTTGTTCAACATTTCTCTTGTTAGAGTAATGTCATGGGCTTGTCTCATGTGATTCCTAGGGGCACCAGATTGAAGATGGCATGTCAAACGCCTCGTCAGCTTGGTCGACGTCATACCTATGTACTTACATTGAAGGTTACATCCTTCGTGGGGGCAAGTGTACATGTATACAACGCTTGACTGCTGTAGAGGGTTCTCCGTCGGCTTCGGGCTGTTTTTGATAAGGAGTTCGGAAGTCTTCTTGGTTTTGTAGAATATTATCAGGTTTATGTTTTGGTTAGGAGTAGTGCTTTTTACTCCTTTACGGATTATTTCTTTCATTATTCTTTCCTCTTTTATATGTTCACTGTGCATGGTTGATTTGTAATATAATTTTATTGGGGGTGTTGTGGTTTCTGTTCTAGGTTCTGAATTATACCAACGGTCCAAGTGTCTTCTTATAGCAGCGTTTATTTCCGCGTTGCTATATCCGTTGTTCACCAATACCTGAGTTACTCTTTCAAACTCTCTACTCACGTTGCTCCATTCAGAGCAGTGGGTAAGCGCTCGACGAATATAAGCATTGAGAACACTGGCTTTGTATCTTTGGGGGCACTCACTTCTACCGTTCAGGCATAATCCTATGTTGGTGGGCTTGGTATATACGTTAGTGCTTAAAGAGGTTCCTGTTTTTGTTATTAGTACATCCAAGAATGGCAGACTGTTATTTTCACTATTTTCATGTGTAAATCGGAGTACTGACTCTCTCTCTAGGTGTCTTTTTAGGTCAATTAGTTCATCTGAGTCTTTTACTATTACGAATATGTCATCTACATAACGGCAGTATACAGTTGGTTTTTGTCTGCTACTGAAGACCCTATCTTCGATGGTTCCCATATAAAAATTAGCAAATAAAACTCCTAAGGGGGAGCCCATTGCTACTCCGTCTATTTGTAAATACATGTCTCCTTGTGGACTGATGAAAGGGGCTTCCTTTGTACATGCTTCGAGAAGACTTTTCAAGTGTGGGTCAGGTATGTCTAATTTGGGAGTGTTCTCGTCTCTGTATACTCTGTCCAGTATCATTCCTATGGTTGTGTCGACTCGGACGTTGGTAAAAAGGGATTCAACGTCCAGGGAAGCGATGATTCCATCGGGCTGGGTAGATTTGATCAATTCTAGGAAATCTGCTGATGATTGTAGACTAAACTTACTTGGAGTGTATGGAGTTAGGAGTTCATTGAGTTTCTTTGCCAGGTGATAAGTTGGGGTTGGTATTTGGCTGATTATAGGGCGTAGTGGGTTACCTGGTTTATGCGTCTTAACATTGCCGTAGGCATATCCTAAGCCATAGTCGCCTTGAAGTTTATTGAAATGCACACTACCTTTCTTTGCGTTGATTGCTGTAATTGTTTTGTTTACTTTCCGCTTAAGGTCTTCTACGGGGTTCCTCGTGATTCGTTGAAATTTGGAGTCGTCACTTAGGATGTCGCTAATTTTGTTCATGTATTCATGGGTAGGAATCAATACATATGCTGCTGTTTTGTCGGCTTTTCTTATTGTTACGTCTTTCAGATTTTTTAGTTGTTTCGCTGCTTCTTTGAGTCGTGGGGTTAAGATTGTAGATGAATATGTTCCTCGTTTTTTCCCTGCTTCTGCAAGTAGTTCAGCTTGAAGTGTGTCAGTGGTGATGACTTTTTTGTTGTCTTCTAGCTTATGGATATCGTCCAGAAGCATTTCGATTTCCAGGCGTTTTTGATGCATCTTTGGTTTAGATAAGAATTGACAATTTAGACCAAGATTTAAGAGGTCTCGTTGGTCCTGGGTAAGATCATAAGAAGTCAGGTTAAAGTAGCCATCTTTAGGACGAGGGATTTTTAGCTGTCCACCGTTTAGGGATGTTAACTTACGGAGTGTCTTTGTTTCTACAAGAGTTTTATGTTGTTGTTTCAGGTTAAATAGTTCACTGTTGATGGTTTGCTTGAGTTGGATAGGGATGTCGTACTGGGTCCATTTGTTTAACAGATGCTCCGCCTGCTCTATAAAGGTTTGGAGGGTTTCCTTCTTCTTGTTTAGTTGATGCCGAATGAGCTCTTGCCTATACCTATAGGTAAACTCTGTATTGCGGACTGCTGGGTCATGTGGGTTTATATTGGTGTATACTGGCAGCAGGTTTTCTTTCAAACATGTTTCATTGAATATGACCGCATATTCTGTATTTATTATTTTCTGGTTTAGGGCTTCTATCCCTCTAACTATTTTCTTAGCATCAGGGCTTAATTGGAATAGGAGTTCTCCAAAACTCATTTTCGTACTTTTAAGGTGAAGAAAAGAAGTGATTTACTATAGAGTGTATTACACTTATTTGTATAATTTGCACGACGTTTCGAACCTCCATGGTTCATTCTCAAGTGAACAGATCTTACAATACTAGTTGATTTTATACCCGCATTAGGTCAGGTGATAATACAATGAAGGTGAAAAACATGGGGGGATACATAAGGGATAAACATAGGGGCTGCAGAAGGCTTATTGGCCCATACGAGGCATCTCCTATCTAAACACAAAGATTAATCCAGTGTAATTGGCCTGTTATGTTGGACATTGTCTTCTGTGTTGGCATCGATATGTTCTTGTCTTGTCCTTACTCTCATGGTGGGTAGAGTAAATAGTTCCGTGATTTGGGTGTTCATGGTAGGTCGCTCTATTCTTATGTGAATTGCCTCAAGAATTTGTAATCTTCTTGAATCTTGGGTTTTGTCTATTATGCAAGTATTCTTGTTCAACATTTCTCTTGTTAGAGTAATGTCATGGGCTTGTCTCATGTGATTCCTAGGGGCACCAGATTGAAGATGGCATGTCAAACGCCTCGTCAGCTTGGTCGACGTCATACCTATGTACTTACATTGAAGGTTACATCCTTCGTGGGGGCAAGTGTACATGTATACAACGCTTGACTGCTGTAGAGGGTTCTCCGTCGGCTTCGGGCTGTTTTTGATAAGGAGTTCGGAAGTCTTCTTGGTTTTGTAGAATATTATCAGGTTTATGTTTTGGTTAGGAGTAGTGCTTTTTACTCCTTTACGGATTATTTCTTTCATTATTCTTTCCTCTTTTATATGTTCACTGTGCATGGTTGATTTGTAATATAATTTTATTGGGGGTGTTGTGGTTTCTGTTCTAGGTTCTGAATTATACCAACGGTCCAAGTGTCTTCTTATAGCAGCGTTTATTTCCGCGTTGCTATATCCGTTGTTCACCAATACCTGAGTTACTCTTTCAAACTCTCTACTCACGTTGCTCCATTCAGAGCAGTGGGTAAGCGCTCGACGAATATAAGCACATTGAGAACACTGGCTTTGTATCTTTGGGGGCACTCACTTCTACCGTTCAGGCATAATCCTATGTTGGTGGGCTTGGTATATACGTTAGTGCTTAAAGAGGTTCCTGTTTTTGTTATTAGTACATCCAAGAATGGCAGACTGTTATTTTCAACAATTTTCATGTGTAAATCGGAGTACTGACTCTCTCTCTAGGTGTCTTTTTAGGTCAATTAGTTCATCTGAGTCTTTTACTATTACGAATATGTCATCTACATAACGGCAGTATACAGTTGGTGTTTGTCTGCTACTGAAGACCTTATCTTCGATGGTTCCCATATAAAAATTAGCAAATAAAACTCCTAAGGGGGAGCCCATTGCTACTCCGTCTATTTGTAAATACATGTCTCCTTGTGGACTGATGAAAGGGGCTTCCTTTGTACATGCTTCGAGAAGACTTTTCAAGTGTGGGTCAGGTATGTCTAATTTGGGGGTGTTCTCGTCTCTGCATACTCTGTCCAGTATCATTCCTATGGTTGTGTCGACTGGGACGTTGGTAAAAAGGGATTCAACGTCCAGGGAAGCGATGATTCCATCGGGCTGGGTAGATTTGATCAATTCTAGGAAATCTGCTGATGATTGTAGACTAAACTTACTTGGAGTGTATGGAGTTAGGAGTTCATTGAGTTTCTTTGCCAGGTGATAAGTTGGGGTTGGTATTTGGCTGATTATAGAGCGTAGTGGGTTACCTGGTTTATGCGTCTTAACATTGCCGTAGGCATATCCTAAGCCATAGTCGCCTTGAAGTTTATTGAAATGCACACTACCTTTCTTTGCGTTGATTGCTGTAATTGTTTTGTTTACTTTCCGCTTAAGGTCTTCTACGGGGTTCCTCGTGATTCGTTGAAATTTGGAGTCGTCACTTAGGATGTCGCTAATTTTGTTCATGTATTCATGGGTAGGAATCAATACATATGCTGCTCTTTTGTCGGCTTTTCTTATTGTTACGTCTTTCAGATTTTTTAGTTGTTTCGCTGCTTCCGAACTCCTTATCAAAAACAGCCCGAAGCCGACGGAGAACCCTCTACAGCAGTCAAGCGTTGTATACATGTACACTTGCCCCCACGAAGGATGTAACCTTCAATGTAAGTACATAGGTATGACGTCGACCAAGCTGACGAGGCGTTTGACATGCCATCTTCAATCTGGTGCCCCTAGGAATCACATGAGACAAGCCCATGACATTACTCTAACAAGAGAAATGTTGAACAAGAATACTTGCATAATAGACAAAACCCAAGATTCAAGAAGATTACAAATTCTTGAGGCAATTCACATAAGAATAGAGCGACCTACCATGAACACCCAAATCACGGAACTATTTACTCTACCCACCAAGAGAGTAAGGACAAGACAAGAACATATCGATGCTAACACAGAAGACAATGTCCAACATAACTGGCCAATTACACTGGATTAATCTTTGTGTTTAGATAGGAGATGCCTCGTATGGGCCAATAAGCCTTCTGCAGCCCCTATGTTTATCCCTTATGTATCCCCCCATGTTTTTCACCTTCATTGTATTATCACCTGACCTAATGCGGGTATAAAATCAACTAGTATTGTAAGATCTGTTCACTTGAGAATGAACCATGGAGGTTCGAAACGTCGTGCAAATTATACAAATAAGTGTAATACACTCTATAGTAAATCACTTCTTTTCTTCACCTTAAAAGTACGAAAATGAGTTTTGGAGAACTCCTATTCCAATTAAGCCCTGATGCTAAGAAAATAGTTAGAGGGATAGAAGCCCTAAACCAGAAAATAATAAATACAGATTATGCGGTCATATTCAATGAAACATGTTTGAAAGAAAACCTCGTGAGAGGTTGTGTTAACCGGAGCTCCTGAGTGTTGTTATATTATCATAGCAATATGGAAGTTGTAGTGAAGGACCTGGTGACTCTAGTGGGAGCCCTGAGGACAGAGTTGGACTCTCTGCGGGAGGAGGTGCGTCAGCTTAAAAAACAACGAGAAGTAACGAAGGAGGAGACCAGCAGTAAAGGGACCTCGTCTTGGAGAGTTGCGAAAGACAGGGGCCTTAAGAAGACTTTGATAAAGCCGCCTTCAAACGCCATAGCAACTTCAAATTCATTTGACGTTTTGGAGGACGAGTGCTGTGGAGAGACTGTGGATCGCGCAAAAGGGAAAGCAACGAAGAGAAAGGAAGCGCAGGCCCCTCAGAAAGTAATGGAAGTACCTAAGCAAACATTAGTTGTGGGAGATTCCCAGATAAGGTATTTGGATAGAACGTTTTGTGCTAGAGATAGGGGGAACAGGTTAAGGGTTTGCTATCCCGGAGCTGGCATTGGTGATATTATAAACAACATGAATGATATTATGGCTGGTAATGGGAACAATCCCATTATTTGCATTAGCGTGGGAGGAAATGATGTTGGTCGAGTCAGGAGTGAGGAACTGATTCAGAGGTATAAAACAGCCATAGAGTTAGTTAGGAGCAAGGGAGGAATCCCGATCATATGTGGCATTCTTCCAAGAAAGGGAGTGGGAAATGAATGGATATCGAGGGCACTTGGTGTCAATTGCCGGCTGGAAAGATATTGCAAATCAAATGCAATATCTTTCATAGACAACTGGGAACACTTCTATGGAAGAAATGAAATGTATGCTCGTGATGGGGTGCATCTATCGAGAGCTGGGGTTGTTGCTGTTGCGAACTCGCTAGAAGAAGTGGTTAGAGGTGTTTGTTTGGGTTTAAACTGTTAGTAGATAGAGGTATGGGAATTGATTTGGAGGCAGGAGGTAATAAAAGTATGTGTTTGTGGGAGAAAGGAATTGGCAAAACGATCAGGGAAAGAGAAGGTCCGCAAAATAACAATTCACTTAGGGTATATTACACTAACAGTAGAAGTCTAAGAAATAAAATTAACGAATTAAATGCTCTTGTCTGCACAGAAAAAATAGATATTATTGCACTTACCGAAACGTGGATGAATGTAGAAAATAGAGAACTATTAGCTGAATATCAAATATATGGATTTAAACTATTTCACACAGATAGATATATTAGACGAGGAGGTGGAGTAGCCATATATGTTAGGGACAATTTGAAATGTAGTCTCAAAGAGGGAATCAAAACAGAGCCACACACAGAAACTATTTGGATTGAATTAAACGAAAAAGCTAATAATATTATAATAGGAGTAATATATAGGCCACCAAATTTAGACAGAATGGAAGCAAAGCATCTATGGGATGAAATATCTAGAGCATCTAGATCTAACAGTATTTATGTCATGGGTGACTTTAATTTTAGCGGAATAAACTGGGTGAACAAAACAGGGAATAGTGAAGCAGAAGATTTTCTAGAATTAATTGACGATTGCTTTCTTACGCAACACATTAAGGAACCAACACGGGAAAATAATATTTTAGATTTAGTGTTAACTAACAGGGAAACGCAAATTAATGACATCGAAATAGGGAGTGAGCTAGGGAGCAGTGATCACAAAGAAATCAGATTTAGCATAGAATGGAATAGACCAGTAGGAGAAAATTCTGTTAAAGTGCCAGATTTTCGAAAAGCTGATTTTAATAGCCTAAGAAATTTTTTGGGTCAAATTGATTGGAAAGGCTTGGGTATGGGGTGTGGGCCGGTCTTGGAGCGAGACATGAACCCAGCGATAGGTGACTTAAATGGGGATTTCGATGTGGATTCAATATATAACTTATTTAAGAATATTCTAAACAAAGCACAGGAACGTAGTATACCATACAAATTGAATAGATCGTATACTAATGACCCAAAGTGGATAACAAAGAATTTGAAGAACCTTATAGGTAAAAAGAGAGCTTGGTACAAAAGGATTAAAAATGGGGAGATCACTTTAGAACAGGAATTCGTACAACTGGTTAGAAATGTTAAAAAAGAGATAAGGAAAGCAAAAAGAAACTATGAAGTTCGCATAGCAGGGCAAGCAAAGACAAATCCTAAAGGGTTTTTTCAGTTATATCGTACTAAGACTAGGGAAAGGATAGGTCCATTAAAAACTGAGACAGGTCAAATAACAGATAGTGATGAAGAGATGAGTAGTATTTTTAATAAATATTTTGTATCTGTATTTACTAAAGAGGAACTTAACAATATGCCTTCAGCCGAACAAGTCTATGTGGGTGGGGACGAGGACAGGTTGACGAGTTTAGCAGTTACCAGGGAGGATGTTCTTAAACAAATAGTAAAACTCAAACCAAACAAATCCCCAGGGCCGGATGAAGTGTTTGCTAGGGTGCTTAAAGAATGCAAAGAGGAGCTTTGTGACCCACTGTCAACCATATTTAATAAATCAATAGAGTCAGGCAGAGTGCCAGAGTTTTGGAAAGTTGCTAATGTGATACCAGTTTTTAAGAAAGGAGATAGATCACTTGCGTCTAACTATCGACCAATTAGCCTAACGTCTATTGTGGGAAAGTTACTCGAATCTATAATAGCAAATAAAATTCGTCTTCATCTTGAAAAACATAAATTAATAATTGAGTCGCAACATGGTTTTATAAATGGCCGTTCATGTTTAACAAATTTGTTATCTTTTTATTCAGGCATTGTTGAGGCAGTTGATAGTGGTAAGGATTGCGATGTTGTATACCTTGACTTTAGCAAAGCTTTTGATACAGTGCCACATGAAAGACTGATTAAAAAAATAGAGTCTCATGGTATTGGGGGTGCTATATTAAGCTGGATTAGGGCATGGCTATACCAAAGGAAACAGAGAGTTAGTATAAATGGAATCAAGTCAGAGTGGGAAAATGTTGTAAGTGGAGTGCCTCAAGGCTCTGTCCTGGGACCTCTGTTGTTTATAATATACATAAATGATTTAGATTCAGGTTTGAGTAGCAACATTTGCAAATTTGCCGATGATACGAAAATCGGTAGGGAAATTAATTCGGAGGAGGACTCACTATCACTTCAAGTTGATCTAGATAGGGTTTTGAAATGGTCAAAGGATTGGCAGATGCAGTTTAATGCTGATAAATGTAAAGTTCTGAGGTTAGGTAATGATGATAGAGTTACAAGATACGAGCTAGATGGTGTTGTGATTGCGAAGTCGGATTGCGAAAGGGATCTGGGAGTTATGATTAGTAAGAATTTAAAACAAAAGGATCAATGCATAAATGTTCGTAATAAGGCAAATCATTATCATAGCAATATGGAAGTTGTAGTGAAGGACCTGGTGACTCTAGTGGGAGCCCTGAGGACAGAGTTGGACTCTCTGCGGGAGGAGGTGCGTCAGCTTAAAAAACAACGAGAAGTAACGAAGGAGGAGACCAGCAGTAAAGGGACCTCGTCTTGGAGAGTTGCTAAAGACAGGGGCCTTAAGAAGACTTTGATAAAGCCGCCTTCAAACGTCATAGCAACTTCAAATTCATTTGACGTTTTGGAGGACGAGTGCTGTGGAGAGACTGTGGATCGCGCAAAAGGGAAAGCAACGAAGAGAAAGGAAGCGCAGGCCCCTCAGAGAGTAAAGGTAGTACCTAAGCAAACATTAGTTGTGGGAGATTCCCAGATAAGGTATTTGGATAGAACGTTTTGTGCTAGAGATAGGGGGAACAGGTTAAGGGTTTGCTATCCCGGAGCTGGCATTGGTGATATTATAAACAACATGAATGATATTATGGCTGGTAATGGGAACAATCCCATTATTTGCATTAGCGTGGGAGGAAATGATGTTGGTCGAGTCAGGAGTGAGGAACTGATTCAGAGGTATAAAACAGCCATAGAGTTAGTTAGGAGCAAGGGAGGAATCCCGATCATATGTGGCATTCTTCCAAGAAAGGGAGTGGGAAATGAATGGATATCGAGGGCACTTGGTGTCAATTGCCGGCTGGAAAGATATTGCAAATCAAATGCAATATCTTTCATAGACAACTGGGAACACTTCTATGGAAGAAATGAAATGTATGCTCGTGATGGGGTGCATCTATCGAGAGCTGGGGTTGTTGCTGTTGCGAACTCGCTAGAAGAAGTGGTTAGAGGTGTTTGTTTGGGTTTAAACTGTTAGTAGATAGAGGTATGGGAATTGATTTGGAGGAAGGAGGTAATAAAAGTATGTGTTTGTGGGAGAAAGGAATTGGCAAAACGATCAGGGAAAGAGAAGGTCCGCAAAATAACAATTCACTTAGGGTATATTACACTAACAGTAGAAGTCTAAGAAATAAAATTAACGAATTAAATGCTCTTGTCTGCACAGAAAAAATAGATATTATTGCACTTACCGAAACGTGGATGAATGTAGAAAATAGAGAACTATTAGCTGAATATCAAATATATGGATTTAAACTATTTCACACAGATAGATATATTAGACGAGGAGGTGGAGTAGCCATATATGTTAGGGACAATTTGAAATGTAGTCTCAAAGAGGGAATCAAAACAGAGCCACACACAGAAACTATTTGGATTGAATTAAACGAAAAAGCTAATAATATTATAATAGGAGTAATATATAGGCCACCAAATTTAGACAGAATGGAAGCAAAGCATCTATGGGATGAAATATCTAGAGCATCTAGATCTAACAGTATTTATGTCATGGGTGACTTTAATTTTAGCGGAATAAACTGGTTGAACAAAACAGGGAATAGTGAAGCAGAAGATTTTCTAGAATTAATTGACGATTGCTTTCTTACGCAACACATTAAGGAACCAACACGGGAAAATAATATTTTAGATTTAGTGTTAACTAACAGGGAAACGCAAATTAATGACATCGAAATAGGGAGTGAGCTAGGGAGCAGTGATCACAAAGAAATCAGATTTAGCATAGAATGGAATAGACCAGTAGGAGAAAATTCTGTTAAAGTGCCAGATTTTCGAAAAGCTGATTTTAATAGCCTAAGAAATTTTTTGGGTCAAATTGATTGGAAAGGCTTGGGTATGGGGTGTGGGCCGGTCTTGGAGCGAGACATGAACCCAGCGATAGGCGACTTAAATGGGGATTTCGATGTGGATTCAATATATAACTTATTTAAGAATATTCTAAACAAAGCACAGAAACGTAGTATACCATACAAATTGAATAGATCGTATACTAATGACCCAAAGTGGATAACAAAGAATTTGAAGAACCTTATAGGTAAAAAGAGAGCTTGGTACAAAAGGATTAAAAATGGGGAGGTCACTTTAGAACAGGAATTCGTACAACTGGTTAGAAATGTTAAAAAAGAGATAAGGAAAGCAAAAAGAAACTATGAAGTTCGCATAGCAGGGCAAGCAAAGACAAATCCTAAAGGGTTTTTTCAGTTATATCGTACTAAGACTAGGGAAAGGATAGGTCCATTAAAAACTGAGACAGGTCAAATAACAGATAGTGATGAAGAGATGAGTAGTATTTTTAATAAATATTTTGTATCTGTATTTACTAAAGAGGAACTTAACAATATGCCTTCAGCCGAACAAGTCTATGTGGGTGGGGACGAGGACAGGTTGACGAGTTTAGCAGTTACCAGGGAGGATGTTCTTAAACAAATAGTAAAACTCAAACCAAACAAATCCCCAGGGCCGGATGAAGTGTTTGCTAGGGTGCTTAAAGAATGCAAAGAGGAGCTTTGTGACCCACTGTCAACCATATTTAATAAATCAATAGAGTCAGGCAGAGTGCCAGAGTTTTGGAAAGTTGCTAATGTGATACCAGTTTTTAAGAAAGGAGATAGATCACTTGCGTCTAACTATCGACCAATTAGCCTAACGTCTATTGTGGGAAAGTTACTCGAATCTATAATAGCAAATAAAATTCGTCTTCATCTTGAAAAACATAAATTAATAATTGAGTCGCAACATGGTTTTATAAATGGCCGTTCATGTTTAACAAATTTGTTATCTTTTTATTCTAGCATTGTTGAGGCAGTTGATAGTGGTAAGGATTGCGATGTTGTATACCTTGACTTTAGCAAAGCTTTTGATACAGTGCCACATGAAAGACTGATTAAAAAAATAGAGTCTCATGGTATTGGGGGTGCTATATTAAGCTGGATTAGGGCATGGCTATACCAAAGGAAACAGAGAGTTAGTATAAATGGAATCAAGTCAGAGTGGGAAAATGTTGTAAGTGGAGTGCCTCAAGGCTCTGTCCTGGGACCTCTGTTGTTTATAATATATATAAATGATTTAGATTCAGGTTTGAGTAGCAACATTTGCAAATTTGCCGATGATACGAAAATCGGTAGGGAAATTAATTCGGAGGAGGACTCACTATCACTTCAAGTTGATCTAGATAGGGTTTTGAAATGGTCAAAGGATTGGCAGATGCAGTTTAATGCTGATAAATGTAAAGTTCTGAGGTTAGGTAATGATGATAGAGTTACAAGATACGAGCTAGATGGTGTTGTGATTGCGAAGTCGGATTGCGAAAGGGATCTGGGAGTTATGATTAGTAAGTATTTAAAACAAAAGAATCAATGCATAAATGTTCGTAATAAGGCAAATCGGACACTTGGATTTATTAATCGCAGCGTTAGTAACAAGACACCTGGTGTGGTTCTCAAGCTATATCTTGCTCTAGTTAGGCCCCATTTAGATTATGCAGTTCAGTTTTGGTCGCCATATTATAGAATGGATATAAATTCACTTGAACGTGTCCAGCGTAGGATGACTAAGTTAATTCCCCAAATTAGAAATCTTTCATATGAAGAAAGATTAACAAAGCTTAAGTTGCATTCACTGGAAAGGCGAAGAGTTAGGGGTGACATGATAGAGGTTTACAAGTGGATGAATGGACATAACCGGGGGGATATTAATAGGGTATTAAAAGTATCAACACAGGACAGAACACGAAACAATGGATATAAATTGGATAAGTTTAGATTTAGGAAAGACTTGGGTAAATACTGGTTCAGTAACAGGGTTGTTGATTTGTGGAACCAATTGCCGCGTAACATTGTGGAGGTGGGGTCCCTCGATTGTTTCAAGCACGGGTTGGACAAGTATATGAGTGGGATTGGGTGGTTATAGAATAGGAGCTGCCTCGTATGGGCCAATAGGCCTTCTGCAGTTACCTTTGTTCTTATGTTCTTATGTTCTTAAATCGGACACTTGGATTTATTAATCGCAGCGTTAGTAACAAGACACCTGGTGTGGTTCTCAAGCTATATCTTGCTCTAGTTAGGCCCCATTTAGATTATGCAGTTCAGTTTTGGTCGCCATATTATAGAATGGATATAAATTCACTTGAACGTGTCCAGCGTAGGATGACTAAGTTAATTCCCCAAATTAGAAATCTTTCATATGAAGAAAGATTAACAAAGCTTAAGTTGCATTCACTGGAAAGGCGAAGAGTTAGGGGTGACATGATAGAGGTTTACAAGTGGATGAATGGACATAACCGGGGGGATATTAATAGGGTATTAAAAGTATCAACACAGGACAGAACACGAAACAATGGATATAAATTGGATAAGTTTAGATTTAGGAAAGACTTGGGTAAATACTGGTTCAGTAACAGGGTTGTTGATTTGTGGAACCAATTGCCGCGTAACATTGTGGAGGTGGGGTCCCTCGATTGTTTCAAGCACGGGTTGGACAAGTATATGAGTGGGATTGGGTGGTTATAGAATAGGAGCTGCCTCGTATGGGCCAATAGGCCTTCTGCAGTTACCTTTGTTCTTATGTTCTTATGTTCTTAAAACCTGCTGCCAGTATACACCAATATAAACCCACATGACCCAGCAGTCCGCAATACAGAGTTTACCTATAGGTATAGGCAAGAGCTCATTCGGCATCAACTAAACAAGAAGAAGGAAACCCTCCAAACCTTTATAGAGCAGGCGGAGCATCTGTTAAACAAATGGACCCAGTACGACATCCCTATCCAACTCAAGCAAACCATCAACAGTGAACTATTTAACCTGAAACAACAACATAAAACTCTTGTAGAAACAAAGACACTCCGTAAGTTAACATCCCTAAACGGTGGATCTCGCTAAAAATCCCTCGTCCTAAAGATGGCTACTTTAACCTGACTTCTTATGATCTTACCCAGGACCAACGAGACCTCTTAAATCTTGGTCTAAATTGTCAATTCTTATCTAAACCAAAGATGCATCAAAAACGCCTGGAAATCGAAATGCTTCTGGACGATATCCATAAGCTAGAAGACAACAAAAAAAAAAGTCATCACCACTGACACACTTCAAGCTGAACTACTTGCAGAAGCAGGGAAAAAACGAGGAACATATTCATCTACAATCTTAACCCCACGACTCAAAGAAGCAGCGAAACAGCTAAAAAATCTGAAAGACGTAACAATAAGAAAAGCCGACAAAACAGCAGCATATGTATTGATTCCTACCCATGAATACATGAACAAAATTAGCGACATCCTAAGTGACGACTCCAAATATCAACGAATCACGAGGAACCCCGTAGAAGACCTTAAGCGGAAAGTAAACAAAACAATTACAGCAATCAACGCAAAGAAAGGTAGTGTGCATTTCAATAAACTTCAAGGCGACTATGGCTTAGGATATGCCTACGGCAATGTTAAGACGCATAAACCAGGTAACCCACTACGCCCTATAATCAGCCAAATACCATCCCCAACTTATCACCTGGCAAAGAAACTCAATGAACTCCTAACTCCATACACTCCAAGTAAGTTTAGTCTACAATCATCAGCAGATTTCCTAGAATTGATCAAATCTACCCAGCCCGATGGAATCATCGCTTCCCTGGACGTTGAATCCCTTTTTACCAACGTCCCAGTCGACACAACCATAGGAATGATACTGGACAGAGTATACAGAGACGAGAACACCCCCAAATTAGACATACCTGAGCCACACTTGAAAAGTCTTCTCGAAGCATGTACAAAGGAAGCCCCTTTCATCAGTCCACAAGGAGACATGTATTTACAAATAGACGGAGTAGCAATGGGCTCCCCCTTAGGAGTTTTATTTGCTAATTTTTATATGGGAACCATCGAAGATAGGGTCTTCAGTAGCAGACAAAAACCAACTGTATACTGCCGTTATGTAGATGACATATTCGTAATAGTAAAAGACTCAGATGAACTAATTGACCTAAAAAGACACCTAGAGAGAGAGTCAGTACTCCGATTTACACATGAAAATAGTGAAAATAACAGTCTGCCATTCTTGGATGTACTAATAACAAAAACAGGAACCTCTTTAAGCACTAACGTATATACCAAGCCCACCAACATAGGATTATGCCTGAACGGTAGAAGTGAGTGCCCCCAAAGATACAAAGCCAGTGTTCTCAATGCTTATATTCGTCGAGCGCTTACCCACTGCTCTGAATGGAGCAACGTGAGTAGAGAGTTTGAAAGAGTAACTCAGGTATTGGTGAACAACGGATATAGCAACGCGGAAATAAACGCTGCTATAAGAAGACACTTGGACCGTTGGTATAATTCAGAACCTAGAACAGAAACCACAACACCCCCAATAAAATTATATTACAAATCAACCATGCACAGTGAACATATAAAAGAGGAAAGAATAATGAAAGAAATAATCCGTAAAGGAGTAAAAAGCACTACTCCTAACCAAAACATAAACCTGATAATATTCTACAAAACCAAGAAGACTTCCGAACTCCTTATCAAAAACAGCCCGAAGCCGACGGAGAACCCTCTACAGCAGTCAAGCGTTGTATACATGTACACTTGCCCCCACGAAGGATGTAACCTTCAATGTAAGTACATAGGTATGACGTCGACCAAGCTGACGAGGCGTTTGACATGCCATCTTCAATCTGGTGCCCCTAGGAATCACATGAGACAAGCCCATGACATTACTCTAACAAGAGAAATGTTGAACAAGAATACTTGCATAATAGACAAAACCCAAGATTCAAGAAGATTACAAATTCTTGAGGCAATTCACATAAGAATAGAGCGACCTACCATGAACACCCAAATCACGGAACTATTTACTCTACCCACCATGAGAGTAAGGACAAGACAAGAACATATCGATGCCAACACAGAAGACAATGTCCAACATAACAGGCCAATTACACTGGATTAATCTTTGTGTTTAGATAGGAGATGCCTCGTATGGGCCAATAAGCCTTCTGCAGCCCCTATGTTTATCCCTTATGTATCCCCCCATGTTTTTCACCTTCATTGTATTATCACCTGACCTAATGCGGGTATAAAATCAACTAGTATTGTAAGATCTGTTCACTTGAGAATGAACCATGGAGGTTCGAAACGTCGTGCAAATTATACAAATAAGTGTAATACACTCTATAGTAAATCACTTCTTTTCTTCACCTTAAAAGTACGAAAATGAGTTTTGGAGAACTCCTATTCCAATTAAGCCCTGATGCTAAGAAAATAGTTAGAGGGATAGAAGCCCTAAACCAGAAAATAATTAATACAGAATATGCAGTCATATTCAATGAAACATATATATATATATATATATATATATATATATATATATATATATATATATATATATATATATATATATATATATATATATATATATATATATATATATATATATATACATATATATATATATATATATATATATATACATATATATATATATGTCGTACCTAGTAGCCAGAACGCACTTCTCAGCCTACTATGCAAGGCCCGATTTGACTAATAAGCCAAGTTTTCCTGAATTAATATATTTTCTCTAATTTTTTTCTGATGAAATGATAAAGCTACCCATTTCATTATGTATGAGGTCAAGTTTTTTTTATTGGAGTTAAAATTAACGTAGATATATGACCGAACCTAACCAACCCTACCTAACCTAACCTAACCTATCTTTATAGGTTAGGTTAGGTTAGGTAGCCAAAAAAGTTAGGTTAGGTTAGGTTTGGTAGGTTAGGTAGTCGAAAAACAATTAATTCATGAAAACTTGGCTTATTAGGCAAATCTGGCCTTGCATAGTAGGCAGAGAAGTGCGTTCTGGCTACTAGGTACGACATATATATATATATATATATATATATATATATATATATATATATATATATATATATATACATATATATATATATATATATATATATATATATATATATATATATATATATATATATATATATATATATATATATATATATATATATATATATATATATATATATATATATATATATATATGTCGTACCTAGTAGCCAGAATGTACTTCTCAGCCTACTATGCAAGGCCCGATTTGCCTAATAAGCCAAGTTTTCATGAAATAATTGTTTTTCGACTACCTAACCTACCTAACCTAACCTAACCTAGCTTTCTCGGCTATCTAACCTAACCTAGCCTATAAAGATAGGTTAGGTAGGGTTGGTTAGTTTCGGTCATATATCTACGTTAATTTTAACTCCAATAAAAAAAAATTGACCTCATACATAATGAAATGAGTAGCTTTATCATTTCATAAGAAAAAAATTAGATAAAATATATTAATTCATGAAAACTTGGCTTATTAGGCAAATCGGGCCTTGCATTGTAGGCCGAGAAGTGCATTCTGGCTACTAGGTACTACATATATATATATATATATATATATATATATATATATATATATATATATATATGTCGTACCTAGTAGCCAGAACTCACTTCTCAGCCTACTATGCAAGGCCCGATTTGCCTAATAAGCTAAGTTTTCATGAATTAATTGTTTTTCGACTATCTAACCTACCTAACCTAACCTAACCTAACTTTTTCGGCTACCTAACCCAACCTAACCTATAAAGATAGGTTAGGTTAGGTTAGGTAGGGTTGGTTAGGTTCGGTCATATATCTACGTTAATTTTAACTCCAATAAAAAAAAATTGACCTCATACATAATGAAATGGGTAGCTTTATCATTTCATAAGAAAAAAATTAGAGAAAATATATTAATTCAGGAAAACTTGGCTTATTAGGCAAATCGGGCCTTGAATAGTAGGCCGAGAAGTGCGTTCTGGCTACTAGGTACGACATATATATATATACTATATTAGATATATATGTCGTACCTAGTAGCCAGAATGCACTTCTCAGCCTACTATGCAAGGCACGATGTGCCTAATAAGCCAAGTTTTCCTGAATTAATATATTTTCTCTAATTTTTTCTTATGAAATGATAAAGCTACCCATTTCATTATGTATGAGGTCAATTCTTTTTTATTGTAGTTAAAATTAACGTAGATATATGACGGAACCTAACCAACCCTACCTAACCTAACCTAACCTATCTTTATAGGTTAGGTTCGGTTAGGTAGCCGAAAAAGTTAGGTTAGGTCAGGTTAGGTAGGTTAGGTAGGTTAGGTAGTCGAAAAATAATTAATTCATGAAAACTTGGCTTATTAGGCAAATCGGGCGTTGCATATTAGGCTGAGAAGTGCGTTCTGGCTACTAGGTACGACGTATATATATATATATATATATATATATATATATATATATATATATATATATATATATATATATATATATATATATATATATATATATAGGTACGACGTATATATATATATTTATATATATATAAAAATTGACCTCATGCATAATGACATGGGAAAATTTATCATTTCATAAGAAAAAAATTTGATAACATATATTAATTCATGAAAACTTGGCTTAATAGGCAAATCGGGCCTTGCATAGTATATATATATATATATACATATATATATACATGTCGTACCTAATAGCCAGAACGCACTTCTCAGCCTACTATTCAAGGCCCGATTTGCCTAATAGGCCAAGTTTTCATGAATTAATGTTTTTTCGTCTACCTAACCTAGCTTTTTTTGGCTACCTAACCTAACCTTACCTATAAATATAGGTTAGGTTAGGTAGGGTTGGTTAGGTTCGGTCATATATCTACGTTAATTTTAACTCCAATAAAAAAAAATTGACCTCATACATAGAGAAAAGGGCAGCTTTATCATTTCATAAGAAAAAAATTATAGTAAATATATTAATTCAGGAAAACTTGGCTTATTAGGCAAATCGGGCCTTGAATAGTAGGCTGAGAAGTGAGTTCTGGCTACTATGTACGACATATATATATATATATATATATATATATATATATATATATATATATATATATATATATATATATATGTATATATATATATATGTATATATATATGTATATATATATATGTATATATATATATGTATATATATATATGTATATATATATATATATATATATATATATATATGTCGTACCTAGTAGCCAGAACTCACTTATCAGCCTACTATTCAAGGCCCGATTTGCCTAGTAAGCCAAGTTTTCCTGAATTAATATATTTACTATAATTTTTTTCTTATGAAATGATAAAGCAACCCTTTTCTCTATGTATGAAGTCAATTTTATTTTATTGGAGTTAAAATTAACGTAGATATATGACCGAACCTAACCAACCCTACCTAACCTAACCTAACCTATATTTATAGGTAAGGTTAGGTTAGGTAGCCAAAAAAAGCTAGGTTAGGTTAGGTTAGGTAGGTTAGGTAGACGAAAAAACATTAATTCATGAAAACTTGGCTTATTAGGCAAATCGGGCCTTGAATAGTAGGCTGAGAAGTGCGTTCTGGCTATTAGGTACGACATATATATATATATATATATATATATATATATATATATATACATTTGATATATACATTACAAGGCCCGATTTGCCTAATAAGCCAAGTTTTCCTGAATTAATATATTTACTATAATTTTTTTCTTATGAAATGATAAAGCTACCCTTTTCACTATGTATGAGGTCAATTTTTTTTTATTGGAGTTAAAACTAACGTAGATATATGACCGAACCTAACCAACCCTACCTAACCTAACCTAACCTATATATATAGGTAAGGTTAGGTTAGGTAGGTTAGGTAGTCAAAAAAAGCTAGGTTAGGTAGGTTAGGTAGACGAAAAAACATTAATTCATGAAAACTTGGCTTATTAGGCAAATTGGGCCTTGCATAGTAGGCTGAGAAGTGAGTTCTGGCTACTAGGTACGACATATATATATATATATATATATATATATATATATATATATATATATATATATATATATATATATATATATATATATATATATATATATATTGGTGTATACTGGCAGCAGGTTTTCTTTCAAACATGTTTCATTGAATATGACCGCATATTCTGTATTTATTATTTTCTGGTTTAGGGCTTCTATCCCTCTAACTATTTTCTTAGCATCAGGGCTTAATTGGAATAGGAGTTCTCCAAAACTCATTTTCGTACTTTTAAGGTGAAGAAAAGAAGTGATTTACTATAGACATTATAAGTGTATTACACTTATTTGTATAATTTGCACGACGTTTCGAACCTCCGTGGTTCATTCTCAAGTGAACAGATCTTACAATACTAGTTGATTTTATACCCGCATTAGGTCAGGTGATAATACAATGAAGGTGAAAAACATGGGGGGATACATAAGGGATAAACATAGGGGCTGCAGAAGGCTTATTGGCCCATACGAGGCATCTCCTATCTAAACACAAAGATTAATCCAGTGTAATTGGCCTGTTATGTTGGACATTGTCTTCTCATTGTCATCGATGCCAACACAGAAGACAATGTCCAACATAACAGGCCAATTACACTGGATTAATCTTTGTGTTTAGATAGGAGATGCCTCGTATGGGCCAATAAGCCTTCTGCAGCCCCTATGTTTATCCCTTATGTATCCCCCCATGTTTTTCACCTTCATTGTATTATCACCTGACCTAATGCGGGTATAAAATCAACTAGTATTGTAAGATCTGTTCACTTGAGAATGAACCATGGAGGTTCGAAACGTCGTGCAAATTATACAAATAAGTGTAATACACTCTATAGTAAATCACTTCTTTTCTTCACCTTAAAAGTACGAAAATGAGTTTTGGAGAACTCCTATTCCAATTAAGCCCTGATGCTAAGAAAATAGTTAGAGGGATAGAAGCCCTAAACCAGAAAATAATAAATACAGAATATGCGGTCATATTCAATGAAACATATATATATATATATATATATATATATATATATATATATATATATATATATATATATATATATGTCGTACCTAATAGCCAGAACGCACTTCTCAGCCTACTATTCAAGGCCCGATTTGCCTAATAAGCCAAGTTTTCATGAATTAATGTTTTTTCGTCTACCTAACCTACCTAACCTAACCTAACCTAGCTTTTTTTGGCTACCTAACCTAACCTTACCTATAAATATAGGTTAGGTTAGGTTAGGTAGGGTTGGTTAGGTTCGGTCATATATCTACGTTAATTTTAACTCCAATAAAAAAAAATTGACCTCATACATAGAGAAAAGGGTTGCTTTATCATTTCATAAGAAAAAAATTATAGTAAATATATTAATTCTGGAAAACTTGGCTTATTAGGCAAATCGGGCCTTGAATAGTAGGCTGAGAAGTGAGTTCTGGCTACTAGGTACGACATATATATATATATATATATATATATATATATATATATATATATATATATATATATATATATATATATATATATATATATATATATATATGTCGTACCTAGTAGCCAGAACGCACTTCTCAGCCTACTATGCAAGGCCTGATTTGCCTAATAAGTCAAGTTTTCACGAATTAATATTTTTTCGACTACCTAACCTCCCTAACCTAACCTAACTTTTTCTGCTACCTAACCTAACCTAACCTATCAAGATAGGTTAGGTTAGGTTAGGTAGGGTTGGTTAGGTTCGGTCATATATCTAAGTTAATTTTAACTCGAATAACAAAAAATTGACCTCATGCATAATGACATGGGAAAATTTATCATTTCATAAGAAAAAAATTTGATAACATATATTAATTCATGAAAACTTGGCTTAATAATAAGCCAAGTTTTCATGAAATAATTGTTTTTCGACTACATAACCTACCTAACCTAACCTAACCAAACTTTCTCGGCTACCTAACCTAACCTAACCTATAAAGATAGGTTAGGTAGGGTTGGTTAGGTTCGGTCATATATCTACGTTAATTTTAACTCCAATAAAAAATAATTGACCTCATACATAATGAAATGGGTAGCTTTATCATTTCATAAGAAAAAAATTCGAGAAAATATATTAATTCAGGAAAACTTGGCTTATTAGGCAAATCGGGCCCTGCATAGTAGGCTGAGAAGTGCGTTCTGGCTACTAGCTACGACATATATATATATATATATATATATATATATATATATATATATATATATATATATATATATATATATATATATATATATATACATATATATATATATATATATATATATATATATATATATATATATATGTCGTACCTAGTAGCCAGAACTCACTTCTCAGCCTACTATGCAAGGCCCGATTTGCCTAATAAGCCTAGTTTTCATGAATTAATTGTTTTTCGACTACCTAACCTACCTAACCTTACCTAACCTAACTTTTTCGGCTACCAAACCTAACCTAATCTATAAAGATAGGTTAGGTTAGGTAGGGTTGGTTAGGTTCGGTCATATATCTACGTTAATTTTAACTCCAATAAAAAAATATTGACCTCATACATAATGAAATGGGTAGCTTTATCATTTCGTAAGAAAAAATTTAGAGAAAACATATTAATTTAGTAAAACTTGGCTTATTAGGCAAATCGGGCCTTGCATTGTAGGCTGAGAAGTGAGTTCTGGCTATTAGGTACGACATATATATATATATATATATATATATATATATATATATATATGTCGTACCTAATAGCCAGAACGCACTTCTCAGCCTACTATTCAAGGCCCGATTTGCCTAATAAGCCAAGTTTTCATGAATTAATGTTTTTTCGTCTACCTAACCTACCTAACCTAACCTAACCTAGCTTTTTTTGGCTACCTAACCTAACCTTACCTATAAATATAGGTTAGGTTAGGTTAGGTAGGGTTGGTTACGTTCGGTCATATATCTACGTTAATTTTAACTCCAATAAAAAAAAATTGACCTCATACATAGAGAAAAGGGTTGCTTTATCATTTCATAAGAAAAAAATTATAGTAAATATATTAATTCATGAAAACTTGGCTTATTAGGCAAATCGGGCCTTGCATAGTAGGCTGAGAAGTGCGTTCTGGCTACTAGGTACGACATATATATATATATATATATATATATATATATATATATATATATTTATGTCGTACCTAGTAGCCAGAACGCATTTCTCAGCCTACTATGCAAGGCCCAATTTGCCTAATAAGCCAAGTTTTCATGAATTAATTGTTTTTCGCCTACCTAACCTAACCTAACCTAACTTTTTCGGCTACCTAACCAAACCTAACCTATAAAGATAGGTTAGGTAGGGTTGGTTAGGTTCGGTCATATATCTAAGTTAATTTTAACTCGAATAAAAAAAAATTGACCTCATGCATAATGACATGGGAAAATTTATCATTTCATAAGAAAAAAATTTGATAACATATATTAATTCATGAAAACTTGGCTTAATAGGCAAATCGGGCCTTGCATAGTAGGCTGAGAAGTGAGTTCTGGCTACTAGGTACGACATATATATATATATATATATATATATATATATATATATATATATATATATATATATATATATATATATATATATATATATATATATATATATATATATATATATATATATATATATATATATATATATATATATATATATATGTCGTACCTAGTAGCCAGAACTCACTTCTCAGCCTACTATTCAAGGCCCGATTTGCCTAATAAGCCAAGTTTTCCTGAATTAATATATTTACTATAATTTTTTTCTTATGAAATGATAAAGCAACCCTTTTCTCTATGTATGAGGTCAATTTTTTTTTATTGGAGTTAAAATTAACGTAGATATATGACCGAACCTAACCAACCCTACCTAACCTAACCTAACCTATATTTATAGGTAAGGTTAGGTTAGGTAGCCAAAAAAAGCAAGGTTAGGTTAGGTTAGGTAGGTTAGGTAGACGAAAAAACATTAATTCATGAAAACTTGGCTTATTAGGCAAATCGGGCCTTGAATAGTAGGCTGAGAAGTGCGTTCTGGCTATTAGGTACGACATATATATATATATATATATATATATATATGTCGTACCTAGTAGTCAGAACGCACTTCTCAGCCTACTATGCAATGCCCGATTTGCCTAATAAGCCAAGTTTTCATGAATGAATATTTTTTCGACTACCTAACCTACCTAACCTAACCTAACGTTTTCGGCTACCTAACCTAACCTAGCCTATAGAGATAGGTTAGGTTAGGTTAGGTAGGGTTGGTTAGGTTTGGTCATATATCTACGTTAATTTTAACTCCAATAAAATAAAACTGACCTCATATATAATGAAATGGGTAGCTTTATCATTTCATAAGAAAACAATTAGAGAAAATATATTAATTCAGGAAAACCTGGCCTATTAGGCAAATTGGGACTTGCATAGTAGGCTGAGAAGTGCATTCTGGCTACTAGGTACAACATACATATATATATATATGTATATATATATATATATATATATATATATATATATATATATATATATATATATATATATATATATATTTTATTAAATATGACCGAAAAAGTAAGATTAATAATTCTAACACGAATTTTCTCAATCTTTCGTACATTATGCTTCACTGTTGGAGGTAAATCAAAAATCACTTCTCCAAAATTCATTTTTATTTCTAGTCTGACGCGACACGGGCGCGTTTCGTAAAACTTATTACATTTTCAAAGACTTCACAAATACACAACTGATTAGAACTTGCGTTTCCCTGATTTTATATCTACATTTGAGTGAGGTGGGAAGGGTGATGTGGCATTACATTTGAGTAAGGTGGGAAGGATGATGTGGCATTAGAGGATATTAATAGGGTATTAAAAGTATCAACACAAGACAGAACACGAAACAATGGATATTGAATAGAAGTGTTTGTAGAAAGCCTATTGGTCCATATTTCTTGATGCTTCTATATTGGAGCGGAGTCTTGAGGTGGGTAGAATATAGTTGTGCAATAATTGGCTGTTGATTGCTGGTGTTGACTTCTTGATGTGTAGTGCCTCGCAAACGTCTAGCCGCCTGCTATCGCTGTATCTATCGATGATTTCTGTGTTGTTTACTAGGATTTCTCTGGCGATGGTTTGGTTATGGGAAGAGATTATATGTTCCTTAATGAAAATCATCGATAGATACAGCGATAGCAGGCGGCTAGACGTTTGCGAGGCACTACACATCAAGAAGTCAACACCAGCAATCAACAGCCAATTATTGCACAACTATATTCTACCCACCTCAAGACTCCGCTCCAATATAGAAGCATCAAGAAATATGGACCAATAGGCTTTCTACAAACACTTCTATTCAATATCCATTGTTTCGTGTTCTGTCTTGTGTTGATACTTTTAATACCCTATTAATATCCTCTAATGCCACATCATCCTTCCCACCTTACTCAAATGTAATGCCACATCACCCTTCCCACCTCACTCAAATGTAGATATAAAATCAGGGAAACGCAAGTTCTAATCAGTTGTGTATTTGTGAAGTCTTTGAAAATGTAATAAGTTTTACGAAACGCGCCCGTGTCGCGTCAGACTAGAAATAAAAATGAATTTTGGAGAAGTGATTTTTGATTTACCTCCAACAGTGAAGCATAATGTACGAAAGATTGAGAAAATTCGTGTTAGAATTATTAATCTTACTTTTTCGGTCATATTTAATAAAATATGTCTACAGGAAAGACTGCTACCAAAATATACTAATATATATATATATATATATATATATATATATATATATATATATATATATATATATATATATATATATATATATATATATATATATATAGGTGGTATGCCTATATATATATATATAGGCGGGTTCCACCTCTGGTGCAAATATAGGGACCCACAGCTTTAGAGAAGGGAACACAGAGCATTCAGAGAAAAACTTGCCATATAACTCTGAATACATAAGCGTGTTCGCTTCTCCTACCACCCCCTTTTTTATGGTGTACACTTTATTATGCAAGGTTATACAGTTACATATATGATTTTATACAAAAAATGAACATTAAGAGGACACAAAAAATAGTTCGCTTCTTAGAGGCTGTAGATTTCCTCAAACTCCTCCGACGCCTGGCAGGAACCGAGGATGCAGCGAGCATTCCCCCTCTGGATCGCGACACTGAGGCGCTGAAAGAGAAAACTTGCTGCTCTAGGGTCTCATGTGGTGTCAATGAGCTTAGAACCAAGATCCTTAAGAAACCTTCTTGCACTCTCTCCCCATGGGCCTAGGGTTTCAGACCCTATTGTAACGAAGTTGTACCGATGATCTAATTGCCTGTACTTGGCTGACTTGTCTCTTTCTCAGTGTGTCACCGCGGCTCCTGCTGTGCCGACAAAGAGGTTGATGTCTGTGGTTGCCAGGGTGGATACGCAAGTATATTCCCATGCCAACTGTCTGCCACTGTTCCACGGACGCAGTGTGATTCCGTCTGGTCGGCCAGCAAAGCTAACAGAGTCACGGTTCAGTAGGTTGCGGGGGCTCTCTCTTCGCTGAACACTGAGCAGAGGCAAGGCTTCTTTTAATGATGTCATTGACTTCGTCGTGTCTAGTGTGCCAACCACCAGATTTTCCACAGTGCAGGCCATGCAATCCATATTCGTCAGCATCTGCCTCGCCGCAAATACACGAATGAATAGTGTGGATAGGGGCAGCAAGACGGAGAGCGACTGCAATACGGAGCTCCTGTGGATCAAGACATGTGCCTGTCGAAGCCATAGGGACTGCCAAAATGAAGTCCCCTGCATGGGGAGCCTGCACAGCTGTGAGGCGTGTACGATAACAGGGGGTTGTTGCTGCTTCCAGCAAAGCTGTGGCTTCTTTGTCTACAATGGGGCTGTCCCAACTGGATTGTTTCTTGGCTTTCGGCATGGCTGGTCTGATGGTTGGTTCTGCCATGGCACCCCATTTTCTGTCGCATTCCGTGTAGTGGGGGTCCTGTGTCCCCGCTACAAAACTCAGGGTGTCAGGTAGAATTTCCTTAACCGGGTCATCTGATGCTGAAGAGGAAGACAGGAAGGCTGGGACAGCAATTTGGGTGGCGGTGGGGACACCCAAGCCACCGAGCCTAACAAGAAGAGTGGCTTGTTTCCACTGGCATTCGTTGAGGGAGAGGTTAACAACTTTTTCCAGCATGGTCTTCAGTAAGAGGTCATACTCTTCAAGCTTTCAGTTGTCGTAAGACGGGGCGCACCTCAGAAAGTAGGTTAGCCTCGGAAGGGATAGCCATTTGGTGAGGAGATAAAAAGCATCGTGGGCATCGATGTCACCTATTCTGTCTTCCAACCTCCTAAGGTCTGCGATTTTCTTGTCAAGGGTCTCCTCAACGGCGTTAGACCCGACGGGAGCTCCATGGAGGGTGCTGTTCTCAGCCCTAATGACATGGGCTCCAGGCAAGGCAGACCTTATTCTAGCTACGATGTCTGGGTTGGAGGAGACTACTTCACACTTGGAAGGGCTCAAGACGAAACCCAGGCTCACTTCTTGCTCCCTTATTGTCCTGATATCTGCCAAGAGGTGGTCTATGGTGCCAGCTATAGTTCCATCATCCAAAAACCAGATGTGGAACTCGCTGGACAAGCTTTCGGTGATTTATTTTAAGACTCGGCAGAAAAGAAGGGGAGCAAGAGGATCACCTTGCTGAACAGCTTCACATGATCTGATTTCATGTTCACCAAAGAGCAGTTTTGACTCACCACTGTAGCACGATAGTATGAACGGGTTGAGGGGCCGGAAATGGTGATGTACGACACAAAGTACTGCATCTCTTCTTCTCTTGGTGCACAGCTATATTCTATCCACTTCAAGACTCCGCACCAATATCGAGGAATCAAGAAATATGGGCCAATAGGCCCTTTGCAGTTTCTTCCATTCTTCCCTTTAACTTACCCAATATTATACTCATTGTTTCGTGTTCTGTCTTGTGTTGAAAGTTTCTTTTCACCTCATCCAAAACTGTTGTAACATATCACCTCACCCAAATGCAGATATATATATATATATATATATATATATATATATATATATATATATATATATATATATGTCGTACCTAGTAGCCAGAATGCACTTCTCGGCCTACTAAGCAAGGCCCGGTTTGCCTAATAAGCCACGTTTTCCTGAATTATTAAATTTTCTCTAATTTTTTTCTTATGACATGATAAAGCTACCCATTTCACTATGTATGAGGTCAATTTTTTTTTATTGGAGTTAAAATTAACGTAGATATATGACCGAACCTAACCAACCCTACCTAACCTAACCTATCTCTATAGGTTAGGTTAGGTTAGGTAGCCGAAAAAGTTAGGTTAGGTTAGGTTAGGTAGGTTAGGTAGTCGAAAAACAATTAATTCATGAAAACTTGGCTTATTAGGCAAATTGGGCCTTGCATAGTAGGCTGAGAAGTGCGTTCTGGCTACTAGGTACGACATATATATATATATATATATATATATATATATATATATATATATATATATATATATATATATATATATATATATATATATATATATATATTAGTATATTTTGGTAGCAGTCTTTCCTGTAGACATATATTGTTAAATATGACCGAAAAAGTAAGATTAATAATTCTAACACGAATTTTCTCAATCTTTCGTACATTACGCTTCACTGTTGGAGGTAAATCAAAAATCAATTCTCCAAAATTCATTTTTATTTCTAGTCTGACGCGACACGGGCGCGTTTCGTAAAACTTATTACAATTTCAAAGACTTTAGTTCACAAATACACAACTGATTAGAACTTACGTATCTCCGATTTTATATCTACATTTGAGTGAGGTGGGAGGGGTGATGTGGCATTAAAACAAGACAGAACAAGAGGGGATATTAATAGGGTATTAAAAGTATCAACACAAGACAGAACACAAACAATGGGTATTGAATAGAAGTGTTTGTAGGTAGCCTACAAACAGGAGATCCATGGGGATCCTGCCGTCGCCCATTCGCACAACGTGCCCGAGCCAGCGCATTCGTCTCTGTTTCAGCATTGTGTACATGCTGGTGATTCTTGCTCTCCCCAAGACGTTGTTGTTTGTCACCTTGTCCTGCCAGGTGATGTCCAAGATGTGTCGAAGGCAGCGCATGTGGTAGGCATTCAGCCGTCTTTCCTGACGGGCGCGGAGTGTCCAAGACTCACTGCCATAAAGGAGAGTGCTCAGGACACAGGATCTGTAAACCTGAATCTTAGTATACTCAGTTAGCCTATTGTTGGCCCACACTCTCTTTGTCAGTTTGGACATGGTAGTAGATGCCTTACCGATGCGTTTGTTTAGCTCCGTATCAAGAGAGAGGGAGTCAGAGATTGTGGAGCCCAGGTACACGAAGTCGTGAACAACTTCCAGTTTGGAATCAGAGATGCCGATGTCAGGTGGGGAGTCCACTCCTTGTCCCATGACTTGTGTTTTCTTCAGACTGATGGTGAGTCCGAAAGCCTGAGAGGCCTCGCTGAAGCGGGTTATGAGCCGTTGGAGGTCTTCAGCTGAGTGGGCAGTGACTGCTGCGTCGTCGGCAAAGAGGAAGTCGCGCAGACACCTCAGCCGAACCTTTGTCTTGGCTCTCAGCCTGGCGAGGTTAAAGAGCTTCCCATCCGACCTGGTCCGGAGGTAAATGCCTTCCGTGACAGATCCGAAGGCGTGCCGCAGCATAACTGCGAAGAAAATCCCGAATAGGGTTGGAGCCAGTACGCAGCCCTGCTTTACTCCACTTCGGATGTCAAAGGCGCCTGATGTTAGGCCATCAAAGACCACGGTGCCCCTCATGTTCTCATGGAAAGATGTGATGATGCTGAGGAGCCTGGGTGGGCATCCGATCTTGGGGAGGATCTTGAACAGGCCATCCCTGCTGACGAGGTCGAAGGCCTTCGTCAGGTCTATGAAGGCTACAAAGAGTGGCTGCTTCTGTTCCCTGCATTTCTCCTGCAGTTGTCTGAGGGAAAAGACCATGTCGATGGTGGACCTGCCAGCTCTGAATCCACATTGTGATTCTGGATAAACTCTCTCTGCAAGTACTTGGAGCCTCTTCAATGCGACTCGAGCAAACAGCTTTCCGACAATACTGAGGAGGGAGATTCCACGGTAGTTGTTGCAGTCGCCCCTGTCACCTTTATTCTTATACAGTGTGACGATGTTGGCATCCCTCATGTCCTGTGGCACCTCTCCTTCTTCCCAGCAGAGGCAGAGAATTTCGTGCAGCTCCATGAGCAGGCTACCTCTGCAGCACTTCAAGGTGCTGCATATATATATATATATATATATATATATATATATATATATATATATATATATATATATATATATTATTAAATATGACCGAAAAAGTAAGATTAATAATTCTAATACGAATTTTCTCTATCTTTCTTACGTTTCTTTTCACTGTTGATGGTAATTCAAAGATCAATTCTCCAAAATTCATTTTTATATAAATTCATTCATATATATATATATATATATATATATATATATATATATATATATATATATATATATATATATATATATATATATATATATATATATATATATATTATTAAATATGACCGAAAAAGTAAGATTAATAATTCTAACACGAATTTTCTCAATCTTTCGTACATTATGCTTCACTGTTGGAGGTAAATCAAAAATCACTTCTCCAAAATTCATTTTTATTTCTAGTCTGACGCGACATGGGCGCGTTTCGTAAAACTTATTACATTTTCAAAGACTTCACAAATACACAACTGATTAGAACTTGCGTTTCCCTGATTTTATATCTACATTTGAGTGAGGTGGGAAGGGTGATGTGGCATTACATTTGAGTGAGGTGGGAAGGATGATGTGGCATTAACACAAGACAGAACACTAGAGGATATTAATAGGGTATTAAAAGTATCAACACAAGACAGAACAGAAACAATGGGTATTGAATAGAAGTGTTTGTAGAAAGCCTATTGGTCCATATTTCTTGATGCTTCTATATTGGAGCGGAGTCTTGAGGTGGGTAGAATATAGTTGTGCAATAATTGGCTGTTGATTGCTGGTGTTGACTTCTTGATGTGTAGTGCCTCGCAAACGTCAAGCCGCCTGCTATCGCTGTATCTATCGATGATTTCTGTGTTGTTTACTAGGATTTCTCTGGCGATGGTTTGGTTATGGGAAGAGATTATATGTTCCTTAATGGAGCCCTGTTGTTTATGCATCGTTAAACGCCTAGAAAGAGATGTTGTTGTCTTGCCTATATACTGGGTTTTTTGGAGCTTACAGTCCCCAAGTGGGCATTTGAAGGCATAGACGACGTTAGTCTCTTTTAAAGCGTTCTGTTTCGTGTCTGGAGAGTGTCTACTCTCCAGACACGAAACAGAACGCTTTAAAAGAGACTAACGTCGTCTATGCCTTCAAATGCCCACTTGGGGACTGTAAGCTCCAAAAAACCCAGTATATAGGCAAGACAACAACATCTCTTTCTAGGCGTTTAACGATGCATAAACAACAGGGCTCCATTAAGGAACATATAATCTCTTCCCATAACCAAACCATCGCCAGAGAAATCCTAGTAAACAACACAGAAATCATCGATAGATACAGCGATAGCAGGCGGCTTGACGTTTGCGAGGCACTACACATCAAGAAGTCAACACCAGCAATCAACAGCCAATTATTGCACAACTATATTCTACCCACCTCAAGACTCCGCTCCAATATAGAAGCATCAAGAAATATGGACCAATAGGCTTTCTACAAACACTTCTATTCAATACCCATTGTTTCTGTTCTGTCTTGTATTGATACTTTTAATACCCTATTAATATCCTCTAGTGTTCTGTCTTGTGTTAATGCCACATCATCCTTCCCACCTCACTCAAATGTAATGCCACATCACCCTTCCCACCTCACTCAAATGTAGATATAAAATCAGGGAAACGGAAGTTCTAATCAGTTGTGTATTTGTGAAGTCTTTGAAAATGTAATAAGTTTTACGAAACGCGCCCGTGTCGCGTCAGACTAGAAATAAAAATGAATTTTGGATAAGTGATTTTTGATTTACCTCCAACAGTGAAGCATAATGTACGAAAGATTGAGAAAATTCGTGTTAGAATTATTAATCTTACTTTTTCGGTCATATTTAATAATATATGTCTACAGGAAAGACTGCTACCAAAATATACTAATATATATATATATATATATATATATATATATATATATATATATATATATATATATATATATATATATATATATATATATATATATATATATATATGTCGTACCTAGTAGCCAGAACGCACTTCTCAGCCTACTATGCAAGGCCAGATTTGCCTATTAAGCAAAGTTTTCCAGAATTAATATATTTTCTCTAATTTTTTTTTTATGAAATGATAAAGCTACCCATTTCATTATGTATGTGGTCAATTTTTTTTTATTGAAGTTAAAATTAACGTAGATATATGACCGAACCTAACCAACCCTACCTAACCTAACCTAACCTATCTCTATAGGTTTGGTTAGGTTAGGTAGCCGAAAAAGTTATGTTAGGTTAGGTTAGGTAGGTTAGGTAGTCGAAAAACAATTAATTCATGAAAACTTGGCTTATTAGGCAAATCGGGCCTTGCATAGTAGGCTGAAAAGTGCGTTCTGGCTACTAGGTACGACATATATATATACACATATAAAACAGTATCAGACCACGGACGAAGAATTTAAACAGGAATTTCCTTAAGTACTTTCGTATATTAATACATCTTCAGAAGGAGTGAAAATGTATTATTATATGAAAGTACTTAAGGAAATTCCTGTTTCAATCCTTCCTCCGTGGTCTAACACTGTCACATTTTTATTCACGTGTTTATTTTTCGTGATTTACACACACACACACACACACACACACACACACACACACACACACACACACACACACACACACACACACACACACACACACACACACACACACACACACACACACACACATATATATATATAAATATATATATATATATATATATATATATATATATATATATATATATATATATATATATATATATGTATGTATGTATGTATGTATGTATGTATGTATGTATGTATGTATGTGTGTGTGTGTTTGATGGACATGTGTGCCTTGCAGTCATTACCAGCATGAACCGTATCAATCTACATATTTCCAAAAATATTCCTTAAAATATTCCTCAGTAAAACTAGGCACAGATAAATTACTGCAAAGGACAATGTGCTGTATCACAATTAATTTGTATGTATGTGTGCTTTGTATAATGCCACCAGTGTTGAAAATTGCATGTGACGAAAATAGTCCGATTAATTGCTACAGCACTGGTGTTATATATTAAGTTATATCATAAATATAGACTGCCTTGTGGCACTGGAAGTGTGGCCTTGTGTTTGGTGTTAAGGGAGATGCATATTATATGACATAATAAGCATGCATCTTACCATTATCATCTGTGGCGTTGATGTCTGCACCAGCACGCAGGAGGACCTCTACCACGTCACTGTGACCACCCCGGGCTGCCCAGAGAAGGGCTGTCCTCTCTGTCAATAGATACCACTGGTACTGTTATAAATGAATTATTCTTATTCATGGCGGGATATCATTTTTTTTAATAAAGTCTTCTTCATGTGTTTTTATATTTTAATATGTGAATGTTCTTACCTCACAATAAAATATACTATCTATAAATATTAAGTATTAAAGTAATAAAAAATAATTTGTTTGCTAAGTTAGTTTGAGATGAGAGCATGGTGTTGCCAAGTGCGTATGTATATATATATATATATATATATATATATATATATATATATATATATATATATATATATATATATATATATATATATATATATATTATATATATATATATATATATATATATATATATATATATATATATATATATATATATATACATATATATATATATATATATATATATATATATATATATATATACATATATATATATATATATATATATATATATATATATATATATATATGCGGAAAATCCACAGAGAAATATGAAATGAGGTGAACGTTTCGGCTTGTTAAAGCCTTTGTCAACACCAGACTGACTAAGGAGAAGGGAGAATGGGGGAGGATATATAGGCCGACACCTGACCAACCCATCCCTAGGGAAAGAATTTTTTGGGGAAAGAATTAACCAAAAACAGGTATAGCTTAGCTTAGAATGGTCAAAGAGGATTAAGCGGTCAGAGAATAAGGATGAAAGATTAAAGAAAAGCCTCATGAACACACAATATATGAATATACAATTATAATGAGACATTGTAAGTCTCTCTATCAGAGTTGTTTCTTAAACTGTTGTGCAATATCATAACTTAAAAATGGATCAAGTTTGTACATTCCAGTACTAACATTAAGAAGATTTGGACACTGACTGATTAGAGCAGACTCAATCAAATTCCGTTCCACGAATTCCCCACAATTGGTAATGCTTTTTGCCCCATTCCAGTTAATATTGTGATCGCATAAACTCGTATGTAGATACAATGCATTAGACGTTTGGGCAGTTCTAATACTATAAGCATGTTGTATCAACCGCAATTGTAAGGACTTTCCTGTTTGTCCAAGGTACACAGAATCACAATCACTGCAGGGAATCGAATACACACAACCTGCTGTATCAGGGGAGTTTTTTATTAAATTGAATTTGATCGTACTATTAGTGAACTATTAGTACGTACTATTAGTGAATTTGATCGTAATAATTGCAAAAATCATACAACTTATGCAAAATACATAATCTGCACAATTAATGCACAACTATAATAATTGTGCTATTTGTACAAAAGCTATCACAGCCAACTAGGTCAAACAATCCACAATTTGCATAATATTTGTCTAGGTATGATTAGGACGTCATTTATAATATGCTGAGTTTAACCAACTCCTCAAAGTCAGACTTTCACATATATATGAATGGTACATCTGACTTCCTATGAGCCCAATATAAAACACACATACATTTTCCATAAATGTTTCAACATTATTAGTGCTAAATTAGTCATCCAACATATGTCCATTGTTTTTAATGCCTTATTAATACCCCCCCTTGTTACATACTCTTCAATTATGTCACCCATATTTATTTAGGTAAACCATCCAACAGACTTATTTGGTTCTAGCCTTAGTTATGTTAGGGCAGGTGGGATTAGATGAAGTCAGTAATTTCTATGATAATTTAAGCAAATTAACTATCAAAATGCATCCTATTAAAACCTAAATTCATCTAAATCTATCAAAAATTTTGCTTATTCTACACAAATTTCACTATAGTCAACCTAGCAAGAAGCTAAACTAACTAAATATGAGCATCTCATATCCTCACATACAAGCCTATGTCACCTGTGTCCATACATTACATGAGGGTGCTATAGCTCGAACTCCCCAAATAGGTAAATTTACACTATTTTATGAACATGCTATTTCTTTACCCTAAGATATAATATATCCCACCCTACACTACCACACCTATCCTGGCCAAGCATATCCAAAGCTACATTTTATTAAAGTTGACTAAATTTATGCTGCCCCACCTAAATTCAATCTAATTTAAGCCAATTTTCATCAAATATATTTCAATGTTTTGTATCATAGCACAGCCAAAGCCCATTTTACCCACATTTTCACCTATTCGAACCTACTCTACACGACCTTACCTAACCTGACCTAGCATATACATAGCTAGATTTGATTAAGGGGCGTTACTTCCGAATTTGCAAAAAAATATGCAATAAATGAAAACTCGTTCGATTTCAATCAAACTTTCTTGACAATTTGTATATAAAAAGGGCTTCATCTGGTCCAAGTTTCAGCATCGTAACATAAAAAGGAAGGGAGAAAAAAAATATTGAATAATGTGTCAAACTTTTTCCAAAATGGTAACAAATGATTATCAAACAAAAGTGTCATCTGAAATCATGTATATGACTCCTAGCTATAACTATAGAATATATTAAAAACAAATTATAATTAGTTTTATTAAAAAAATTTAGTTAAAAAAAATTGCCTTTTTTTTAATGTTATCTCTCTCTTTTGTTTACCGGGCGATTTGCATGAAACGTATACACCTGTCTGCACGTAAGCCTATCTGTAAGGGTGCCAATTTTGGAGGAAATTAGTTGATGACAACCTCAAGTCACAGATGGCAACACCTTAGATTTTATTTTTTACTTATTTATTTTCAAGTAACATAAACGTTTAAATATCTCTTTCATTTTTATTCAATTTACATGAAACTTACCCCTTATATGTAAAGTTTGTCTGTAAAATCTGAGGGGAGCATTTCTTCCTACGTTCATTTATTGATTTTATAAATAGCAATAAACATGATATATTTGCATAATTTTGGGGGGAAATTTGACTGGGATTTGACTTGACTCGAATTTGTCGAGGACTGGGCCGCGGGGATACTAAACGCCCCGAAATCATCTCAAGATAACTTCAAGAAGATAACCTACCCTACACAATCTCACTTAACCGGACCTAGCATATCCAATGCAAGATTTGAATAAAAGTTGGTTAAATTTATGCTGCCCCACCTAAATTCAACCTAATTTAAGCCAATTTACATCAAATATATCCCAATATTTTGTAGCATAGCACAGCCAAAGCCCATTTTACCCACATTTTCACCTATTCCAACCTTCCCTACATGACCTTACCTAACCTGACCTAGCATATCCATAGCTAGATTTGATTAAAGATGGAAAAATTTATGCTGTCCCACCTAAATTCAACCTAATTTAAGTTAATTTTCCACCATATATAGCCCAATGTTTTGTATCATAGCAGAGTCAAAGCCCATTTTAATTACATTTTCACCCATTCCATCTAAGCTTCCAATATCCAACATCCAGTCTTGGCACAAAATCCCCTATTCCCAAAGGCCATTTCATAGAGCTAGAGCTGTGTCCGTCTAGCTATTTCCAATTTAGAGATTAGTTTTCTATCATCAATCCTACCAAACCAGACCTAACCTAACCTATACTAACACAACATTAGGTAAGTTCATCCAAATTATCCCAATTTGTAACAATTCCAGCAAATTTATCCTAATTATATCAAACAAAAACCCCCATTTTCTACTAAATGTTCCTATGCACATCACATCCAGAGCATGAGTTAACTGTCAGAGCTGATAATGTCTACTTCTAACATCTTTTCCGACTTGGATAATAGCTAATTTTGCTAATGTATTATTATTAGAAGTGTGTGTTGTTACTATGTATTTTCCTCATATTACCACAACTCAACCACCTTGGACCTAGCCTTTAATACAACATATACTCAGAAAAGTGTTAATTTCGTATATAAACCTAAATGCCTGTGCATAACCTATAGGAATCTTGGAGCTTTGTTGAATATTGAATATATATACTAAGAAAAATTAAGTTTTGGATAAGAATCAAACCGCACTGTGCCTAACCTGCTTGGATCTGTGTTGAACATTGTATCCATATTCATAGAAAATGATGTTTTTGAATATGAACCTAAGTACCCCTTGCCTATTAAACTTTGATTTATGTTCAATATTGGAGTTATATTTTTGGGTAAGTGTTTTGTTTTTACACAACAACCCAACCGTCCTGGATCAAACCTCCCTTTATCTAACTCCAAATTTATCGCATTTATGGGGGAGGGGAACTGATATTTGGGCATCAACCCAACCGCCCTGGACCTAACCTCTGATACATGGATCTTGGTTCAATATTGCATCATATTCTTAGCCATTTTTTCACATCAATACAGTCATGCCCAATCTAACCTTTATTAGAAGGGGGTTAATGGAAAATATGTTAATAATGGGGATTTTCTCAACATCAGTCGAACTTAATAATCCTTAACCTAACCTTAGTCAGAATGGGATATGACGCACTAAAACTATACAATAATCTTTGCCAATTTTCCGTATGCAAAGCCATAACTAGGAGGTTTAGACCCTCTTAGTTTGGGGGGGGGTGAGCACAGTAGTGGTGACTGTGGTGCTGTGTGCACTGTGGTGGTGACTGTGGGGCTGTGTGCACTGTGGTGGTGACTGTGGTGCTGTGTACACTGTGTTGGTGACTGTGGGGCTGTGTGCACTGTGGTGGTGACTGTGGTGCTGTGTACACTGTGTTGGTGACTGTGGGGCTGTGTGCACTGTGGTGGTGACTGTGGGGCTGTGTGCACTGTGGTGGTGACTGTGGTGCTGTGTGCACTGTGGTGGTGACTGTGGGGCTGTGTGCACTGTGGTGGTGACTGTGGTGCTGTGTGCACTGTGGTGGTGACTGTGGGGCTGTGTACACTGTGGTGGTGACTGTGGGGCTGTGTACACTGTGGTGGTGACTGTGGGGCTGTGTGCACTGTGGTGGTGACTGTGGGGCTGTGTGCACTGTGGTGGTGACTGTGGGGCTGTGTGCACTGTGGTGGTGACTGTGGGGCTGTGTGCACTGTGGTGGTGACTGTGGGGCTGTGTGCACTGTGGTGGTGACTGTGGGGCTATGTGCACTGTGGTGGTGATGTGAGTACATTTGTCGTGTCTGTAGTGGGGTGAGCACGGAGGTGGTCACTGTGGGGGGGTGACTGTGGCGACGTGTGCATGGTGCTGGTGACAGGGTGAAGTGATAACAGTCAGAGGGGTGATTGTGATGACGTGAGCATGGTCGGGGTGACTGTGTTGACGTGAGTACCGTAGTAATGACTGTGGTGACGTGAGCACTCTAGTGGTGACTGTGTCGACGTGAGCACGGTGATCGTGACTGTGGTGACGTGAGCACGGTGATGGTGACTGTGGTGACGTGAGCACGGTGATGCTGACTGTGATGACGTGATCACGGTGGTTATCTTCTTGAGGTTATCTTGAGATGATTTCGGGGCGTTTAGTGTCCCTGCGGCCCGGTCCTCGACAAGGCCTCCACCCCCAGGAAGCAGCCCGTGACAGCTGACTAACACCCAGGTACCTATTTTACTGCTAGGTAACAGGGGAATAGGGTGAAAGAAATTCTGCCCATTGTTTCTCGGCCACGCCCGGGATCGAACCCGGGACCACAGGATCATAAGTCCAGTGTGCTGTCCGCTCGTCCGACTGGCTCCCATGGAAGGTAGGATGGAATAGGTGAAAAACTTGAGTAAAATTGGCTTTGGCAGTGCTATTATACACAACATTCGGGTATATTTGGTGGAAATTGGCTTAAATTAGGTGGGATAGCTGAAATTAAAGAAACTTTAATCAAATCTAACTTTGAATATACTAGGTCAGGTTAGGTGAGGTTGTGTAGGGTAAGATGGAATAGGTGAAAATGTAGGTAAAATGGGCTTTGGCTGTGCTATGAAACAAAGCATTTAGGTACATTGGGTAGAAATTGTCTTAAATTAGGTTGAATTTAAGTGGGATAGTTCAAATTTCGCTAATTTTAATTGGGCGTTACTTATGGAAACATAAAGTTGTTCAATGTCAACCAATAATTTTTCACTAGTTGTACATGGGAAGCGCTGCAATTGTTCCAAGTTTCAGTACTGTAGCCTAAATAGTATGGGAGATTTATATTTTTTTTATTTTTTTCAACGAATTTTATACATTTTCATATGTATATTTACAATCACCTTTCAGATATAATCATTCTATAACACGTTTCTGACACAATAGCATATAATAGAGGATCTGTGGCAAGGGATTTTCCAAAACGTCTTTAGTTTTCCCTAATACAAATAGTCAAATTTCCCCCCAAAATTATGCAAATATATCATGTTTATTGCTATTTATAAAATCAATAAATGAACGTAGGAAGAAATGCTCCCCTCAGATTTTACAGACAAACTTTACATATAAGGGGTAAGTTTCATGTAAATTGAATAAAAATGAAAGAGATATTTAAACGTTTATGTTACTTGAAAATAAATAAGTAAAAAATAAAATCTAAGGTGTTGCCATCTGTGACTTGAGGTTGTCATCAACTAATTTCCTCCAAAATTGGCACCCTTACAGATAGGCTTACGTGCAGACAGGTGTATACGTTTCATGCAAATCGCCCGGTAAACAAAAGAGAGAGATAACATTAAAAAAAAGGCAATTTTTTTTAACTAAATTTTTTTAATAAAACTAATTATAATTTGTTTTTAATATATTCTATAGTTATAGCTAGGAGTCATATACATGATTTCAGATGACACTTTTGTTTGATAATCATTTGTTACCATTTTGGAAAAAGTTTGACACATTATTCAATATTTTTTTTCTCCCTTCCTTTTTATGTTACGATGCTGAAACTTGGACCAGATGAAGCCCTTTTTATATACAAATTGTCAAGAAAGTTTGATTGAAATCGAACGAGTTTTCATTTATTGCATATTTTTTTGCAAATTCGGAAGTAACGCCCCTTAATCAAATCTAGCTATGTATATGCTAGGTCAGGTTAGGTAAGGTCGTGTAGAGTAGGTTCGAATAGGTGAAAATGTGGGTAAAATGGGCTTTGGCTGTGCTATGATACAAAACATTGAAATATATTTGATGAAAATTGGCTTAAATTAGATTGAATTTAGGTGGGGCAGCATAAATTTAGTCAACTTTAATAAAATGTAGCTTTGGATATGCTTGGCCAGGTTAGGTGTGGTAGTGTAGGGTGGGATATATTATATCTTAGGGTAAAGAAATAGCATGTTCATAAAATAGTGTAAATTTACCTATTTGGGGAGTTCGACCTATAGCACCCTCATGTAATGTATGGACACAGGTGACATAGGCTTGTATGTGAGGATATGAGATGCTCATATTTAGTTAGTTTAGCTTTTTGCTAGGTTGACTATAGTGAAATTTGTGTAGAATAAGCAAAATTTTTGATAGATTTAGATGAATTTAGGTTTTAATAGGATGCATTTTGATAGTTAATTTGCTTAAATTATCATAGAAATTACTGACTTCATCTAATCCCACCTGCTCTAACATAACTAAGGCTAGAACCAAATAAGTCTGTTGGATGGTTTACCTAAATAAATATGGGTGACATGATTGAAGAGTATGTAACAAGGGGGGGGGTATTAATAAGGCATTAAAAACAATGGACATATGTTGGATGACTAGTTTAGCACTAATAATGTTGAAACATTTATGGAAAATGTATGTGTGTTTTATATTGGGCTCATAGGAAGTCAGATGTACCATTCATATATATGTGAAAGTCTGACTTTGAGGAGTTGGTTAAACTCAGCATATTATAAATGACGTCCTAATCATACCTAGACAAATATTATGCAAATTGTGGATTGTTTGACCTAGTTGGCTGTGATAGCTTTTGTACAAATAGCACAATTATTATAGTTGTGCATTAATTGTGCAGATTATGTATTTTGCATAAGTTGTATGATTTTTGCAATTATGTATTGATTATATTCCTATAAATTGTGTATTGTTTGTGCAAGTAGTGTATTAATTGTAAATGTTTTTGTATGTGTATTTGTGAAATTGTGTAGTAGTGTATGTAATGTATATGCTCTAGTTGTGTATTGTTCATATTTAGGCAGTTGTGTATTGATTATATTTTGTGCAAGTTGTGTATTAATTGTGTATATGGTGCAATTGTATTTGCGTGAATTGTGTATTTGTGCTAGTTGTGTATTTACATATTTGGGCTAGTTATGTATTGTATGTATTTTGTACTGGATATGTTTTTGATTGTATTTATGTAAGTTGTGTAATAATAATGTAACATCTATAATATTTGTGCAAGTTGTGTATTAATTGTGCATGTTCTGTAATTGTATATGGACAAATTGTGTATTTACACCTGTTGAGTATTGATTGTCATTGCAGAAGTCATGTAATTAAATAGCAAGTTTGCTTGTATTATTTGTGCAAAGTTGTGTAATAATTTCACAGTTTTTGTAATAATTGTTCATGTTTTATAATCGTTTTGTGCGAATAGTGCATTTACGCCAGTTGTGTTTTTAACACTTTGGTGCACAGGGCCCGGGACCTCCTCACTACCTCAGGTGGGCTTGGGCGTTCCACGGGAGCGCGAGGGAGAGCAAGGTAAATTCTGAAAAGTGTATAATCTTTTCAACTTTGTCAGCTCAATTCTCGTCTTAAGATATTCAATTTGGTATTAATATGTTCGCAATAGATTTCTCTACAGGACTAAATGCATATAAACTCCAAAAGCCCGGCTTACCATCCGCAACTAACAGAGAAAGTTACCCGGGAGCGCACAAGAGTGATAAAATGTTTACACTCTTTTCAGTTTTGTCAACTCAATTCTCGTCCTAGGTCTTTCATTTTGTGGAATTGCGTCGTGAACAAAATTACAACACGGGTGATCTATTGCCGTATGTACAATCAAATATTCTTAAGCTAACGCTTGAGCGAAAAGGCATTTACAATCAAATAATTCAAACTGTCAATAAAGGGTTTGGAGAAATCTTCTAAGATGCGTCAGGAGGAACTGTAAAACCTTTCTAATTAGATTGATTTTGTCAGCATTTCGATCCCAAAATGTCATAAACTTAGCTCTTGCATCGTCCGAAATAGCTGCGACATTGCTATCTGGTGGAAGAATAGCTATTTCAGCTTTGAAATTGTCATTGAACATGCAGTTCATTGAAACTCCCACGTGCAACATTTCCAAAGCATCCAGAATGGGAAAGGTATTGCAGAAATGTAAACTTATTGTTTGGGATGAATGCACAATGGCCCACAAAAAATCGCTCGAGGCTCTTGACCGATAATTGCAAGATTTGAGTGGAAACATCAGACCATTTGAAAATGCATTAATATTGCTTGCAGAAGATTTCATGCAATCATTACCTGTAATTCTCGATCGACACCAACGGACGAAATAAATGCTTGCCTGAAATACTCTACTTTGTGGCGCCAAGTAAATATGTTAAAATTAACTACAAATATGCGTGTTCAACTGCAAAACGACTCATCAGCTGAGATATTCTCACATCAATATCTGGAAATTGGGAACGGAAACGGGGCAGTCACATACAAGTCCGTCGACACTGTTGTGGAAGCAGATGAAGCGGTTAATTATCCAACCGAATTTTTTAATTTACTCGATCTGCGAGGGATACCACCACCGCACGAATTGCAATTAATAATCGGCGTGCCAGTTATCATGTTACGAAATATCAACCAGCCAAAGCTTAGTAATGGCAGGCTTGCAGTAAAAAAATATTCAGCAACGTCGTAGCAGCAACAATCTTGACAGAACCTTTCAAAGGTGAAGATGTCCTTATTCGTCACATTCCTGTAATTCCAACGGATTTGCCATTTCAATTTAAGAGATTGTAATTCCCAATTCGATTGGTGTTTGCAATCACCATCAACAAAACTCAGGGCCAATCTTTAGAATTGTGCAGTTTAGATCTAGACACAGATTGCTTCTCACATGGACATTTATATGTTACGTGTTCTAGAGTCGGCAGTCAGACAATCTCTATATCTTCACAGACAGTGGAACTAGAAAAAAATTGTATACCCACAAGCATTGTGAAATTAAACATGTTAGAAACGAGCATTTTCTCTTTTCTTTCTTTTCCATTGAACCAGACTGAGCCACAGCAACACGTGGCGGGTACTGCTAGTATGTGTGTGTGTGTGTGTGTGTGTGTGTGTGTGTGTGTGTGTGTGTGTGTGTGTTAGGCACATTCCTATGTGCCTAAATGCCAACAGCGACTGCCCTGACAGGTACAAGAGGAGTGTTGTTAACGCATATGTCGACCGTGCTCTCAGCCACAGCTCAGAATGGAAGCAAGTCGACGAAGCTTCCATTCGTCGACGAAGCTTACCCATGACCTGTAGGGTAAGGCAGGTCCTAGTCAATAACGGCTTCTCCAATGGTTTCGTCGAAGACATCATAAGAAGGAAAGTGAAAAGCCATGCAACCTCTGAAGAGACAACTAACACAACACCTATACCCCCTATTAGACTATTTTACAGGAACTTCTTTTCCACAGCTCATAAAGCGGAGGAAAGGGTCCTGAAAGATATTGTTAATAGAAACGTTATCCCTACAGACAAAAATCAGAGGATACAACTGACGATTTACTATAAAACCAGAAAAACGGCCAGCCTACTCATGAGAAACTCTCCAGACACAAAACAGAACGCTTTAAAAGAGACTAACGTCGTCGATGCCTTCAAATGCCCACTTGGGGACTGTAAGCTCCTAAAAACCCAGTATATAGGCAAGACAACAACATCTCTTTCTAGGCGTTTAACGATGCATAAGCAACAGGGCTCCATTAAGGAACATATAATCTCTTCCCACAACCAAACCATCGCCAGAGAAATCCTAGTAAACAACACAGAAATCATCGATAGATACAGCGATAGCAGGCGGCTTGACGTTTGCGAGGCACTACACATCAAGAAGTCAACACCAGCAATCAACAGCCAATTATTGCACAACTATATTCTACCCACCTCAAGACTCCGCTCCAATATAGAAGCATCAAGAAATATGGACCAATAGGCTTTCTATAAACACTTCTATTCAATACCCATTGTTTGTGTTCTGTCTTGTGTTGATACTTTTAATACCCTATTAATATCCCCTCTTGTTCTGTCTTGTGTTAATGCCACATCACCCCTCCCACCTCACTGAAATGTAGATATAAAATCGGAGATACGTAAGTTCTATTCAGTTGTGTATTTGTGAACTAAAGTCTTTGAAAATGTAATAAGTTTTACGAAACGCGCCCGTGTCGCGTCAGACTAGAAATAAAAATGAATTTTGGAGAATTAATTTTTGATTTACCTCCAACAGTGAAGCGTAATGTACGAAAGATTGAGAAAATTCGTGTTAGAATTATTAATCTTACTTTTTCGGTCATATGTAATAATATATGTCTACAGGAAAGACTGCTACCAAAATATACTAATATTTATATATATATGTCGTACCTAGTAGCCAGAACGCACTTCTATGCCTACTATTCAAGGCCCGATTTGCCTATTAAGCCAAGTTTTCATGAATTAATTGTTTTTCGACTACCTAACCTATCCTAACCTAACGTTTTCGGCTACCTAACCTAACCTAACCTATAAAGATAGGTTAGGTTAGGTTAGGTAGGGTTGGTTAGGTTCGGTCATATATCTACATTAATTTTAACTCCAAAAAAAAAAATTGACCTCATACGTAATGAAATGGGTAGCTTTATAATTTCATAAGAAAAAAATTAGAGAAAATATATTAATTCATGAAAACTTGGCTTATTAGGCAAATCGGGCCTTGAATAGTAGGCATAGAAGTGCGTTCTGGCTACTAGGTACGACATATATATATATATATATATATATATATATATATATATATATATATATATATATATATATATATATATATATATATATATATATATATATATATATATATATATATATATATGTCGTACCTAGTAGCCAGAACTCACTTTTTGGCCTACTATTCAAGGCCCGATTTGCCTAATAAGCCAAGTTTTCCTGAATTAATATATTTTTTCTAATTTTTTTCTAATGAAATGATAAAGCAACCCATTTCATTATGTATGAGGTTAATTTTTTTTTATTGGAGTTAAAATTAATGTAGATATATGACCGAACCTAACTAACCCTACCTAACCTAACCTAACCTATCTTTATAGGTTAGGTTTGGTTAGGTAGCCGAAAAAGTTAGGTTAGGTTAGGTTAGGTAGGTTAGGTAGTCGAAAAACAATTAATTCATGAAAACTTGGCTTATTAGGCAAATCGGGCCTTGCATAATAGTCTGAGAAGTGCGTTCTGGCTACTAGGTACGACATATATATATATATATATATATATATATATATATATATATATATATATATATATATATATATATATATAGAGGTGGTATGCCTATATATATATATATAGGCGGGTTCCACCTCTGGTGCAAATATAGGGACCCACAGCTTTAGAGAAGGGAACACAGAGCATTCAGAGAAAAACTTGCCATATAACTCTGAATACATAAGCGTGTTCGCTTCTCCTACCACCCCCTTTTTTATGGTGTACACTTTATTATGCAAGGTTATACAGTTACATATATGATTTTATACAAAAAATGAACATTAAGAGGACACAAAAAATAGTTCGCTTCCTAGAGGCTGTAGATTTCCTCAAACTCCTCCGACGCCTGACAGGAACAGAGGATGCAGCGAGCATTCCCCCTCTGGATCGCGACACTGAGGCGCTGAAAGAGAAAACTTGCTGCTCTAGGGTCTCTTGTGGTGTCAATGAGCTTAGAACCAAGATCCTTAAGAAACCTTCTTGCACTCTCTCCCCATGGGCCTAGGGTCTCAGACCCTATTGGAACGAAGTTGTACCGATGATCTAATTGCCTGTACTTGGCTGACTTGTCTCATTCTCAGTGTGTCACCGCGGCTCCTGCTGTGCCGACAAAGAGGTTGATGTCTGTGGTTGCCAGGGTGGATACGCAAGTATATTGCCATGCCAACTGTCTGCCACTGTTCCACGGACGCAGTGTGATTCCGTCTGGTCGGCCAGCAAAGCTAACGGAGTCACGGTTCAGTAGGTTGCGGGGGCTCTCTCTCCGCTGAACACTGAGCAGAGGCAAAGCTTCTTTTAATGATGTCATTGACTTCGTCGTGTCTAGTGTGCCAACCACCAGATTTTCCACAGTGCAGGCCATGCAATCCATATTCGTCAGCATCTGCCTCGCCGCAAATACACGAATGAACAGTGTGGATAGGGGCAGCAAGACGGAGAGCGACTGCAATACGGAGCTCCTGCGGATCAAGACATGTGCCTGTCGAAGCCATAGGGACTGCCAAAATGAAGTCCCCTGCATGGGGAGCTTGCACAGCTGTGAGGCGTGTACGTCCACAGGGGGTTGTTGCTGCTTCCAGCAAAGCTGTGGCTTCTTTGTCTACAATGAGGCTGTCCCAACTGGATTGTTTCTTGGCTTTCGGCATGGCTGGTCTGATGGTTAGTTCTGCCATGGCACCCCATTTTCTGTCGCATTCCGTGTAGTGGGGGTCCTGTGTCCCCGCTACAAAACTCAGGGTGTCAGGTAGAATTTCCTTAACCGGGTCATCTGATGCTGAAGAGGAAGACAGGAAGGCTGGGACAGCAATTTGGGTGGCGGTGGGGACACCCAAGCCACCGAGCCTAACAAGAAGAGTGGCTTGTTTCCACTGGCATTCGTTGAGGGAGAGGTTAACAACTTTTTCCAGCATGGTCTTCAGTAAGAGGTCGTACTCTTCAAGCTTTCAGTTGTCGTAAGACGGGGCGCACCTCAGAAAGTAGGTTAGCCTCGGAAGGGATAGCCATTTGGTGAGGAGATAAAAAGCATCGTGGGCATCGATGTCACCTATTCTGTCTTCCAACCTCCTAAGGTCTGCGATTTTCTTGTCAAGGATCTCCTCAACGGCGTTAGACCCGAAGGGGGCTCCATGGAGGGTGCTGTTCTCAGCCCTAATGACATGGGCTCCAGGCAAGGCAGACCTTATTCTAGCTACGATGTCTGGGTTGGAGGAGACTACTTCACACTTGGAAGGGCTCAAGACGAGACCCAGGCTCACTTCTTGCTCCCTTATTGTCCTGATATCTGCCAAGAGGTGGTCTATGGTGCCAGCTATAGTTCCATCATCCAAAAACCAGATGTGGAACTCGCTGGACAAGCTTTCGGTGATTTCTTTTAAGACTCGGCAGAAAAGAAGGGGAGCAAGAGGATCACCTTGCTGAACACCTTCACATGATCTGATTTCATGTTCATCAAAGAGCAGTTTTGACTCACCACTGTAGCGCGATAGTATGAACGGGTTGAGGGGCCGGAAATGGTGATGTACGACACAAAGTACTGCATCTCTTCTTCTCTTGGTGCACAGCTATATTCTATCCACTTTAAGACTCCGCACCAATATCGAGGCATCAAGAAATATGGGCCAATAGGCCCTTTGCAGTTTCTTAAATTCTTCCCTTTAACTTACCCAATATTATACTCATTGTTTCGTGTTCTGTCTTGTGTTGAAAGTTTCTTTTCACCTCATCCAAAACTGTTGTAACATATCACCTCACCCAAATGCAGATATATATATATATATATATATATATATATATATATATATATATATATATATATATATATATATATATATATATATATATGTCGTACCTAGTAGCCAGAATGCACTTCTCGGCCTACTAAGCAAAGCCCGATTTGCCTAATAAGCCAAGATTTCCTGAATTATTAAATTTTCTCTAATTTTTTTCTTATGAAATGATAAAGCTACCCATTTCATTATGTATGAGGTCAATTTTTTTTTATTGGAGTTAAAATTAACGTAGATATATGACCGAACCTAACCAACCCTACCTAACCTAACCTAACCTATCTCTATAGGTTAGGTTAGGTTAGGTAGCCGAAAAAGTTAGGTTAGGTAGGTTAGGTAGTCGAAAAACAATTAATTCATGAAAACTTGGCTTATTAGGCAAATTGGGCCTTGCATAGTAGGCTGAGAAGTGCGTTCTGGCTACTAGGTACGACATATATATATATATATATATATATATATATATATATATATATATATATATATATATATATATATATATATGCACAGACTACCCTATTCCAGTAGCTGAAGTTTATAACTTTTTAGACACTCAACCCACCAGGAGACTCGAACACTGGCCAACAAGGTGGCAGTTGCATGCTGTATCCACTACGCTATACTTCAAAGCCATTAAGAGAGGTAGGAATTCTGGGGTATTTAACCAACCAGAAATTCCAATCCTCTCCCAGGCGATGAGATAGTGTGGGACCTCGGATGCTCTTTCATCGGTTCCTGTTATATGGGAAAACTCAGTGCCAAATGCTTAATGCACAGACTACCCTATTCCAGTAGCTGAAGTTTATAACTTTTTAGACACTCAACCCACCAGGAGACTCGAACACTGGCCAACAAGGTGGCAGTTGCATGCTGTATCCACTACGCTATACTTCAAAGCCATTAAGAGAGGTAGGAATTCTGGGGTATTTAACCAACCAGAAATTCCAATCCTCTCCCAGGCGATGAGATAGTGTGGGACCTCGGATGCTCTTTCATCGGTTCCTGTTATATGGGAAAACTCAGTGCCAAATGCTTAATGCACAGACTACCCTATTCCAGTAGCTGAAGTTTATAACTTTTTAGACACTCAACCCACCAGGAGACTCGAACACTGGCCAACAAGGTGGCAGTTGCATGCTGTATCCACTACGCTATACTTCAAAGCCATTAAGAGAGGTAGGAATTCTGGGGTATTTAACCAACCAGAAATTCCAATCCTCTCCCAGGCGATGAGATAGTGTGGGACCTCGGATGCTCTTTCATCGGTTCCTGTTATATGGGAAAACTCAGTGCCAAATGCTTAATGCACAGACTACCCTATTCCAGTAGCTGAAGTTTATAACTTTTTAGACACTCAACCCACCAGGAGACTCGAACACTGGCCAACAAGGTGGCAGTTGCATGCTGTATCCACTACGCTATACTTCAAAGCCATTAAGAGAGGTAGGAATTCTGGGGTATTTAACCAACCAGAAATTCCAATCCTCTCCCAGGCGATGAGATAGTGTGGGACCTCGGATGCTCTTTCATCGGTTCCTGTTATATGGGAAAACTCAGTGCCAAATGCTTAATGCACAGACTACCCTATTCCAGTAGCTGAAGTTTATAACTTTTTAGACACTCAACCCACCAGGAGACTCGAACACTGGCCAACAAGGTGGCAGTTGCATGCTGTATCCACTACGCTATACTTCAAAGCCATTAAGAGAGGTAGGAATTCTGGGGTATTTAACCAACCAGAAATTCCAATCCTCTCCCAGGCGATGAGATAGTGTGGGACCTCGGATGCTCTTTCATCGGTTCCTGTTATATGGGAAAACTCAGTGCCAAATGCTTAATGCACAGACTACCCTATTCCAGTAGCTGAAGTTTATAACTTTTTAGACACTCAACCCACCAGGAGACTCGAACACTGGCCAACAAGGTGGCAGTTGCATGCTGTATCCACTACGCTATACTTCAAAGCCATTAAGAGAGGTAGGAATTCTGGGGTATTTAACCAACCAGAAATTCCAATCCTCTCCCAGGCGATGAGATAGTGTGGGACCTCGGATGCTCTTTCATCGGTTCCTGTTATATGGGAAAACTCAGTGCCAAATGCTTAATGCACAGACTACCCTATTCCAGTAGCTGAAGTTTATAACTTTTTAGACACTCAACCCACCAGGAGACTCGAACACTGGCCAACAAGGTGGCAGTTGCATGCTGTATCCACTACGCTATACTTCAAAGCCATTAAGAGAGGTAGGAATTCTGGGGTATTTAACCAACCAGAAATTCCAATCCTCTCCCAGGCGATGAGATAGTGTGGGACCTCGGATGCTCTTTCATCGGTTCCTGTTATATGGGAAAACTCAGTGCCAAATGCTTAATGCACAGACTACCCTATTCCAGTAGCTGAAGTTTATAACTTTTTAGACACTCAACCCACCAGGAGACTCGAACACTGGCCAACAAGGTGGCAGTTGCATGCTGTATCCACTACGCTATACTTCAAAGCCATTAAGAGAGGTAGGAATTCTGGGGTATTTAACCAACCAGAAATTCCAATCCTCTCCCAGGCGATGAGATAGTGTGGGACCTCGGATGCTCTTTCATCGGTTCCTGTTATATGGGAAAACTCAGTGCCAAATGCTTAATGCACAGACTACCCTATTCCAGTAGCTGAAGTTTATAACTTTTTAGACACTCAACCCACCAGGAGACTCGAACACTGGCCAACAAGGTGGCAGTTGCATGCTGTATCCACTACGCTATACTTCAAAGCCATTAAGAGAGGTAGGAATTCTGGGGTATTTAACCAACCAGAAATTCCAATCCTCTCCCAGGCGATGAGATAGTGTGGGACCTCGGATGCTCTTTCATCGGTTCCTGTTATATGGGAAAACTCAGTGCCAAATGCTTAATGCACAGACTACCCTATTCCAGTAGCTGAAGTTTATAACTTTTTAGACACTCAACCCACCAGGAGACTCGAACACTGGCCAACAAGGTGGCAGTTGCATGCTGTATCCACTACGCTATACTTCAAAGCCATTAAGAGAGGTAGGAATTCTGGGGTATTTAACCAACCAGAAATTCCAATCCTCTCCCAGGCGATGAGATAGTGTGGGACCTCGGATGCTCTTTCATCGGTTCCTGTTATATGGGAAAACTCAGTGCCAAATGCTTAATGCACAGACTACCCTATTCCAGTAGCTGAAGTTTATAACTTTTTAGACACTCAACCCACCAGGAGACTCGAACACTGGCCAACAAGGTGGCAGTTGCATGCTGTATCCACTACGCTATACTTCAAAGCCATTAAGAGAGGTAGGAATTCTGGGGTATTTAACCAACCAGAAATTCCAATCCTCTCCCAGGCGATGAGATAGTGTGGGACCTCGGATGCTCTTTCATCGGTTCCTGTTATATGGGAAAACTCAGTGCCAAATGCTTAATGCACAGACTACCCTATTCCAGTAGCTGAAGTTTATAACTTTTTAGACACTCAACCCACCAGGAGACTCGAACACTGGCCAACAAGGTGGCAGTTGCATGCTGTATCCACTACGCTATACTTCAAAGCCATTAAGAGAGGTAGGAATTCTGGGGTATTTAACCAACCAGAAATTCCAATCCTCTCCCAGGCGATGAGATAGTGTGGGACCTCGGATGCTCTTTCATCGGTTCCTGTTATATGGGAAAACTCAGTGCCAAATGCTTAATGCACAGACTACCCTATTCCAGTAGCTGAAGTTTATAACTTTTTAGACACTCAACCCACCAGGAGACTCGAACACTGGCCAACAAGGTGGCAGTTGCATGCTGTATCCACTACGCTATACTTCAAAGCCATTAAGAGAGGTAGGAATTCTGGGGTATTTAACCAACCAGAAATTCCAATCCTCTCTCAGGCGATGAGATAGTGTGGGACCTCGGATGCTCTTTCATCGGTTCCTGTTATATGGGAAAACTCAGTGCCAAATGCTTAATGCACAGACTACCCTATTCCAGTAGCTGAAGTTTATAACTTTTTAGACACTCAACCCACCAGGAGACTCGAACACTGGCCAACAAGGTGGCAGTTGCATGCTGTATCCACTACGCTATACTTCAAAGCCATTAAGAGAGGTAGGAATTCTGGGGTATTTAACCAACCAGAAATTCCAATCCTCTCCCAGGCGATGAGATAGTGTGGGACCTCGGATGCTCTTTCATCGGTTCCTGTTATATGGGAAAACTCAGTGCCAAATGCTTAATGCACAGACTACCCTATTCCAGTAGCTGAAGTTTATAACTTTTTAGACACTCAACCCACCAGGAGACTCGAACACTGGCCAACAAGGTGGCAGTTGCATGCTGTATCCACTACGCTATACTTCAAAGCCATTAAGAGAGGTAGGAATTCTGGGGTATTTAACCAACCAGAAATTCCAATCCTCTCCCAGGCGATGAGATAGTGTGGGACCTCGGATGCTCTTTCATCGGTTCCTGTTATATGGGAAAACTCAGTGCCAAATGCTTAATGCACAGACTACCCTATTCCAGTAGCTGAAGTTTATAACTTTTTAGACACTCAACCCACCAGGAGACTCGAACACTGGCCAACAAGGTGGCAGTTGCATGCTGTATCCACTACGCTATACTTCAAAGCCATTAAGAGAGGTAGGAATTCTGGGGTATTTAACCAACCAGAAATTCCAATCCTCTCCCAGGCGATGAGATAGTGTGGGACCTCGGATGCTCTTTCATCGGTTCCTGTTATATGGGAAAACTCAGTGCCAAATGCTTAATGCACAGACTACCCTATTCCAGTAGCTGAAGTTTATAACTTCAGCTACTGGGAGAGTATTGGAATTTCTGGTTGGTTAAATACCCCAGAATTCCTACCTCTCTTAATGGCTTTGAAGTATAGCGTAGTGGATACAGCATGCAACTGCCACCTTGTTGGCCAGTGTTCGAGTCTCCTGGTGGGTTGAGTGTCTAAAAAGTTATAAACTTCAGCTACTGGAATAGGGTAGTCTGTGCATTAAGCATTTGGCACTGAGTTTTCCCATATAACAGGAACCGATGAAAGAGCATCCGAGGTCTCACACTATCTCATCGCCTGGGAGAGGATTGGAATTTCTGGTTGGTTAAATACCCCAGAATTCCTACCTCTCTTAATGGCTTTGAAGTATAGCGTAGTGGATACAGCATGCAACTGCCACCTTGTTGGCCAGTGTTCGAGTCTCCTGGTGGGTTGAGTGTCTAAAAAGTTATAAACTTCAGCTACTGGAATAGGGTAGTCTGTGCATTAAGCATTTGGCACTGAGTTTTCCCATATAACAGGAACCGATGAAAGAGCATCCGAGGTCCCACACTATCTCATCGCCTGGGAGAGGATTGGAATTTCTGGTTGGTTAAATACCCCAGAATTCCTACCTCTCTTAATGGCTTTGAAGTATAGCGTAGTGGATACAGCATGCAACTGCCACCTTGTTGGCCAGTGTTCGAGTCTCCTGGTGGGTTGAGTGTCTAAAAAGTTATAAACTTCAGCTACTGGAATAGGGTAGTCTGTGCATTAAGCATTTGGCACTGAGTTTTCCCATATAACAGGAACCGATGAAAGAGCATCCGAGGTCCCACACTATCTCATCGCCTGGGAGAGGATTGGAATTTCTGGTTGGTTAAATACCCCAGAATTCCTACCTCTCTTAATGGCTTTGAAGTATAGCGTAGTGGATACAGCATGCAACTGCCACCTTGTTGGCCAGTGTTCGAGTCTCCTGGTGGGTTGAGTGTCTAAAAAGTTATAAACTTCAGCTACTGGAATAGGGTAGTCTGTGCATTAAGCATTTGGCACTGAGTTTTCCCATATAACAGGAACCGATGAAAGAGCATCCGAGGTCCCACACTATCTCATCGCCTGGGAGAGGATTGGAATTTCTGGTTGGTTAAATACCCCAGAATTCCTACCTCTCTTAATGGCTTTGAAGTATAGCGTAGTGGATACAGCATGCAACTGCCACCTTGTTGGCCAGTGTTCGAGTCTCCTGGTGGGTTGAGTGTCTAAAAAGTTATATATATATATATATATATATATATATATATATATATATATATATATATATATATATATATATATATATATATATATATATATATATATATATATATATATATATATATATATATATATATATATATATATATATATATATATATATATATATATATATATATATATATATATATATATATATATATATATATATATATATATATATATATATATATATATATATGCGAACAAGCCTGAATGGTCCCCAGGACAATATGCAACTGAAAACTCACACCCCAGAAGTGACTCGAACCCATACTCCCAGGAGCCACGCAACTGGTATGTACAAGACGCCTTAATCCACTTGACCATCACGACCAGACATAATGAGGTGATAGCCGAGGCTATTTGAACCACCCCACCGCCGGCACTCGGATAGTAATCTTGGGCATAGCATTTTACCAAATCACCTCATTCTTTGGGGCACACGTGAGGAACACAAATGCGAACAAGCCTGAATGGTCCCCAGGACAATATGCAACTGAAAACTCACACCCCAGAAGTGACTCGAACCCATACTCCCAGGAGCCACGCAACTGGTATGTACAAGACGCCTTAATCCACTTGACCATCACGACCGGACATAATGAGGTGATAGCCGAGGCTATTTGAACCACCCCACCGCCGGCACTCGGATAGTAATCTTGGGCATAGCATTTTACCAAATCACCTCATTCTTTGGGGCACACGTGAGGAACACAAATGCGAACAAGCCTGAATGGTCCCCAGGACAATATGCAACTGAAAACTCACACCCCAGAAGTGACTCGAACCCATACTCCCAGGAGCCACGCAACTGGTATGTACAAGACGCCTTAATCCACTTGAAATCACGACCGGACATAATGAGGTGATAGCCGAGGCTATTTGAACCACCCCACCGCCGGCACTCGGATAGTAATCTTGGGCATAGCATTTTACCAAATCACCTCATTCTTTGGGGCACACGTGAGGAACACAAATGCGAACAAGCCTGAATGGTCCCCAGGACAATATGCAACTGAAAACTCACACCCCAGAAGTGACTCGAACCCATACTCCCAGGAGCCACGCAACTGGTATGTACAAGACGCCTTAATCCACTTGACCATCACGACCGGACATAATGAGGTGATAGCTGAGGCTATTTGAACCACCCCACCGCCGGCACTCGGATAGTAATCTTGGGCATAGCATTTTACCAAATCACCTCATTCTTTGGGGCACACGTGAGGAAGTTGCGTGGCTCCTGGGAGTATGGGTTCGAGTCACTTCTGGGGTGTGAGTTTTCAGTTATATATATATATATATATATATATATATATATATATATATATATATATATATATATATATATATATATATATATATATATATATATATATATATATATATATTATTAAATATGACCGAAAAAGTAATAATTCTAACACGAATTTTCTCAATCTTTCGTACATTTCGTTTCACTGTTGGAGGTATATCAAAAATCAATTCTCCAAAATTCATTTTTATTTCTAGTCTGACGCGACACGAGCGCGTTTCGTTAAACTTATTACATTTTCAAAGACTTTAGTTCACAAATACACAACTGAATAGAACTTACGCATCTCCGATATTATATCTACATTTGAGTGAGGTGGAAGGGGTGATGTGGCATTAACACAAGACAGAACAAGATGTGGTATTAATAGGGTATTAATTTCATCAACACAAGACAGAACAAGAGTATTAATAGGGTATTAATTTCATCAACACAAGACAGAACACGAAACAATGGATATTGAATAGAAGTGTTTGTAGAAAGCCTATTGGTCCATATTTCTTGATGCTTCTATATTGGAGCGGAGTCTTGAGGTGGGTAGAATATAGTTGTGCAATAATTGGCTGTTGATTACTGGTGTTGACTTCTTGATGTGTAGTGCCTCGCAAATGTCAAGCCGCCTGCTATCGCTGTATCTATCGATGATTTCTGTGTTGTTTACTAGGATTTCTCTGGCGATGGTTTGGTTGTGGGAAGAGATTATATGTTCCTTAATGGAGCCCTGTTGCTTATGCATCGTTAAACGCCTAGAAAGAGATGTTGTTGTCTTGCCTATATACTGGTTTTTTTGGAGCTTACAGTCCCCAAGAGGGCATTTGAAGGCATAGACGACGTTAGTCTCTTTTAAAGCGTTCTGTTTTGTGTCTGGAGAGTTTCTCATGAGTAGGCTGGCCGTTTTTCTGGTTTTATAGTAAATCGTCAGTTGTATCCTCTGATTTTTGTCTGTAGGGATAACGTTTTTATAAACAATATCTTTCAGGACCCTTTCCTCCGTTTCATGAGCTGTGGAAAAGAAGTTCCTGTAAAATAGTCTAATAGGGGGTATAGGTGTTGTGTTAGTTGTCTCTTCAGAGGTTGCATGGCTTTTCACTTTCCTTCTTATGATGTCTTCGACGAAACCATTGGAGAAGCCGTTATTGACTAGGACCTGCCTTACCCTACTGAGTTCTTCAACTCTGAACTCTGTCAGTTCCACTGTCTGTGAAGATATAGAGATTGTCTGACTGCCGACTCTAGAACACGTAACATATAAATGTCCATGTGAGAAGCAATCTGTTTCTAGATCTAAACTGCACAATTCTAAAGATTGGCCCTGAGTTTTGTTGATGGTGATTGCAAACGCCAATCGAATTGGGAATTACAATCTCTTAAATTGAAATGGCAAATCCGTTGGAATTACAGGAATGTGACGAATAAGGACATCTTCACCTTTGAAAGGTTCTGTCAAGATTGTTGCTGCTACGACGTTGCTGAACATTTTTTTACTGCAAGCCTGCCATTACTAAGCTTTGGCTGGTTGATATTTCGTAACATGATAATTGGCACGCCGATTATTAATTGCAATTCGTGCGGTGGTGGTATCCCTCGCAGATCGAGTAAATTAAAAAATTCGGTTGGATAATTAACCGCTTCATCTGCTTCCACAACAGTGTCGACGGACTTGTATGTGACTGCCCCGTTTCCGTTCCCAATTTCCAGATATTGATGTGAGAATATCTCAGCTGATGAGTCGTTTTGCAGTTGAACACGCATATTTGTAGTTAATTTTAACATATTTACTTGGCGCCACAAAGTAGAGTATTTCAGGCAAGCATTTATTTCGTCCGTTGGTGTCGATCGAGAATTACAGGTAATGATTGCATGAAATCTCCTGCAAGCAATATTAATGCATTTTCAAATGGTCTGATGTTTCCACTCAAATCTTGCAATTATCGGTCAAGAGCCTCGAGCGATTTTTTGTGGGCCATTGTGCATTCATCCCAAACAATAAGTTTACATTTCTGCAATACCTTTCCCATTCTGGATGCTTTGGAAATGTTGCACGTGGGAGCTTCAATGAACTGCATGTTCAATGACAATTTCAAAGCTGAAATAGCTATTCTTCCATCAGATAGCAATGTCGCAGCTATTTCGGACGATGCAAGAGCTAAGTTTATGACATTTTGGGATCGAAATGCTGACAAAATCAATCTAATTAGAAAGGTTTTACAGTTCCTCCTGACGCATCTTAAAAGATTTCTCCAAACCCTTTATTGACAGTTTGAATTATTTGATTGTAAATGCCTTTTCGCTCAAGCGTTAGCTTAAGAATATTTGATTGTACATACGGCAATAGATCACCCGTGTTGTAATTTTGTTCACGACGCAATTCCACAAAATGAAAGACCTAGGACGAGAATTGAGTTGACAAAACTGAAAAGAGTGTAAACATTTTATCACTCTTGTGCGCTCCCGGGTAACTTTCTCTGTTAGTTGCGGATGGTAAGCCAGGCTTTTGGAGTTTATATGCATTTAGTCCTGTAGAGAAATCTATTGCGAACATATTGATACCAAATTGAATATCTTAAGACGAGAATTGAGCTGACAAAGTTGAAAAGATTATACACTTTTCAGAATTTACCTTGCTCTCCCTCGCGCTCCCGTGGAACGCCCAAGCCCACCTGAGGTAGTGAGGAGGTCCCGGGCCCTGTGCACCAAAGTGTTAAAAACACAACTGGCGTAAATGCACTATTCGCACAAAACGATTATAAAACATGAACAATTATTACAAAAACTGTGAAATTATTACACAACTTTGCACAAATAATACAAGCAAACTTGCTATTTAATTACATGACTTCTGCAATGACAATCAATACACAACAGGTGTAAATACACAATTTGTCCATATACAATTACAGAACATGCACAATTAATACACAACTTGCACAAATATTATAGATGTTACATTATTAGTACACAACTTACATAAATACAATCAAAAACATATCCAGTACAAAATACATACAATACATAACTAGCCCAAATATGTAAATACACAACTAGCACAAATACACAATTCACGCAAATACAATTGCACCATATACACAATTAATACACAACTTGCACAAAATATAATCAATACACAACTGCCTAAATATGAACAATACACAACTAGAGCATATACATTACATACACTACTACACAATTTCACAAATACACATACAAAAACATTTACAATTAATACACTACTTGCACAAACAATACACAATTTATAGGAATATAATCAATACATAATTGCAAAAATCATACAACTTATGCAAAATACATAATCTGCACAATTAATGCACAACTATAATAATTGTGCTATTTGTACAAAAGCTATCACAGCCAACTAGGTCAAACAATCCACAATTTGCATAATATTTGTCTAGGTATGATTAGGACGTCATTTATAATATGCTGAGTTTAACCAACTCCTCAAAGTCAGACTTTCACATATATATGAATGGTACATCTGACTTCCTATGAGCCCAATATAAAACACACATACATTTTCCATAAATGTTTCAACATTATTAGTGCTAAACTAGTCATCCAACATATGTCCATTGTTTTTAATGCCTTATAAATACCCCCCCTTGTTACATACTCTTCAATCATGTCACCCATATTTATTTAGGTAAACCATCCAACAGACTTATCCCACTAGGGCAGGTGGGATTAGATGAAGTCAGTAATTTCTATGATAATTTAAGCAAATTAACTATCAAAATGCATCCTATTAAAACCTAAATTCATCTAAATCTATCAACAATTTTGCTTATTCTACACAAATTTCACTAAAGTCAACCTAGCAAAAAGCTAAACTAACTAAATATGAGCATCTCATATCCTCACATACAAGCCTATGTCACCTGTGTCCATACATTACATGAGGGTGCTATAGGTCGAACTCCCCAAATAGGTAAATTTACACTATTTTATGAACATGCTATTTCTTTACCCTAAGATATAATATATCCCACCCTACACTACCACACCTAACCTGGCCAAGCATATCCAAAGCTACATTTTATTAAAGTTGACTAAATTTATGCTGCCCCACCAAAATTCAATCTAATTTAAGCCAATTTTCATCAAATATATTTCAATGTTTTGTATCATAGCACAGCCAAAGCCCATTTTACCCACATTTTCACCTATTCGAACCTACTCTACACGACCTTACCTAACCTGACCTAGCATATACATAGCTAGATTTGATTAAGGGGCGTTACTTCCGAATTTGCAAAAAAATATGCAATAAATGAAAACTCGTTTGATTTCTATCAAACTTTTTTGACAAGTTGTATATGAAAAGGGCTTCATCTGGTCCAAGTTTCAGCATCGTAACATAACAAGGAAGGGAGAAAAAAATATAGAATAATGTGTCAAACTTTTTCCAAAATGGTAACAAATGATTATCAAACAAAAGTGTCATCTGAAATCATGTATATGACTCCTAGCTATAACTATAGAATATATTAAAAACAAATTATAATTAGTTTTATTAAAAAAAATTAGTTAAAAAAAATTGCCTTTTTTTTAATGTTATCTCTCTCTTTTGTTTACCAGGCGATTTGCATGAAACGTATACACCTGTCTGCACGTAAGCCTATCTGTAAGGGTGCCAATTTTGGAGGAAATTGGTTGATGGCAACCTCAAGTCACAGATGGCAACACCTTAGATTTTATTTTTTACTTATTTATTTTCAAGTAACATAAACGTTTAAATATCTCTTTCATTTTTTATTCAATTTACATGAAACTTACCCCTTATATGTAAAGTTTGTCTCTAAAATCTGAGGGGAGCATTTCTTCCTACGTTCATTTATTGATTTTATAAATAGCAATAAACATGATATATTTGCATAATTTTGGGGGGAACTCTGACTATTTGTATTTCGAAAACTAAAGACGTTTTGGAAAATCCCTTGCCACAGATCCTTTATTATATGCTATTGTGTCAGAAACGTGTTATAGAATGATTATATCTGAAAGGTGATTGTAAATATACATTTGAAAATGTGTAAAATTCGTTGAAAAAATTAAAAAAATAAAAATCTCCCATACTATTTAGGCTACAGTACTGAAACTTGGAACAATTGCAGCGCTTTCCATGTACAAGTAGTGAAAAATTATTTGTAGACATTGAACAACCTTATGTTTCCATAAGTAACGCCCAATTAAAATTAGCGAAATTTGAACTATCCCACTTAAATTCAACCTAATTTAAGACAATTTCTACCCAATGTACCTAAATGTTTTGTTTCATAGCACAGCCAAAGCCCATTTTACCTACATTTTCACCTATTCCATCCTACTCTACACAACCTCACCTAACCTGACCTAGTATATCCAAAGTTAGATTTGATTAAAGTTTCTTTAATTTCAGCTATCCCACCTAATTTAAGCCAATTTCCACCAAATATACCCGAATGTTGTGTATAATAGCACTGCCAAAGCCAATTTTACTCAAGTTTTTCACCTATTCCATCCTACCTTCCATGTGAGCCAGTCGGCCGAGCGGTCAGCACACTGGACTTGTGATCCTGTGGTCCCGGGTTCGATCCCGGGCGTGGCCGAGAAACAATGGGCAGAATTTCTTTCACCCTATGCCCCTGTTACCTAGCAGTAAAATAGGTACCTGGGTGTTAGTCAGCTGTCACGGGCTGCTTCCTGGGGGTGGAGGCCTTGTCGAGGACTGGGCCGCGGGGATACTAAACGCCCCGAAATCATCTCAAGATAACTTCAAGAAGATAACCTACCCTACACAATCTCACTTAACCGGACCTAGCATATCCAATGCAAGATTTGAATAAAAGTTGGTTAAATTTATGCTGCCCCACCTAAATTCAACCTAATTTAAGCCAATTTACATCAAATATATCCCAATATTTTGTAGCATAGCACAGCCAAAGCCCATTTTACCCACATTTTCACCTATTCCAACCTTCCCTACATGACCTTACCTAACCTGACCTAGCATATCCATAGCTAGATTTGATTAAAGATGGCAAAATTTATGGTGTCCCACCTAAATTCAATCTAATTTAAGTTAATTTTCCACCATATATAGCCCAATGTTTTGTATCATAGCAGAGTCAAAGCCCATTTTAATTACATTTTCACCCATTCCATCTAAGCTTCCAATATCCAACATCCAGTCTTGGCACAAAATCCCCTATTCCCAAAGGCCATTTCATAGAGCTAGAGCTGTGTCCGTCTAGCTATTTCCAATTTAGAGATTAGTTTTCTATCATCAATCCTACCAAACCAGACCTAACCTAACCTATACTAACACAACATTAGGTAAGTTCATCCAAATTATCCCAATTTGTAACAATTCCAGCAAATTTATCCTAATTATATCAAACAAAAACCCCCATTTTCTACTAAATGTTCCTATGCACATCACATCCAGAGCATGAGTTAACTGTCAGAGCTGATAATGTCTACTTCTAACATCTTTTCCGACTTGGATAATAGCTAATTTTGCTAATGTATTATTATTAGAAGTGTGTGTTGTTACTATGTATTTTCCTCATATTACCACAACTCAACCACCTTGGACCTAGCCTTTAATACAACATATACTCAGAAAAGTGTTAATTTCGTATATAAACCTAAATGCCTGTGCATAACCTATAGGAATCTTGGAGCTTTGTTGAATATTGAATATATATACTAAGAAAAATTAAGTTTTGGATAAGAATCAAACCGCACTGTGCCTAACCTGCTTGGATCTGTGTTGAACATTGTATCCATATTCATAGAAAATGATGTTTTTGAATATGAACCTAAGTACCCCTTGCCTATTAAACTTTGATTTATGTTCAATATTGGAGTTATATTTTTGGGTAAGTGTTTTGTTTTTACACAACAACCCAACCGTCCTGGATCAAACCTCCCTTTATCTAACTCCAAATTTATCGCATTTATGGGGGAGGGGGAAACTGATATTTGGGCATCAACCCAACCGCCCTGGACCTAACCTCTGATACATGGATCTTGGTTCAATATTGCATCATATTCTTAGCCATTTTTTCACATCAATACAGTCATGCCCAATCTAACCTTTATTAGAAGGGGGTTAATGGAAAATATGTTAATAATGGGGATTTTCTCAACATCAGTCGAACTTAATAATCCTTAACCTAACCTTAGTCAGAATGGGATATGACGCACTAAAACTATACAATAATCTTTGCCAATTTTCCGTATGCAAAGCCATAACTAGGAGGTTTAGACCCTCTTAGTTTGGGGGGGGGTGAGCACAGTAGTGGTGACTGTGGTGCTGTGTGCACTGTGTTGGTGACTGTGGGGCTGTGTGCACTGTGGTGGTGACTGTGGGGCTGTGTGCACTGTGGTGGTGACTATGGGGCTGTGTACACTGTGGTGGTGACTGTGGGGCTGTGTGCACTGTGGTGGTGACTATGGGGCTGTGTACACTGTGGTGGTGACTGTGGGGCTGTGTACACTGTGGTGGTGACTGTGGGGCTGTGTACACTGTGGTGGTGACTGTGGGGCTGTGTGCACTGTGGTGGTGACTGTGGGGCTGTGTGCACTGTGGTGGTGACTGTGGTGCTGTGTACACTGTGGTGGTGACTGTGGGGCTGTGTGCACTGTGGTGGTGACTGTGGTGCTGTGTGCACTGTGGTGGTGACTGTGGGCTGTGTGCACTGTGGTGGTGACTGTGGTGCTGTGTACACTGTGGTGGTGACTGTGGGGCTGTGTGCACTGTGGTGGTGACTGTGGTGCTGTGTGCACTGTGGTGGTGACTGTGGGGCTGTGTGCACTGTGGTGGTGACTGTGGGGCTGTGTACACTGTGGTGGTGACTGTGGTGTTGTGTGCACTGTGGTGGTGACTGTGGGGCTGTGTGCACTGTGGTGGTGACTGTGGTGATGTGAGTACATTTGTCGTGTCTGTAGTGGGGTGAGCACGGAGGTGGTCACTGTGGGGGGGTGACTGTGGCGACGTGTGCATGGTGCTGGTGACAGGGTGAAGTGATAACAGTCAGAGGGGTGATTGTGATGACGTGAGCATGGTCGGGGTGACTGTGTTGACGTGAGTACCGTAGTAATGACTGTGGTGACGTGAGCACTCTAGTGGTGACTGTGTCGACGTGAGCACGGTGATCGTGACTGTGGTGACGTGAGCACGGTGATGGTGACTGTGGTGACGTGAGCACGGTGATGCTGACTGTGGTGACGTGAGCACGGTGATGGTGACAGTGGTGACGAGAGCACGGAGTGGGTGACGGTGGTGACGTGATCAAGGTGGTGGTGACTGTGGTGATGTGAGCACTGTGATGGTGACTGTCGACGTGAAAACAGTGGTGGTGACGTGACCACTGTGATTTTTGAGTATCTGAGACTTTAACTCAAATGTAAGAATATTTAATTAAGAAAATCGATATACTCGAAGGACCACCCACTTTTGAGAAAAGAGGGAAAACCAATAAAGAGATTATAAGACTGACACTGTGGAACCAGTGCCTATGTATGTCATATTATTTAGCAATTATTTGAAGAGCATGAATGGACTGTAATAATAGTTAATTGAGAGTTAAAATCCTCAAACATCAACATTGGGGGGTATTACTAGAAATTAATATATATCTAGGAATTAGTGTGGTTCGTCACCAGTTCATTAATGAGGTTTGTAAAGCTTATAGAATCCGAAATTGAATGTAAATTCTAAAAGGTTATAAGATAATAAATGATCAAATCTATTAAATATTACCAAATCATAGGAAATAATAGGAGTAAACTTATTGAGCACTGAGCAGTAAATTATTGACTTATGTTACTCCTCTTGAATATTATATGCAAAGGAAAGTACATATTAGAAATAATAATGGCAACGGTCAAATATTCTACGATATGGGAGTTATGGCTTAGCTGTGAGACGACTTCACTAAACCCGTTTCACTACTCGTAGTCGTGATCACATCGTTCAAATAAGGAAAAAATATCAGTGGTGAACATTGTAGGTGGAGGAAGGAATGCTTGGTTCGTCCTCGCCTACACGCTATAATCAGGGAAAATTGAGTAACATTTGACTACGCTAGAAAATTATTCCACTCTTCACTGAAATTGTAGAATAGCGTTGAAAGAAACTAACGTTGTGTTTGTGGTCGGCGAATGTCATAACGACAGATTACCCACAGTAATAAACTATAGAATGATGCATCAAACTACAATGTATACTTAACGTAGGCATGTTGGAATACTTAGGCCTGCCGGTATCACGTCTGGTAGTACCTGACGTTCACTGCTGTGGACGATTAATTGCAGGACGTGACTATCTTTGTAGATGCGTAATTGAACAGTACCTAATACTGTATGACCACGTGATCTTGATGTAATGGCTACCGCCTGAAAAGGCACGTGCATACCTTGTAGAGCCCAATGCTTGAAAGAAGCCTCCCTCATGCCCCGACGCCCGATCACGCATGCACAGAGATGCTCATAGTGATCCCGGACTTATACCAATTCGGTTTAGATAACATACCAATAGACTATGTCTTTTCTTTCAAATACCTTGGTGTCTCTGTCCCTTGTACCTCAACTACAGTCAATAAGTTACATCAACAGTGTAGAGACAGGCTCAAGGCTCTCAGAACTGTAGTGGGGTTCAGCTCTAAATACAGTGTTAATATTAGAATAGAAAAAATGATGTATTTAGCATATATAAGGTCTCTGATAGACTATCATGCACCAGCTTTGGTCCTGCAAAAAGGCAAAATTATTGATAGTCTGGAAAAAATGCAAAATGAAGCACTCAGAATTATACTTGGCTGTTCTATAACTACTGAAGTTCTCAACATGCAGAAAGAATTAAATATACGTAGCATTCGAGACAGAATATTTGAAATTAATCTTATGATGGGACTAACGCTTCTGTGTGATAGCAAAAACAACATTGTGTCAGTTGAACTGTTAGAACACATACGAAATGGAACTAGTGAGTCTAAATGGATTCAAAGAACAGCCAATCTTATTAAAATGATGAAACTGCACGATGTATATACAGATGAAAGAGTACAGCACTTCCTTCCACCCCAGGCAGATAGTTCCTTTTGACAATCTGACCCCTGCATACCCCACCAAGAAAGTAATCACAAACAACCCTCATGCTCAGCTTGCTGCTAAATTAAGCACCATAGAACACATTCACAATATATCACTCTGCCCATCATTTCTCGCCGGCGACCAGGATCGAGAAATGATGGGCAAAGTTTCTTTCACCCCGATGCCCCTGTTACCTAGCATTAAATAGGTACCTGGGAGTTAGTCAGCTGTCATGGGCAGCTTCCTGGGGGTGGAGGCCTGGTCGAGGACCGGGCCGCGGGGGCACTAAAGCCCCGAAATCATCTCAAGATACCCTCAAGAAGATAACCACCGTGATCACGTCATCAGTCACCTGCACCGTGCTCATATCACCACAGTCACCACCCAACCTAACTAATGTTAGGTTAAGGATGGTTAACCATCCTTAACCTAACATTAGTCAGAAAGGGATATGACTCTCAAAAACTATACAATTACCATTACCCAATTTTCCTTATCCTAAGCCATAACTAGGGGTTTAGACCCCCCTTACCTCGAAATTACAGTATAGGGTAATTAAAAATTATAGGGGGTGAATTAGGGATATGATAGGTTAATATGTGAAAATATTTTCCTATCTTAAATATATATCACGTCACCACAGTCACACCCACTGTGCTCACGTCACAACAGTCTCCACCACCGTGATCACGTTGCCACAGTCAGCTCCTTCGTGATCACGTTGCCACAGTCAGCTCCTTCGTGATCACGTTGCCACAGTCACCACGTGACGTGAGCACGGTGGGTGGTGACTGTGGTGATATGAGCACGGTGTAGGTGACTGTGATGACGTGATCACGGTGGTTATCTTCTTGAGGTTATCTTGAGATGATTTCGGGGCGTTTAGTGTCCCTGCGGCCAGGTCCTCGACAAGGCCTCCACCCCCAGGAAGCAGCCCGTGACAGCTGACTAACACCCAGGTACCTATTTTACTGCTAGGTAACAGGGGAATAGGGTGAAAGAAATTCTGCCCATTGTTTCTCGGCCACGCCCGGGATCGAACCCGGGACCACAGGATCATAAGTCCAGTGTGCTGTCCGCTCGTCCGACTGGCTCCCATGGAAGGTAGGATGGAATAAGTGAAAAACTTGAGTAAAATTGGCTTTGGCAGTGCTATTATACACAACATTCGGGTATATTTGGTGGAAATTGGCTTAAATTAGGTGGGATAGCTGAAATTAAAGAAACTTTAATCAAATCTAACTTTGGATATACTAGGTCAGGTTAGGTGAGGTTGTGTAGGGTAAGATGGAATAGGTGAAAATGTAGGTAAAATGGGCTTTGGCTGTGCTATGAAACAAAACATTTAGGTACATTGGGTAGAAATTGTCTTAAATTAGGTTGAATTTAAGTGGGATAGTTCAAATTTCGCTAATTTTAATTGGGCGTTACTTATGGAAACATAAAGTTGTTCAATATCAACCAATAATTTTTCACTAGTTGTACATGGGAAGCGCTGCAATTGTTCCAAGTTTCAGTACTGTAGCGTAAATAGTATGGGAGATTTATATATTTTTTATTTTTTTCAACGAATTTTATACATTTTTATATGTATATTTACAATCACCTTTCAGATATAATCATTCTATAACACGTTTCTGACACAATAGCATATAATAAAGTATCTGTGGCAAGGGATTTTCCAGAACGTCTTTAGTTTTCCCTAATACAAATAGTCAAAGTTCCCCCCAAAATTATGCAAATATATCATGTTTATTGCTATTTATAAAATCAATAAATGAACGTAGGAAGAAATGCTCCCCTCAGATTTTACAGACAAACTTTACATATAAGGGGTAAGTTTCACGTAAATTGAATAAAAATTAAAGAGATATTTAAACGTTTATGTTACTTGAAAATAAATAAGTAAAAAATAAAATCTAAGGTGTTGATATCTGTGACTTGAGGTTGCCATCAACCAATTTCCTCCAAAATTGGCACCCTTACAGATAGGCTTACGTGCAGACAGGTGTATACGTTTCATGCAAATCGCCCGGTAAACAAAAGAGAGAGATGAAATTAAAAAAAAGGCAATTTTTTTTAACTAAATTTTTTTAATAAAACTAATTATAATTTGTTTTTAATATATTCTATAGTTATAGCTAGGAGTCATATAAATGATTTCAGATGACACTTTTGTTTGATAATCATTTGTTACCATTTTGGAAAAAGTTTGACACATTATTCAATATTTTCTTTCTCCCTTCCTTGTTATGTTACGATGCTGAAACTTGGACCAGATGAAGCCCTTTTCGTATACAACTTGTCAAAAAAGTTTGATTGAAATCGAACGAGTTTTCATTTATTGCATATTTTTTTGCAAATTCGGAAGTAACGCCCCTTAATCAAATCTAGCTATGTATATGCTAGGTCAGGTTAGGTAAGGTCGTGTAGAGTAGGTTCGAATAGGTGAAAATGTGGGTAAAATGGGCTTTGGCTGTGCTATGATACAAAACATTGAAATATATTTGATGAAAACTGGCTTAAATTTGATTGAATTTTGGTGGGGCAGCATAAATTTAGTCAACTTTAATAAAATGTAGCTTTGGATATGCTTGGCCAGGTTAGGTGTGGTAGTGTAGGGTGGGATATATTATATCTTAGGGTAAAGAAATAGCATGTTCATAAAATAGTGTAAATTTACCTATTTGGGGAGTTCGAGCTATAGCACCCTCATGTAATGTATGGACACAGGTGACATAGGCTTGTATGTGAGGATATGAGATGCTCATATTTAGTTAGTTTAGCTTTTTGCTAGGTTGACTTTAGTGAAATTTGTGCCAGCCAATTAATGCACAACTATATTCTACCCACTTCAAGACTCCGCTCCAATATAGAAGCATCAAGAAATATATACCAATAGGCTTTCTACAATTACTTCCATTCAATACCCATTGTTTCGTGTTCTGTCTAGTGTTGGAATTTAATACCCATTGTTGAAAGTTCGTTTTTCACCTCATCCACCTCACCTAAATGTAGATATAAACCTCGAAGATGTGTAAAGCTCTATTCAGTTTCAGTTGTTTGTAAACTAAAGTCTTTGAAAATGTAATAAGTTTTACGAAATGCGCTCAAGTGTCGCGTCAGACTAGAAATAAAAATGAATTTTGGAGAATTGATCTTTGAATAACCATCAACAGTGAAGAAAAACGTAAGAAAGATAGAGAAAATTCATGTTAGAATTATTAATCTTACTTTTTCGGTCATATTTAATAATATATGTCTATATATATGTATACATATATATATATATATATATATATATATATATATATATATATATATATATATATATATATATATATATATATATATATATATATATATATATATATATATATATATATATAACTTTAGAACACTTTCCCACCAGGAGACTCGAACCCTAGCCAGCACAGAAGCCTTCCAGCAACTGGCATAACAGGTACGCCTTAACCCTCTTCAGTTGTATACTTCACTCTCGTGTTTAGGAGAGTTGTGCCTTAAGCATAGACACTGTGTCTTCCCATATTAACAGGGACTTGATGAAATTAACGTCTAAATGACCCCTCACTTGCTCTAGTGCTCTTGGGAGGTGTTGATCTTTGGTGTATTTAAATACTCCGAAATTACCATCTCTTTTAAGGGTCTGAGCAGGTGGTGAAGAGGGTTAAGGCGTACCTGTTATGCCAGTTGCTGGAAGGCTTCTGTGCTGGCTAGGGTTCGAGTCTCCTGGTGGGAAAGTGTTCTAAAGTTGTATACTTCACTCTCGTGTTTAGGAGAGTTGTGCCTTATATATATATATATATATATATATATATATATATATATATATATATATATTTAGGGGTACCACCACTGGTTTAATTAAAGGGACCCACATCCTCGAAGAAGAAAATAAATAGTGTTCAGAGAAGACCTTGTGGATTCTCACTGAATACTTTAATCTTTTCCTCTCCTACCACCCCTATTATTTTTTTTTGTTTTTATTTGATTTTATTGCAATGTTACAGTTTACAGAAAACACACACTTATATAACAATATAACAATATACCAATCAGTGTTCGAAGACCTCGTCCAGTTCCTCGGGGGTCGGGTGCGTACCCAAGATACAACACGCATTTCCCCTCTGAACAGAGACACTGAGGCGCTGGAACATAAAACTGGCCGCTCTTGGGTCTCTAGTCTTCACAATGAGTTCCTCGCCCAGATCCTTCAGGAACTTAAGTGCACATTTACCCCAGGCGCCCAGAGTCTCAGAGCCTATTGGCACGAACCTGTAACAACGTTCTAGGTCCCTGTACTTGTTAGTTTTCTGGGTCTCCCTGAAGGTGGCCGCCCCGCCTCCCTCAGCTGCGCTGTAAGGTAGATAGGTATCAGCCAATGTGGATGCACACGTGTAGTCCCACACGACCTGTTTACCTTCCCTCCACGGCTGCAGGGTGACTCCATCTGGGCGTTTTTGGCTGTTGTCAGGCCTGCACAACTGAGGTTCCCTTTGTGCTGGGCACCCAGCTGAAGCCAAACTTCTCTTGATGATGTCATTGACTGCTTCATGTCTGGTAATCTTTCCCTGTGTCTTACGACAGATGAGACCATGGCTGCCGTATTGGTCTGCCCGTGCATGGCCGCAAATACACCGGTGCTCGGTGGAGATAGGGGCGGCAAGGCGCAGAGCAACACCAATACTTAGGGTCCGATGGTCCAGGCGGGTGCCCAAGGCGGAATTAGGGACTGCCAACAGGAAGTCCCCGGCATGGGGAGCTTGCACAGCTTGAAGACGCGCTTTGTCCTTCCTGGAAGCTGCCTCCAGCAATGATGTGGCGATGTTCTCCACTATGGGGCTATCCCATTTGGACTGTTTGCAGTCATTTGGAAAAGTCGGTCGAGGATGAGAGTTGACAAGAGTGTCCCACTGACCGGCTCCTTCCGCGAATTTGGGATCATGAATCCCAATGAAGTCTCTTAGGTGTTCCGGTAGTATTTCCTTAACTAATTCACCTGTTGCACTGGTCGAGGATAAGAATGCCGGCAATGCTAACTGGGTCGCCTTGCGAATACCTATCCCCCCGAGTCTAACTGGGAGCGTTGCTTGGTCCCATTGGTCATCTTGCAGGGAGAGGTTTAACACTTTCACGGTTATTGACCTTAGGAGTGTGTCATATTCTGTTAATTTTGGGCTGTCGAAGGAGGGAGCACACCTTAGGAAATAGGTCAGTCTGGGCAAAGCCAGGCACCTTGTGAGAAGGTACAGAGCATCGTGGGCGTCCAAAGCCCCTATTCTTCCCTCCATCCTCCTCAGGTCGTTCAGCTTTTCTTCGAGGACTACCTCAATGGCGCTCGAGCCCAGAGGTGCCCCTAGCAGCACACTGTCGGTGGGAGCGATCACTTGGGCTCCTGGCAATATGGTTCTCACTGCATCTATGGTTGGTTAGCTAGATGAGATGATTTCACACTTTAATGGGTTTAGGGTGAGTCCTAACTCCTCTCCCTTAGATTTCACCAGCTGTAGATCTTCTAGCAGGGACTCCTGTGTCCCTGCCAGGGTGCCATCGTCCAGGAACCAGATGTTGAGTTCGCTGGTCAACCTGCTTGTGACCTCTTTAACAGCCATGCAAAAAAGAAAAGGGGCAAGTGGGTCTCCCTGCTGGACACCTTCTGCAGAAACAACTTCATGTTCCCCAAACAGCAGCGTCGATTCCCTACTGTACCCTGCTGAGACGAAGGGGAGTAGAGAAGGAAAGCTTGTTCGAACTGCTTCCAGTACCACATCCCTTTTTACCTGGTTGAAGGCATTTTTAAAGTCTAATTTAATTAATGCCTTATTTTCTGGGAGGTGCTTTATATAGGCTCGTGCTGCATGAGCTGCTGCTTCACAGCCATGGGGAACACCAAAACCTAGTTGATGGGGTCGAAGCATCGTCGCAGCGTCTATGCTAATTTTTCTGACAGCTGCCCTAGCAACAAGGCGCCGAAGTGTGTTACCCACGGCAATGGGTCTGACTCCACCATCTTTCTTCTTGAGGGCACAAAGGGATGCTCCAAAGAAAAAGGGTTTTATTGTATCTGGGATCAACCCAGAGAGGCAGTCGTTGACAAACTTCGTGACCTCTGACAATAGTGTCTCGGCAACTTCTCCGAGAACTGGATTTACCATCTCCTTGAGGTGCTGAGGTCTTACTCCAGTGTATCCCCCTGCCGAGCCTGGCGGAAATGACATGATGGCTTTGTATACCTCTGACGCTTGGAGGAATAGAGGTCCCATGTCTGGGACATTTGTGTCCTGAGCAGTGGGTTTCCATGGTACTCTAGGAGGGTGCTTCTCTCTCAGCGAGTTGGCGGTAGCGGTGTTTCTAGGGGCGATTGTGTCTTCGCTGGTAAGTAACCTAATTGCCCCTACTGTGTTGCCCTCTTCAATTCTTTTGGTCACTTGTGTTCCAAGTTTAAAATTGTCATTGGAACTCTTGGGTCTGCCACGACGGTTTTTGCGTTGAGGAGGGATGGGGATCAAGTTGTCAGCTCTGGGGAAATTATTTATTGCCCTAGTGACTGATGAGGCTAGCGTCTTGCCTCCTCTTGCAGGTACGCCTAAGCAAATATTGCCAAACAGGAGCAAATTATGTCATGCTTTGATGGTGGCTGCAGCATTAAGATTTTCAGACCGTTCATTTACTTTCCTTAAAAGGTCTGTATATTTCCCTGCTGCAAATGGGCGCGCTGCTTTAGGAATGTGGGGAAGAGTTCTGGTGGTGGATGCTTTGATGGCCCCCAGGAGGTCATCTGATGACATGAAGTTTGCTGGGATGTGTGGGGGTGCCGAGGGGACCTGTGGGCCTTCCCTCTCTACAGGTACCGTCAATGAACCCTCACAGTTGTTGTGTTGACGTAGGGTTCCATCGTTTCTAAGGCTGTGTGATTCGTCACACACCCGACACGTTCCTCTGGGTCTGGGTCCTCTGGTTGCACGTCTGGGTGCACTGTTCCCAGGACCCTGTTCTTGGCTGAGGGGTTCCTGGTTAGTTGGTGGAGTCCCCTCCATCCCCCGGGCGGCCGGCGTGGGAGGGATGACAGGGGTGGTGGCGGCAGGGGTGGACACGGGTGGTGGAAGGAGGGGTGGCTAGCTGTCCCTCACACTCACCACTCGTATGAATACTTGTGTCTCCCACCCTTTTGGGAGGAACCTGAATGCCTGCTGTGACCTGTGCCATATCTGGGTGCATGGAGGGTAGCACATCCCTGCCACAAGCACTGTGTGGGCGGTGAATAGGTGGGTGGGAGACACCCAGGCGCAGGGTGGGCTGGGTGGTGGGATGGCAGGAGGTACTGTGGTGCGGTCAGGCCGGCGGGCGGGGAGGAGGTGGGGGTTGACCGGGCCTCGCTCAGCTTGAGAGGGGGGGTCTGGGTGACACTTAAACACTGGTATAATTTTCTTGTATATCACTGCACAATGGTGAATGAATCATACACTGGTAATCCGACACACTGTGAGCTCTATTAGTTCTGACCATGATTGCTGATTTTTATTTTCATTTTTCTTTCCCAAACGTATTTCTATAAACACTGGGTGGCACATGGGTGACCCCCCACCTCGCCCGACCAAACAACAACACTCCCTCCTCCCCCACACCTTAGAATGGGAGGCCTAGAGGGCGCCAGCGTGGCCCTCACTGCCGTTGTATTCCATACCCTGCACACCCACCTGTTTTTATCCGTTTTTGTTGAGATGGTCCACTCTAGGCACCTTCCGCCACTCCTGCACCTTCCCAGGACATTCACACAGCACTCTGCGAAGGCTAGGCACGGTGACGTCAGGATGTCCCTAGGTAATGGTTCAGTAAACAACAGAGCCTCCTCCACACGTCCTCCCTCCCCGCTAGCCCCTATATATATATATATATATATATATATATATATATATATATATATATATATATATATATATATATATATATATATATATATATGTATATATATATATATATATATATATATATATATATATATGTATATATATATGTCGTACCTAGTAGCCAGAACTCACTTCTGAGCCTACTATGCAAGGCCCGATTTGCCTAATAAGCCAAGTTTTCATGAATTAATGTTTTTTCGTCTACCTAACCTACCTAACCTAACCTAACCTAGCTTTTTTTGGCTACCTAACCTAACCTTACCTATAAATATAGGTTAGGTTAGGTTAGGTAGGGTTGGTTAGGTTCGGTCATATATCTACGTTAATTTTAACTCCAATAAAAAAAAATTGACCTCATACATAGAGAAAAGGGTTGCTTTATCATTTCATAAGAAAAAAATTATAGTAAATATATTAATTCAGGAAAACTTGGCTTATTAGGCAAATCGGGCCTTGAATAGTAGGCTGAGAAGTGAGTTCTGGCTACTAGGTACGACATATATATATATATATATATATATATATATATATATATATATATATATATATATATATATATATATATATATATATATATATATATATTGTGACGATAATCTCCTTCAAGAGATTGAGCCTGCTCTTCCCTCCAAAAGACGTCGATATAAACATCTATATAAAACAAGTATGGAAGAAATATCCAACAACTACACCACTCCAAGTTTTGCCAGAGCGCAAAACGTATGCAGCCAGGAACACCTGCTCCACCTCAAACAGCCAAACTACCTGTCTGTCGCTTGCTCGTCGCTGATTGGCTGCGGGTCCAGCTGCACCTGCCTTCCACCCACCACACTACTTGATGTCCGGGGCCGCCACGACCTCAGTCCTCGGAATATCCAGTGCTTTCGACAAGTTAACACGTCTCGTTGGTAGACTAAGCCCCAGGCTTACGTGTACTAAGAGAAGTGATAGCTTGAAGCCAATATTCCGGCACCTACTTACTTTGTTTATCATACTCTTGTTATTTGTTCATTTGTCATAACGTAACTTTTCATTTTGTCATTTGATTATTCTTATTACATTGATTGATTTTATTATACGAATTTGTATGTCCATTTTATTCATGTTTTGCTTTCTTTAACGTAATTAAAATTTCATTGTTAAAATTTACTTGTGTTTTGTGTGTCTTCTCCTTACCTTACCACAGACGAAGTTCCAGATTTTCTATTTTTTTTTCTATATGTGACGAGGCCATACCCCTAGCTTTTGAACAGCCGAACACCAACGCGTTACCGTCACATATTATATGGGGGCCTGTCCGGGATCTTCACTCAGGTACTGGTGCCAAGTGGTAATTTATGGTAAGCGTATTTAACTTTGTTAACGTAGCTTTTACTATTTTTCATATTCAATTTCTTTTTTTATATGGTGCGGTGTATTGTGCATTACAATAGTAACATATGGTGAAGGTGAGACAACTTTGGATTACGTGGTGACTGTAGGCTGCAGTCATACTCTTAATTGGTCATCTCTCCCTCCGTGTTATTACTCGTGTTTACCATCTTTGTCCCTTGGATATTTCTCATTTTTGACAGATCATCATATTGGTACCCTGGTACTGTGGTCTGCCCCGGGTCAAGTGCACCCAATCTTCTGCAATCTGACTGTAGGAGGACAAAGAGGGCCATAGTTCCTCTAGCTCGAACTTTAGTTGCTGAATTGGGACCTCAGCAGCAGTTCTCGTCACCAGTTGACACCTCGCACCCCTACACGTCAGTCAGAGATGATGATACATACAACGGTAGGGAATTAGCTTACTTTTTCAGAGCACAAAAGTTCGCTAATTCTGTAAGTATCATATTAAATTCAGTAGGAAAAACTTGCTTTATGTCCTATAGAGACTCAGCAAGGTATGCCTACATCCTTGGACTACCAATTTTACTTTTGAGGCAATTAACTGTTTCATTTGTTTTCGAAACTCTGTTTCATTTGTTAGTAGGATTTTCTTGCCCTTATCCTCTTACATGAGTACCGGGTACAAGATTTCCTGCGCCCTTGATTTAAATTAATCATTTAACACCTTGTACTTAACTTTAATTGTTAAAGATCCCACAGGATAGGTACCAGTTGCAACGTTGTCCTGTTTCTGACATTCACTATAACTGTATATTCGTTGTACATTTATTTGCTAATTTCACCATGTTTCGTCTCCAAGCTTTCCGTGCAGATCCAGCAGGTGAAATAGGGACTTTAAGTCGTGCCAAGAGAACTGAATTACAAACTCTTGCACATGAGTATCAACTAGAAGTTCCCTACCAAGCCAACAAAAATGACATACACAACCTGTTGCTGGATCACTATTTAGAGCAAGGTAAGATAGACTCTGAAACTCATGAAACTTACTATATTGCAGATAAAACTGATTTGGCAACGATGAAACTCAAACTGGAGCTGGCCAAGATTGAACGTGAGCAGCAAAAGGAAGCCATCGAACAATAAGAACTAGCAGCTGCCATACGAAGGGAAGAACAAGAACGTGAGGCTGCTTTGAGGAGAGAAGAACAAGAACGCGAAGCTGCCTTGAGGAGAGAGGAACACGAACGTGGAATCGCCCTCCAGGAACGTGAGGTTGCACTACTCCAGGAGCGGGAACGCGTACAGCTTGAAACAAAACGACGCGAGTTGGAGATGCAACGTGAACATGACAAGCAACAAGCGACTCTGGCTCTAGAGTGTCGTCAACGAGAATACACGTTGGAAACTTCACACCTCGCTCAACGCCAGCAAGCTACTGCCAATCTTCCCGTCAGTTTTAATATATCACATGCAAGTAAGTTAATGCCATCCTTTGTAGAAGCAGAAGTTGATGTGTTTTTCACCACCTTTGAAACCCTTGCTAATCAACTCAGTTGGCCTGTCGACCAATGGGCCACACTTCTCAGAGTCCATCTTACAGGTAGAGCTGCAGTCACACTCAGTACTTTGGCGTCTGAGAATGACTACCAGACTCTGAAACAAGCAGTGTTGGACGTCTACCTCCTCTCCACAGAAAGTTATCGAAGGAAATTCCGTGACCACCTGAAGGCAAGTACCACTACCTTCCTCGAGTTTGCTAACACAAAACGGAGATATTTCATGAAATGGCTGGAAGCAGCACATGTCTCTACTTTTACAGAACTCGTCAACCTGATGCTTGTTGAAGAATTCTTGAGACGTGTGCCGCCTCCTGTCCGTCTCTACTTAGCAGATAAAGAAGAAACCGACTACCTGAAGTGTGCTAAGTCGGCTGACACTTACAGCCTCATCCACCGGCTGACACCCGAACCATCCTCCAGTAAGAAGTCGTGGTACAGTTACGAGAAAGTGAGCACCGATCAAGCTGGCTCGCAATTGTACTGCAAGTATTGTAGACTCTATGGACATACCATAGACAAGTGTGGTAAGTCTCAATACAAGGGAACCACTGACCCACAGAAACCCAAACCAACTCCTCCTAAGTCCGGTAAGCCTGTGATGAATGTTGGTGTTAATGTTAATGATCTTTCTCTTTTCAGTAACCACCTGTATACTGGAACTGTCTCTGCCAACGGTTCAAATCCGGAGGGACGTTTCAAATTGAAGATCTTGAGGGACACAGCGGCTCTTCAATCGATCATCTTTAAGTCGGCTGTGCCCAACATCGCCTACACCGGAGAAATTGTCTTCATCACTGACCTCACTGCTACCACTCCATATCCTCTCGCCAGAGTCCACCTGGATTGTCCCTACGTGAACGGAGAAGTCCAAGTCGCCGTCAGGGAAAAGCCTTTTCCCATGCCTGGAGTGCACTTCTCCTAAGCAACGACTTGGCAGAAGACCTGCAACCGACCAACCTGATCGTCATGGACAAACCCCAGGTGTGTACCTCTGTGCCAATTAATCCTATACTAGCGTATGTTCCAGCAGAGGTTCAAGAGAGTGATGAAGTTTCTCCTCCGGTTCTCGTGACCACCCGTGCACAAGCCGCACGTCCACAGCCAGCTGACTCTACTGCTTGAGGGTCCCTCAAGACCCTCAGAAACTACCCCCGAATCTGACCAAGTTGGAGTTCCATAAGTTGCAGAGGGATGATCTTACTTTAACACCATTGTTTTTCCAGGCTGAGACTCAACCCGACAGTATTCCTGGGTTCTTCCTAGAGAACGACTTGCTCTACCGCAGATATAGACCCAGTAAACTGACGGAGGAGGACGATTGGGCCAACATCGAACAACTCGTGATTCCTACCAGCCTGCGGCCCACTATTCTACACCTGACCCACGGAACACTCTCCCACTACGGATTCAACAAGACTTACCATGGAATTCGTCAAGACTACTACTGGCCAGGTATGGTAAATAGCGTCAAACAGTACGTAAAACAGTGTCATACATGTCAGATGGCAGGCAAACCGAACATCTCCATTCCCAGAGCGCCACTGATTCCCATACAGGTGCCTGCGGAACCTTTCCACAGACTTATAATAGACTGTGTTGGTCCTTTACCTCGGACCAGTTCAGGTAACGCCTATATCTTAACCATCCTGTGTCCTACCACCAGATTTCCCATAGCAGTTCCAGTGAAGAACATCACGGCTGCTACGGTTGTAAAACATCTATTGAAGATCTTCACTCAATACGGATTTCCCAGGGAGATTCAGAGCGACTGTGGTACCAACTTCACCAGTGATCTCTTCAAAAGGACACTGGAGGAGTTCAATATCAAACAGGTATTGTCCAGCCCCTATCATCCTGCTTCACAGGGTTCTCTTGAACGTAGTCATCAGACTATCAAAGCACTCTTGAAAAAGTTTTGTACTGAAACCTCTAAGGATTGGGATAAGCAAATCGACCTTATAATGTGTATTTACAGAAGTCTTCCCAATGAGTCCCTAGGAGTATCTCCTTATGAGATGCTCTACGGCCGTAAGTGCCGTACTCCCCTTAAGGCTTTCAAAGACTCTCTCCGAGATGCCACCTTCAGTGAGCATCAGAATGTGCCCCAGTTTCTTCAAAACCTTCAACACATTCTAGAGAGAGTCCACCGTTTTGCCCATGATAATCTATTGAAAGCCCAGGAGAGGATGAAGACTCATTACGACCAGACCAGCAAAGTAAGAAAATTTAAGCCGGGAGACTTCGTCCTAGCATACTTCCCTATCCCAGGTTCACCTTTACAAAACAGGTTTTCAGGACCCTACCACGTCAAAGAGTGCAGAAGCAACAACAACTACGTTATAGAGACTCCAGATAGGCGGCGGAAAACCCAGCTGTGCCACGTCAACCTCCTGAAGCAATATAATGGTACTCCTCCCACTGTCCTGATTAACTGTTCTACCTTTACAGAACCCTACATCCACAGTGAGACCTTCCCTGCTTCTCCTCCCGAAAGCACTGAAAAGGAGTCGGCGCTTTCTAATTCAAAAATCCATATTGATGTTCCCAACCATTTTCAGGACCCTAATAATGCTCCATGGCCATATTCTAATTCCAATCTCACCTCGTCAGATAAGCCCTTCATCCTCCATGTCGACACCAGTGGTACCGACGTTGGTGGTGTCGTGATGCAGCAACGAGGCGAGGAGAATACACCTGTCAGCGACTACTGCTACAAGGAACTACGGAACAATTGGCAAGGAGCTACTCTTCATCATCCTGAAGCTCCAGCACTTCACTCCACACCTGAAAAGTGCTTGGTCTACCATCAACAGGGACCACACCACCCTACACCTCCTGCAGCACGCCCACTTCTCATCTCAATGTCTTCTACTATGGGCTTGATAACTGCAGAAATTCAACCTGGAGACACACTATACCAAGATTCCGACAACATCTTAGCCGATGATCTCTCCAGAGTTTATGAAGTAAAAGCGACTCCATCTATTACTCCACCACATAACGACGTACTTCTTCCAGAACCGCAGGCTTCGGGGGAGAGTTGTGACGATAATCTCCTTCAAGAGATTGAGCCTGCTCTTCCCTCCAAAAGACGTCGATATAAACATCTATATAAAACAAGTATGGAAGAAATATCCTGCACCACCTCAAACCGCCAAACTACCTGTCTGTCGCTTGCTCGTCGCTGATTGGCTGCGGGTCCAGCTGCACCTGCCTTCCACCCACCACACTACTTGATGTCCGGGGCCACCACGACCTCAGTCCTCGGAATATCCCGTGCTTTCGACAAGTTAACACGTCTCGTTGGTAGACTAAGCCCCAGGCTTACGTGTACTAAGAGAAGTGATAGCTTGAAGCCAATATTCCGGCACCTACTTACTTTGTTTATCATACTCTTGTTATTTGTTCATTTGTCTTAACGTAACTTTTCATTTTGTCATTTGATTATTCTTATTACTTTGATTGATTTTATTATACGAATTTGTATGTCCATTTTATTCATGTTTTGCTTTCTTTAACGTAATTAAAATTTCATTGTTAAAATTTACTTGTGTTTTGTGTGTCTTCTCCTTACCTTACCACAGACGAAGTTCCAGATTTTCTATTTTTTTTTCTATATGTGACGAGGCCATACCCCTAGCTTTTGAACAGCCGAACACCAACGCATTACCGTCACAATATATATATATATATATATATATATATATATATATATATATATATATATATATATATATATATATATATAATATATATATATATAATATATATATATATATATATATATATATATATATATATATATATATATATATATATATATATATATATATATATATATATATATATATATATATATATATATATATTATAAAATATGACCGAAAAAGTAAGATTAACAATTCTAACACGAATTTTCTCAATATTTCTTATATTTCTTTTCACTGTTGATGGAAACTGAAAAATCAATTCTCCAAAATTCATTTTTATTTCTAGTCTGACACTTGAACACGTTTCGTAATAACTTATTACATTTTCAAAGACTTTAGTTCACACACACAACTATAACTAAATAGAGTTTAAACAGCTTCGATTTTATACCTGTATTTGGGTGAGGTGATATGTTACAATAGTTTTGGATGAGGTGAAAACAAGCTTTCAACACAAGACAGAACACGAAACAATGGGTATAATATTTTATACCCATTGTATGGGTATAATATTTTATACCCATTGTAGTAGTAGTTTCTACTGTTGTTGGAGTAGTTTCCTTAGGAAACTACTCCAAGCTTGTACTAAAGAGGCACCCTTCTTGAGCCTGGATGGGCACATGTATAAGCAAGTAGATGGGGTCGCCATGGGTTCTCCCTTAGGTGTCCTGTTTGCGAACTTCTACATAGGTACCATCGAACAAAAGGTCTTAGTCGACATGAACTTGAAACCGGCCATATACTGCAGGTATGTTGACGACATTTTTACACAGGTACCTGATGTCAGACATCTGCCGGAGTTGAAGGAGGCATTTGAGCGGAATTCTGTGTTGCGTTTCACTTACGAGATAGAGAAGGATGGGAAGCTACCCTTTCTAGATGTAACAGTCATGGAAAAGAGCGGAGGTTTCCACACTGCAGTCTACACTAAGGAAACAAACATAGGAATGTGCCTCAATGCCAACAGTGACTGCTCAGACAGGTACAAGAGGAGTGTCGTTAACGCTTATGTCGACCGTGCTCTCAGCCACAGCTCAGGATGGAAGCAAGTCGATGAAGAACTCTGTAGGATAAGGCAGGTCATAGTCAACAACAGCTTCTCCAATGGTTTCGTTGAAGATATCATAAGAAGGAAGGTGAAACACCATGCAACATCTGAAGAGACAACTAACACAACACCTGTATCTCCTATTAGACTATTTTACAGGAACTTCTTTTCCACAGCTCTTAAAACGGAGGAAAGGGTCCTGAAAGATATTGTTAATAGAAACGTTATCCCTAAAGACAAAAATCAGAGGATACAACTGACAATTTACTATAAAACCAAGAAAACGGCCAACCTACTCATGTGAAACTCTCCAGATACAAAGCAGAACGCTTTAAAAGAGACCAATGTCGTCTATGCCTTCAAATGCCCACTTGGGGACTGTAAGCCTCAAACAATTCAGTATATTGGCAAGACAACAACATCTCTTTCCAGGCGATTAACGATGCATAAGCAACAGGGCTCCATTAAGGAACATATAATCTCTTCCCACAATCAGACCATGACCAGAGAAGTCTTAACAAAAAACACGTAAATCATCGATAGATACAGCGATAGCAGGCGGCTTGATATCTGCGAGGCACTACACATTAAGTAGTCGACACCAGCAATCAACAGCCAAATATTGCACAACTATATTCTACCCACTTCAAGACTCTGCACCAATATAGATGCATCAAGAAATATGGGTCAATAGGCCCTTTGCATTTACTTCCATTCTTCCCTTTAACTTACAAAATATTATACCCATTGTTTCGTGTTCTGTCTTGTGTTGAAAGTTTGTTGTCACCTCATCCAAAACTGATGTAACATATCACCTCACACAAATGCAGGTATAAAATCGAAGCTGTTTAAACTCTGTTTAGTTATAGTTGTCTGTGTGTAAACTAAAGTCTTTGAAAATGTAATAAGTTATTACGAAACGCGTTCAAGTGTCGCGTCAGACTAGAAATAAAAATGAATTTTGGAGAATTGATTTTTCAGTTACCATCAACAGTGAAAAGAAATATAAGAAATATTGAGAAAAATCGTGTTAGAATTATTAATCTTACTTTTTCGGTCATATTTAATAATATATGTCTACAGGAAAGACTGCTACCAAAATATAGTAATATTATATATATATATATATATATATATATATATATATATATATATATATATATATATATATATATATATGTCGTACCTAGTAGCCAGAACGCAGTTCTCAGCCTAATATGCAAGGCCCAATTTGCCTAATAAGCCAAGTTTTCATGAATTAACTGTTTTTCGACTACCTAACCTACCTAACCTAACCTAACCTAACTTTTTCGGCTACCTAACCTATAAAGATAGGTTAGGTTAGGTTGGGTAGGGTTGGTTAGGTTCGGTCATATATCTACGTTAATTTTAACTCCAATAAAAAAAAATTGACCTCATACATAATGAAATGGGTAGCTTTATCATTTCATAAGAAAAAAATTTGAGAAAATATATTAATTCAGGAAAACTTGGCTTATTAGGCAAATCGGGCCTTGCATAGTAGGCTGAGAAGTGCGTTCTGGCTACTAGGTACGACATATATATATATATATATATATATATATATATATATATATATATATATATATATATATATATATATATATATATATATATATATATATATATATATATATATATATATATGTATATATATATATATATATATATATATATATATATATATATATATATATATATATATATATATATATATATATACATATAAAACAGTATCAGACCACGGAGGAAGAATTTAAACAGGAATTTCCTTAAGTACTTTCGTATATTAATACATCTTCAGAAGGAGTGAAAATGTATTATTATATGAAAGTACTTAAGGAAATTCCTGTTTCAATCCTTCCTCCGTGGTCTAACACTGTCACATTTTTAATCACGTGTTTATTTTTCGTGATTTACACACACACACACACACACACACACACACACACACACACACACACACACACACACATATATATATATATATATATATATATATATATATATATATATATAATATATATATATATATATATATATATGTCGTACCTAGTAGCCAGAACGCACTTCTCTGCCTACTATGCAAGGCCCGATTTGCCTAATAAGCCAAGTTTTCATGAATTAATTGCTTTTCGACTACCTAACCTACCTAACCTAACCTAACCTAACGTTTTCGGCTACCTAACCTAACCTAACCTATAAATATAGGTTAGGTTAGGTTAGGTACGGTTGGTTAGGTTCGATCATATATCTACGTTAATTTTAACTCCAATAAAGAAAAATTGACCTCATACATAATGAAATGGGTAGCTTTATCATTTCATAAGAAAAATATGAGAGAAAATGTAATAATTTAGGAAAACTTGGCTTATTACGCAAATCGGGCCTTGCATAGTAGGCCGAGAAGTGCGTTCTGGCTACTAGGTACGACATATATATATATATATATATATATGTCGTACCTAGTAGCCAGAACTCACTTCTCAGCCTACTATGCAAGGCCCGATTTGCCTAATAAGCCAAGTTTTCATGAATTAATGTTTTTTCGTCGACCTAACCTACCTAACCTAACCTAACCTAGCTTTTTTTGGCTACCTAACCTAACCTTACCTATATATATAGGTTAGGTTAGGTTAGGTAGGGTTGGTTAGGTTCGGTCATATATCTACGTTAATTTTAACTCCAATAAAAAAAAATTGACCTCATACATAGTGAAAAGGGTAGCTTTATCATTTCATAAGAAAAAAATTATAGTAAATATATTAATTCAGGAAAACTTGGCTTATTAGGCAAATCGGGCCTTGAATAGTAGGCTGAGAAGTGAGTTCTGGCTACTAGGTACGACATATATATATATATAATATATATATATATATATATATATATATATATATATATAATATATATATATATATATATATATATATATATATATATATATATATATATATATATATATATGTATGTATGTATGTATGTATGTATGTATGTATGTATGTATGTATGTATGTATGTATGTATGTATGTATGTGTGTGTCGGAAAATCCGACACCATTTAATACAGACAGATAAGAGCTGTGTTGTATAAACAAGTTACCCATAGAAAACGTAACTTGTAGTGGAATTACCGTCTAAAGAAAACGGGATATCATCACCACATACTATTATAATTCACCAGCTATTCTGCTGGGAATTATTCTTAAATACATTAGTCTTTGGACTTTACCATTATAAAAACATCTTATATAAATTAACTTAATTACCAATATTAAAGTAGAGTAAATGTGACCCTTCTATCACTTTCTGAAATCTGGACAATGTAAGCCAGGCGTCAGGGAGGAAGGAGGGCGGCCATTGTTGTGTCACATCTGAGACACGTGGAGCAAATTCGGCTCCTATCATATCTGGAAAATGTCGGCCAGGCGTCAATAGTATGGAGTGTTATACGCAGCCATTGTTCAGACTAGACCAGAGGCTCACAGGAGCAAATACGGCTCCTGTTAATTTTATTTGGACGAAGTGTTATGGAAACCAGAAGTGTACCATTATCAACACGCTGTCTACAAATCAAGTTAAGTGTTCTTTCCGAAACCCATTATCTTTCATTTGTGGCCATTAATGTCATTATATAGGGTGTCCAGGTTAGAGCACGACATAGCCTCAAACTAAAGGTAATTAAGCCAGGTCTTTATTGTTCCATGTATAGTGTTTTCTCTGATATAGCTTGTCATATATAGGATTCTGGCTTCACAGCTAGCGCACTTTTGACAGGTCAAGACGAGGAAGCAAGATTTTGTACACCAGTTACTGGGTGATGGAAGCTACCTCAAAGAGGATAATTTGGTGTCTACACCCTAGTTATACCTGGTGGACTAACCTGCTGTACTATAAGATAAGGAACCTCTTCAATGTATGTAGTTAATTCTGTAGTTTGATTGGCTGCATATATATTAATTTAATAACCCCCCCTAATGTGTAGAGGATCGATTTGTGAGATTATGAGATTATTGCAGAAATACAGTCCACTTATCATTATACAAATTGCTATCGAAGTATATAAATTAACGTAAATATAAATTCATATAAATTAAATAAATATAAATCTCACAGGTCGGTTCCCACATTATTTGGTCCTTCGAACCGGATTATTCTGTCATTTGAACCCACATTTGGTCATCTTAGTACCGGATGAACCAGTTAACCAGTGGATTCATTAAATATACTAGTGCAGTGTGATTTAAACAAAGCCAGTCAAGATGGCGGCGTTGCCTCGAACGAGTTCACGAGCCCCGCTCAGTTCAGATCTGCCTCATCAGCGGTTTCAGGGACACCCACAGATATTTGGTGGCGTGTTATTTCGTGAAATGACAGCGCTAATATAGAAGCCAGCCAATTTAGTGGCTGTGTCCTCGCAAGATTGTTCACGGATTTCGTGGTGTTACATTTCGCGAGAGATTATCCACGAATTTTGTGGAGTTTATTTCGCGAGGTCACTAATAATATTTAATACTTCTAGATAATATTAGAAGTTTCATAGAGGCTAATTAAGAGGCTATTAACAATAATTGTGTATATTATTTCTCCAAGATAGAGAATTATTTAATATATATTGCACTAGTGATCACAGTATAATATTTACTAATTGCCAACCCACAATAGGGTAGGATATTAACCATTGACTAGTTGAACTATTATCGTTCATCCTAGTCCCATTATTACCATAGTCAGTTGTACTATATTGAACAACCTAACACCATTAATGAATGGTCCAGACCCGATTTTGGGTGTAATTTTTATCAACTCGAGTTGAGTTGTATATATAATAATTTACTTATGATCATTACACCTTTGAGTGATTAATTAGTGTCTATTCCATCCTAGGGTGATATAGAAGAGCTAACCTAAAGGTACTTCCATGACACTGGTTTATCACTCAAATCATTAGTGTGTATGATTGTATATATATAATGTGTATTAATTTTAAGTGCTAACCTCTAGTAGAAGTAGGATTATTGCCTAGTGAGTGCAGAATTTACCCTAGGCTACCATTAGAGCTTGTTCAGTATTAAGAGCAGCCCAAGTACAAGTCCCACAAGGCTTCACCAACGAGCCAGTATGGATAATGCAGGGAGAATGAAAAGAACCCTTGCAGGTCTTAAAGGCCACTTAACAAGACAGATCAAGAAATGTGAAGATTTGTCACAACAATCAACAGTTGATTATGCTGACCTGGAAATCTATTATCAAGCAGCTGCAGGTAAATTTGAGCAAATCAAATGCCAAATAGCAACATATGTGGCTGAACTTGCCAACACCAATTTATCAGAAACAGAAATAGACGACATTATGGTTGATCTTGCGAATTATGAAGATCACACTCAGGCCACGTTACAGCCTTATGTCAAATTAATTGCCCAGAACAAGGCAACAACAACAACAGTTGCATCTAATACGAGTCAAGCAGAAGCTCGACTCCCTCCAATTAATTTACCCACTTTCTCAGGAAAAGATGAGGAAGATTGGGACGAATTTTGGAACAAATTCGTTGACCTTGTAGACTCAAAACAATCTTTACCAAAGAGTAGTAAATTCTCTTATTTGCAAGGCCAATTATCAGGTGAGGCTAAAACAGTAGTATCCCATCTGAGATTAACTAATGACGGCTATGATCTGGCAGTAAAACTCCTCAAGGATAATTATGCTGATCCAGAACTAAGAACATCACATTTAGTTCATGAGCTGTTGCATTTACCCCCACCGGAGGCTTCAGCTGATTCACTCCAAGTCTTCAAGCTGGAGGTAGAATCATTGATCAATGCCCTCAGCCTGACAGCAGATACAAACGGGGCTGAGTGGGTCTTGAAAATAATTGTCCAGGAGAAAATACCTAGGGACATATTGAGACAAATGAGTGCTCATTACAATAAAAGCATCTTATCCATGAATGAAATATCTGAAGGTTTAAAGTCAGTAGTTCATCAATTACGAACACATGACAAATTAAAACCACCAAGTAAATCCTCAGAAACCAATAATAGTAAACCACAGAGTACCAAAGGTACTCCAAATCAATCTAGACAATATAATTCAACACCAAAGTGGAACAGTAGCAGTGTGGGCGTATATGCAGTGGGACCCTCCAAGCCTATAGTTACTGTGTCACCCAAGAACGTGACACTAAAGGGTACTGGAAGCTATGGAACATGTTTGTTCTGCAATGAGAAACATTCAATGTACCACTGCCCTAATTTTCCTGATTGTGACGCCCGTGTTGAACGACTCAAAGATTTGCAACATTGCACGAGGTGCCTCAGGGAACATAACATCAAGGATTGTGATACCCAATTACACCCTTGTAATAGGTGCAACAAAGGTCAGCACCATGCAGCATTGTGCAGAGACACCAAAACAACGTCTCCAACCCCCAAGGTGGAAGATAGCATTCCCACCACAGTACAGTACTGCAAGGTGCAACAAACAAAGAGTGTCCAATCGGCAAAGTCTAAAGGTAATACGACTTTGCCTACTGCCCAAATTACCATCCAGAATAAGAGGGCCAAGATCCATACCCGTGGGTTGTTTGACCAAGGATCCCAGAGAACATATATCACTAAAAAGCTGGCAGATGAACTACAATTAAGGCCTGTAGCCCAGACGTCATTCAACATCTCAGGGTTTGTAACAGATGCAGGACCTCAAGTCTACCAGGTGGTACAACCATCAGTACGTTTAGGCAGGTACGTCTGTCGAGTACAAGCCATTGTGGTGGACAAAATACCAGTAGACCTACAAGTTCAAGGTCTGAGAGCAACAGCCAAATTCCTGAGAAATAGAGGAATAAAATTGGCAGATAATATTAAGTCTGATCACCTCACTGACTTCGGTCTCCTTGTTGGGACAGACTATTGCCATCGATTCATCGGTAGCCCTACTAAATATCAGGGTATAACCATGTTAAACTCTGCAGGAGGTAAATTACTCTCAGGCCCAGTATCAAGCCTGAGGAGACCTATGCCTGCAGATAAACAATACCAGTAGAAATCTAAATTTGTCAGCTGATTATATTTCTCCAGTAGCATTATACTAAGGAGATTACAGCTGACTATAGTAACAGAGATTGATGTTAGTATCATCATTTAAAGCTGGAGATGAGTTCATGAGGCCTCAGTGGCAAATCAGTGAACAGTAGCCTAAAACAGCTACAAGTCACTGCGACCAATGTCACTGAACCCACTGCAGTCTCAGAACCATACTTTACTTTAATGATGAGCTATTCAATCTTCTGAATCAATTAACTAAATTAAAACCCCAATAAATCTGATGACTGATTTGATACATTTATTATTTAATCAAGATGTATTCCATGGGCCTCAGTGTTTATATATCAGTGACCAGTTACCTGAAGAAACTTCAAGTTATGTCTGATGTCACTGATCTCACTGCAGTCCCTGAATCATACTTGACTGTAGTACTTGATCACATTCAGTCTTCTGGGTTAAATAATATGTAATTAGGCTTGAATATTAGCCTTTCAAGAGTTGACAGGGAAATGAAATCGCATTAGACTTCTAACCCCTGCAACTCTAGTACGGGACATCCGTCCTGTACGAACAGACACACAAATGTGTGATTACTAACTACTAACATCAAATTAATCAAATAATTCGAAGGAGGAGTATCGGTGTTCGTCTGTTCTAATTAGGACTTCGACCCGTGAGCAGCCCCTGGGGAATTATGTCGGAAAATCCGACACCATTTAATACAGACAGATAAGAGCTGTGTTGTATAAACAAGTTACCCATAGAAAACGTAACTTGTAGTGGAATTACCGTCTAAAGAAAACGGGATATTATCACCACATACTATTATAATTCACCAGCTATTCTGCTGGGAATTATTCTTAAATACATTAGTCTTTGGACTTTACCATTATAAAAACATCTTATATAAATTAACTTAATTATCAATATTAAAGTAGAGTAAATGTGACCCTTCTATCACTTTCTGAAATCTGGACAATGTAAGCCAGGCGTCAGGGAGGAAGGAGGGCGGCCATTGTTGTGTCACATCCGAGACGCGTGGAGCAAATTCGGCTCCTATCATATCTGGACAATGTCGGCCAGGCATCAATAGTATGGAGTGTTATACGCAGCCATTGTTGAGACTAGACCAGAGGCTCACAGGAGCAAATACGGCTCCTGTTAATTTTATTTGGACGAAGTGTTATGGAAACCAGAAGTGTACCATTATCAACACGCTGTCTACAAATCAAGTTAAGTGTTCTTTCCGAAACCCATTATCTTTCATTTGTGGCCATTAATGTCATTATATAGGGTGTCCCGGTTAGAGCACGACATAGCCTCAAACTAAAGGTAATTAAGCCAGGTCTTTATTGTTCCATGTATAGTGTTTTCTCTGATATAGCTTGTCATATATAGGATTCTGGCTTCACAGCTAGCGCACTTTTGACAGGTCAAGACGAGGAAGCAAGATTTTGTACACCAGTTACTGGGTGATGGAAGCTACCTCAAAGAGGATAATTTGGTGTCTACACCCTAGTTATACCTGGTGGACTAACCTGCTGTACTATAAGATAAGGAACCTCTTCAATGTATGTAGTTAATTCTGTAGTTTGATTGGCTGCATATATATTAATTTAATAACCCCCCCCTAATGTGTAGAGGATCGATTTGTGAGATTATGAGATTATTGCAGAAATACAGTCCACTTATCATTATACAAATTGCTATCGAAGTATATAAATTAACGTAAATATAAATTCATATAAATTAAATAAATATAAATCTCACAGGTCGGTTCCCACAGTGTGTGTGATGGACATGTGTGCCTTGCAGTCATTACCAGCATGAACCGTATGAATCTACATATTTCCAAAAATATTCCTTAAAATATTCCTCAGTAAAACTAGGCACAGATAAATTACAGGAAAGCGCAATGTGCTGTATCACAATTAATTTGTATGTATGTGTGCTTTGTATAATGCCACCAGTGTTGAAAATTGCATGTGACGAAAATAGTCCGATTAATTGCTACAGCACTGGTGTTATATATTAAGTTATATCATAAATATAGACTGCCTTGTGGCACTGGAAGTGTGGCCTTGTGTTTGGTGTTAAGGGAGATGCATATTATATGACATAATAAGCATGCATCTTACCATTATCATCTGTGGCGTTGATGTCTGCACCAGCATGCAGGAGGACCTCTACCACGTCACTGTGACCACCCCGGGCTGCCCAGAGAAGGGCTGTCCTCTCTGTCAACAGATACCACTGGTACTGTTATAAATGAATTATTCTGATTCATGGCAGGATATCATTTTTTTTAATAGTCTTCTTCATGTGTTTTTATATTTTAATATGTGAATGTTCTTACCTCACAATAAAATATACTATCTATAAATATTAAGTATTAAAGTAATAAAAAATAATTTGTTTGCTAAGTTAGTTTGAGATGAGAGCATGGTGTTGCCAAGTGCGTACGTGTATATATATATATATATATATATATATATATATATATATATATATATATATATATATATATATATATATATATATATATATATATATATATATATAAATATATATATGTATATATATATATATATATATATATATATATATATATATATAAATATATATATATATATATATATATATATATATATTTATATATATATATATATATATATATATATATATATATATATATATATATATATATATATATATATATATATATATCGTACCTAGTAGCCAGAACGCACTTCTCAGCCTACTATGCAAGGCCAGATTTGCCTAATAAGCCAAGTTTTCATGAATTAATTGCTTTTCGACTACCTAACCTAACTTTTTCGGCTACCTAGCCTAACCTAACCTATAGAGATAGGTTAGGTTAGGTTAGGTAGGGTTGGTTAGGTTCGGTCATATATCTACGTTAATTTTAACTCCAATAAAAAAAAATGACCTCATACGTAATGAACGTGGTAGCTTTATCATTTCATAAGAACAAAATTAGAGAAAATATATTAATTCAGGAAAACTTAGCTTGTTAGGCAAATAGGTCCTTGCATAGTAGGCTGAGAAGTGCGTTCTGGCTACTAGGTACGACACACACACACACACACACACACACATGGCAGGTCATGGCAGGGATGGCAGGTCCTGCCTCACAGGGTTACTTGAATTCTACGACCAGGCAACAAAAATAAGGCAAGAAAGAGAAGGGTGGGCAGACTGCATATTTTTGGATTGTCAGAAAGCCTTTGATACAGTGCCACACAAGAGGCTAGTGCGAAAGTTGGAGATGCAGGCTGGAGTGAGAGGGAAGGTACTCCGGTGGATAGAGGAATACCTAAGCAACAGGAGACAACGAGTCTGTGTGAGGGGTGAAGTCTCAGATTGGCGAGACGTCACAAGTGGAGTCCCGCAGGGGTCAGTCCTCGGACCTATACTGTTTCTGGTATATGTAAATGATCTCCCAGAGGGTATAGATTCGTTCCTCTCAATGTTTGCCGACGATGCAAAAATTATGAGGAGGATTGAAACAGAGGATGATAGTAGGAGGCTACAAGATGACCTGGATAGACTGAGTGAATGGTCCAACAAATGGCTGTTGAAGTTCAACCCGAGTAAATGCAAAGTAATGAAACTAGGCAGTGGAAACAGGAGGCCAGGCACAGGATACAGAATAGGAGATGAAGTACTTAATGAAACAGACAGAGAGAAAGATCTAGGAGTTGATATCACACCAAACCTGTCTCCTGAAGCCCACATAAAGAGAATAACGTCTGCGGCATATGCGAGGCTGGCTAACATCAGAACGGCGTTCAGGAACCTGTGTAAGGAATCATTCAGAATCTTGTACACCACATATGTAAGACCAATCCTGGAGTATGCGGCCCCAGCATGGAGCCCGTACCTTGTCAAGCAGAAGACGAAGCTGGAAAAAGTCCAAAGGTATGCTACTAGACTAGTCCCAGAACTAAGAGGCATGAGTTATGAGGAAAGGCTGCGGGAAATGCACCTCACGACACTGGAAGACAGAAGAGTAAGGGGAGACATGATCACAACCTACAAAATCCTCAGGGGAATCGACCGGGTAAACAAGGACGAACTTTTCAACACTGGTGGGACGCGAACAAGGGGACACAGGTGGAAGCTGAGTACCCAAATGAGCCACAGAGACGTTAGAAAGAACTTTTTCAGTGTCAGAGTAGTTAGCAAATGGAATGCATTAGGAAGTGATGTGGTGGAGGCTGACTCCATTCACAGTTTCAAATGTAGATATGATAGAGCCCAATAGGCTCAGGAATCTGTACACCAGTTGATTGACGGTTGAGAGGCGGGACCAAAGAGCCAGAGCTCAACCCCCGCAAGCACAATTAGGTGAGTACAATTAGGTGAGTACACACACACACACACACACACACACACACACACACACACATACACACACACACACACATACACACACACACACACACAGACACACACACACACACACACACACACACACACACACACACTCACACACACACACACACACACACATACTAGCATTACCCGCCATGTGTTGCTGTGGCTCAGTCTGGTTAAATGGAAAAGAAAGAAAAGAGAAAATGCTCGTTTCTAACATGTATAATTTCACAATGCTTGTGGGTATACAATTTTGTTCTAGTTCCACTGTCTGTGAAGATATAGAGATTGTCTGACTGCCGACTCTAGAACACGTAACATATAAATGTCCATGTGAGAAGCAATCTGTGTCTAGATCTAAACTGCACAATTCTAAAGATTGGTCCTGAGTTTTGTTGATGCTGATTGCAAACGCCAATCGAATTGGGAATTACAATCTCTTAAATTGAAATGGCAAATCCGTTGGAATTACAGGAATGTGACGAATAAGGACATCTTCACCTTTGAAAGGTTCTGTCAAGATTGTTGCTGCTACGACGTTGCTGAATATTTTTTTACTGCAAGCCTGCCATTACTAAGCTTTGGCTGGTTGATATTTCGTAACATAATAATTGGCACGCCGATTATTAATTGCAATTCGTGCGGTGGTGGTATCCCTCGCAGATCGAGTAAATTAAAAAATTCGGTTGGATAATTAACCGCTTCATCTGCTTCCACAACAGTGTCGACGGACTTGTATGTGACTGCCCCGTTTCCGTTCCCAATTTCCAGATATTGATGTGAGAATATCTCAGCTGATGAGTCGTTTTGCAGTTGAACACGCATATTTGTAGTTAATTTTAACATATTTACTTGGCGCCACAAAGTAGAGTATTTCAGGCAAGCATTTATTTCGTCCGTTGGTGTCGATCGAGAATTACAGGTAATGATTGCATAAAATCTCCTGCAAGCAATATTAATGCATTTTCAAATGATCTGATGTTTCCACTCAAATCTTGCAATTATCGGTCAAGAGCCTCGAGCGATTTTTTGTGGGCCATTGTGCATTCATCCCAAACAATAAGTTTACATTTCTGCAATACCTTTCCCATTCTGGATGCTTTGGAAATGTTGCACGTGGGAGCTTCAATGAACTGCATGTTCAATGACAATTTCAAAGCTGAAATAGCTATTCTTCCACCAGATAGCAATGTCGCAGCTATTTCGGACGATGCAAGAGCTAAGTTTATGACATTTTGGGATCGAAATGCTGACAAAATCAATCTAATTAGAAAGGTTTTACAGTTCCTCCTGACGCATCTTAGAAGATTTCTCCAAACCCTTTATTGACAGTTTGAATTATTTGATTGTAAATGCCTTTTCGCTCAAGCGTTAGCTTAAGAATATTTGATTGTACATACGGCAATAGATCACCCGTGTTGTAATTTTGTTCACGACGCAATTCCACAAAATGAAAGACCTAGGACGAGAATTGAGTTGACAAAACTGAAAAGAGTGTAAACATTTTATCACTCTTGTGCGCTCCCGGGTAACTTTCTCTGTTAGTTGCGGATGGTAAGCCGGGCTTTTGGAGTTTATATGCATTTAGTCCTGTAGAGAAATCTATTGCGAACATATTGATACCAAATTGAATATCTTAAGACGAGAATTGAGCTGACAAAGTTGAAAAGATTATACACTTTTCAGAATTTACCTTGCTCTCCCTCGCGCTCCCGTGGAACGCCCAAGCCCACCTGAGGTAGTGAGGAGGTCCCGGGCCCTGTGCACCAAAGTGTTAAAAACACAACTGGCGTAAATGCACTATTCGCACAAAACGATTATAAAACATGAACAATTATTACAAAAACTGTGAAATTATTACACAACTTTGCACAAATAATACAAGCAAACTTGCGATTTAATTACATGACTTCTGCAATGACAATCAATACACAACAGGTGTAAATACACAATTTGTCCATATACAATTACAGAACATGCACAATTAATACACAACTTGCACAAATATTATACATGTTACATTATTATTACACAACTTACATAAATACAATCAAAAACATATCCAGTACAAAATACATACAATACATAACTAGCCCAAATATGTAAATACACAACTAGCACAAATACACAATTCACGCAAATACAATTGCACCATATACACAACTTGCACAAAATATAATCAATACACAACTGCCTAAATATGAACAATACACAACTAGAGCATATACATTACATACACTACTACACAATTTCACAAATACACATACAAAAACATTTACAATTAATACACTACTTGCACAAACAATACACAATTTATAGGAATATAATCAATACATAATTGCAAAAATCATACAACTTATGCAAAATACATAATCTGCACAATTAATGCACAACTATAATAATTGTGCTATTTGTACAAAAGCTATCACAGCCAACTAGGTCAAACAATCCACAATTTGCATAATATTTGTCTAGGTATGATTAGGACGTCATTTAAAATATGCTGAGTTTAACCAACTCCTCAAAGTCAGACTTTCACATATATATGAGTGGTACATCTGACTTCCTATGAGCCCAATATAAAACACACATACATTTTCCATAAATGTGTCAACATTATTAGTGCTAAACTAGTCATCCAACATATGTCCATTGTTTTTAATGCCTTATTAATACCCCCCCTTGTTACATACTCTTCAATCATGTCACCCATATTTATTTAGGTAAACCATCCAACAGACTTATTTGGTTCTAGCCTTAGTTATGTTAGGGCAGGTGGGATTAGATGAAGTCAGTAATTTCTATGATAATTTAAGCAAATTAACTATCAAAATGCATCCTATTAAAACCAAAATTCATCTAAATATATCAAAAATTTTGCTTATTCTACACAAATTTCACTAAAGTCAACCTAGCAAAAACTAAACTAACTAAATATGAGCATCTCATATCCTCACATACAAGCCTATGTCACCTGTGTCCATACATTACATGAGGGTGCTATAGCTCGAACTCCCCAAATAGGTAAATTTACACTATTTTAATGACATGCTATTTCTTTACCCTAAGATATAATATATCCCACCCTACACTACCACACCTAACCTGGCCAAGCATATCCAAAGCTACATTTTATTAAAGTTGACTAAATTTATGCTGCCCCACCTAAATTCAATCTAATTTAAGCCAATTTTCATCAAATATATTTCAATGTTTTGTATCATAGCACAGCCAAAGCCCATTTTACCCACATTTTCACCTATTCGAACCTACTCTACACGACCTTACCTAACCTGACCTAGCATACACATAGCTAGATTTGATTAAGGGGCGTTACTTCCGAATTTGCAAAAAAATATGCAATAAATGAAAACTCGTTCGATTTCAATCAAACTTTTTTGACAAGTTGTATATGAAAAGGGCTTCATCTGGTCCAAATTTCAGCATCGTAACATAAAAAGGAAGGGAGAAAAAAAATATTGAATAATGTGTCAAACTTTTTCCAAAATGGTAACAAATGATTATCAAACAAAAGTGTCATCTGAAATATTGTATATGACTCCTAGCTATAACTATAGAATATATTAAAAACAAATTATAATTAGTTTTATTAAAAAAATTTAGTTTAAAAAAATTGCCTTTTTTTTTAATGTTATCTCTCTCTTTTGTTTACCGGGCGATTTGCATGAAACGTATACACCTGTCTGCACGTAAGCCTATCTGTAAGGGTGCCATTTTTGGAGGAAATTGGTTGATGGCAACCTCAAGTCACAGATGGCAACACCTTAGATTTTATTTTTTACTTATTTATTTTCAAGTAACATAAACGTTTAAATATCTCTTTCATTTTTTATTCAATTTACATGAAACTTACCCCTTATATGTAAAGTTTGTCTCTAAAATCTGAGGGGAGCATTTCTTCCTACGTTCATTTATTGATTTTATAAATAGCAATAAACATGATATATTTGCATAATTTTTGGGGGAACTCTGACTATTTGTATTTGGAAAACTAAAGACGTTTTGGAAAATCCCTTGACACAGATCCTTTATTATATGCTATTGTGTCAGAAACGTGTTATAGAATGATTATATCTGAAAGGTGATTGTAAATATACATTTGAAAATGTGTAAAATTCGTTGAAAAAATTAAAAAAATAAAAATCTCCCATACTATTTAGGCTACAGTACTGAAACTTGGAACAAGTGCAGCGCTTTCCATGTACAAGTAGTGAAAAATTATTTGTTGACATTGAACAACCTTATGTTTCCATAAGTAACGCCCAATTAAAATTAGCGAAATTTGAACTATCCCACTTAAATTCAACCTAATTTAAGACAATTTCTACCCAATGTACCTAAATGTTTTGTTTCATAGCACAGCCAAAGCCCATTTTACCTACATTTTCACCTATTCCATCCTACTCTACACAACCTCACCTAACCTGACCTAGTATATCCAAAGTTAGATTTGATTAAAGTTTCTTTAATTTCAGCTATCCCACCTAATTTAAGCCAATTTCCACCAAATATACCCGAATGTTGTGTATAATAGCACTGCCAAAGCCAATTTTACTCAAGTTTTTCACCTATTCCATCCTACCTTCCATGGGAGCCAGTCGGCCAAGCGGACAGCACACTGGACTTGTGATCCTGTGGTCCCGGGTTCGATCCCGGGCGTGGCCGAGAAACAATGGGCAGAATTTCTTTCACCCTATGCCCCTGTTACCTAGCAGTAAAATAGGTACCTGGGTGTTAGTCAGCTGTCACGGGCTGCTTCCTAGGGGTGGAGGCCTTGTCGAGGACTTGGCCGCGGGGATACTAAACGCCCCGAAATCATCTCAAGATAACTTCAAGAAGATAACCTACCCTACACAATCTCACTTAACCGGACCTAGCATATCCAATGCAAGATTTGAATAAAAGTTGGTTAAATTTATGCTGCCCCACCTAAATTCAACCTAATTTAAGCCAATTTACATCAAATATATCCCAATATTTTGTAGCATAGCACAGCCAAAGCCCATTTTACCCACATTTTCACCTATTCCAACCTTCCCTACATGACCTTACCTAACCTGACCTAGCATATCCATAGCTAGATTTGATTAAAGATGGCAAAATTTATGCTGTCCCACCTAAATTCAACCTAATTTAAGTTAATTTTCCACCATATATAGCCCAATGTTTTGTATCATAGCAGAGTCAAAGCCCATTTTAATTACATTTTCACCCATTCCATCTAAGCTTCCAATATCCAACATCCAGTCTTGGCACAAAATCCCCTATTCCCAAAGGCCATTTCATAGAGCTAGAGCTGTGTCCGTCTAGCTATTTCCAATTTAGAGATTAGTTTTCTATCATCAATCCTACCAAACCAGACCTAACCTAACCTATACTAACACAACATTAGGTAAGTTCATCCAAATTATCCCAATTTGTAACAATTCCAGCAAATTTATCCTAATTATATCAAACCAAAACCCCCATTTTCTACTAAATGTTCCTATGCACATCACATCCAGAGCATGAGTTAACTGTCAGAGCTGATAATGTCTACTTCTAACATTTTTTCCGACTTGGATAATAGCTAATTTTGCTAATGTATTATTATTAGAAGTGTGTTGTTACTATGTATTTTCCTCATATTACCACAACTCAACCACCTTGGACCTAGCCTTTAATACAACATATACTCAGAAAAGTGTTAATTTCGTATATAAACCTAAATGCCTGTGCATAACCTATAGGAATCTTGGAGCTTTGTTGAATATTGAATATATATTCTAAGAAAAATTAAGTTTTGGATAAGAATCAAACCGCACAGTGCCTAACCTGCTTGGATCTGTCTTGAACATTGTATCCATATTCATAGAAAATGATGTTTTTGAATATGAACCTAACTACCCCTTGCCTATTAAACTTTGATTTATGTTCAATATTGGAGTTATATTTTTGGGTAAGTGTTTTGTTTTTACACATCAACCCAACCGTCCTGGATCAAACCTCCCTTTATCTAACTCCAAATTTATCGCATTTATGGGGGGGGGGGAAACTGATATTTGGGCATCAACCCAACCGCCCTGGACCTAACCTCTGATACATGGATCTTGGTTCAATATTGCATCATATTCTTAGCCATTTTTTCACATCAATACAGTCATGCCCAACCTAACCTTTATTAGAAGGGGGTTAATGGAAATTATGTTAATAATGGGGATTTTCTCAACATCAGTCGAACTTAATAATCCTTAACCTAACCTTAGTCAGAATGGGATATGACGCACTAAAACTATACAATAATCTTTGCCAATTTTCCGTATGCAAAGCCATAACTAGGAGGTTTAGACCCTCTTAGTTTGGGGGGGGGGGGTTGAGCACAGTAGTGGTGACTGTGGTGCTGTGTGCACTGTGGTGGTGACTGTGGGGCTGTGTGCACTGTGGTGGTGACTGTGGTGCTGTGTACACTGTGTTGGTGACTGTGGGGCTGTGTGCACTGTGGTGGTGACTGTGGGGCTGTGTGCACTGTGGTGGTGACTGTGGTGCTGTGTGCACTGTGGTGGTGACTGTGGGGCTGTGTACACTGTGGTGGTGACTGTGGTGCTGTGTACACTGTGGTGGTGACTGTGGGGCTGTGTGCACTGTGGTGGTGACTGTGGTGCTGTGTACACTGTGTTGGTGACTGTGGGGCTGTGTGCACTGTGGTGGTGACTGTGGGGCTGTGTGCACTGTGGTGGTGACTGTGGGGCTGTGTGCACTGTGGTGGTGACTGTGGTGCTGTGTACACTGTGGTGGTGACTGTGGTGCTGTGTACACTGTGGTGGTGCTGTGTGCACTGTGGTGGTGACTGTGGGGCTGTGTGCACTGTGGTGGTGACTGTGGTGATGTGAGTACATTTGTCGTGTCTGTAGTGGGGTGAGCACGGAGGTGGTCACTGTGGGGGGGTGACTATGGCGACGTGTGCATGGTGCTGGTGACAGGGTGAAGTGATAACAGTCAGAGGGGTGATTGTGATGACGTGAGCATGGTCGGGGTGACTGTGTTGACGTGAGTACCGTAGTAATGACTGTGGTGACGTGAGCACTCTAGTGGTGACTGTGTCGACGTGAGCACGGTGATCGTGACTGTGGTGACGTGAGCACGGTGATGGTGACTGTGGTGACGTGAGCACGGTGATGCTGACTGTGGTGACGTGAGCACGGTGATGGTGACAGTGGTGACGAGAGCACGGAGTGGGTGACGGTGGTGACGTGATCAAGGTGGTGGTGACTGTGGTGATGTGAGCACTGTGATGGTGACTGTCGACGTGAAAACAGTGGTGGTGACGTGACCACTGTGATTTTTGAGTATCTGAGACTGTAACTCAAATGTAAGAATATTTAATTAAGAAAATCAATATACTCGAAGGACCACCCACTTTTGAGAAAAGAGGGAAAACCAATAAAGAGATTATAAGACTGACACTGTGGAACCAGTGCCTATGTATGTCAGATTATTTAGCAATTATTTGAAGAGCATGAATGGACTGTAATAATAGTTAATTGAGAGTTAAAATCCTCAAACATCAACATTGGGGGGTATTACTAGAAATTAATATATATCTAGGAATTAGTGTGGTTCGTCACCAGTTCATTAATGAGGTTTGTAAAGCTTATAGAATCCGAAATTGAATGTAAATTCTAAAAGGTTATAAGATAATAAATGATCAAATCTATTAAATATTACCAAATCATAGGAAATAATAGGTGTAAACTTATTGAGCACTGAGCAGTAAATTATTGACTTATGTTACTCCTCTTGAATATTATATGCAAAAGAAAGTACATATTAGAAATAATAATGGCAACGGTCAAATATTCTACGATATGGGAGTTATGGCTTAGCTGTGAGACGACTTCACTAAACCCGTTTCACTACTCGTAGTCGTGATCACATCGTTCAAATAAGGAAAAAATATCAGTGGTGAACATTGTAGGTGGAGGAAGGAATGCTTGGTTCGTCCTCGCCTACACGTTATAATCAGGGAAAATTGAGTAACATTTGACTACGCTAGAAAATTATTCCACTCTTCACTGAAATTGTAGAATAGCGTTGAAAGAAACTAACGTTGTGTTTGTGGTCGGCGAATGTCATAACGACAGATTACCCACAGTAATAAACTATAGAATGATGCATCAAACTACAATGTATACTTAACGTAGGCATGTTGGAATACTTAGGCCTGCCGGTATCACGTCTGGTAGTACCTGACGTTCACTGCTGTGGACGATTAATTGCAGGACGTGACTATCTTTGTAGATGCGTAATTGAACAGTACCTAATACTGTATGACCACGTGATCTTGATGTAATGGCTACCGCCTGAAAAGGCACGTGCATACCTTGTAGAGCCCAATGCTTGAAAGAAGCCTCCCTCATGCCCCGACGCCCGATCACGCATGCACAGAGATGCTCATAGTGATCCCGGACTTATACCAATTCGGTTTAGATAACATACCAATAGACTATGTCTTTTCTTTCAAATACCTTGGTGTCTCTGTCCCTTGTACCTCAACTACAGTCAATAAGTTACATCAACAGTGTAGAGACAGGCTCAAGGCTCTCAGAACTGTAGTGGGGTTCAGCTCTATATACAGTGTTAATATTAGAATAGAAAAAATGATGTATTTAGCATATATAAGGTCTCTGATAGACTATCATGCACCAGCTTTGGTCCTGCAAAAAGGCAAAATTATTGATAGTCTGGAAAAAATGCAAAATGAAGCACTCAGAATTATACTTGGCTGTTCTATAACTACTGAAGTTCTCAACATGCAGAAAGAATTAAATATACGTAGCATTCGAGACAGAATATTTGAAATTAATCTTATGATGGGACTAACGCTTCTGTGTGATAGCAAAAACAACATTGTGTCAGTTGAACTGTTAGAACACATATGAAATGGAACTAGTGAGTCTAAATGGATTCAAAGAGCAGCCAATCTTATTAAAATGATGAAACTGCACGATGTATATACAGATGAAAGAGTACAGCACTTCCTTCCACCCCAGGCAGATAGTTCCTTTTGACAATCTGACCCCTGCATACCCCACCAAGAAAGTAATCACAAACAACCCTCATGCTCAGCTTGCTGCTAAATTAAGCACCATAGAACACATTCACAATATATCACTCTGCCCATCATTTCTCGCCGGCGACCAGGATCGAGAAATGATGGGCAAAGTTTCTTTCACCTCGATGCCCCTGTTACCTAGCATTAAATAGGTACCTGGGAGTTAGTCAGCTGTCATGGGCAGCTTCCTGGGGGTGGAGGCCTGGTCGAGGACCGGGCCGCGGGGGCACTAAAGCCCCGAAATCATCTCAAGATACCCTCAAGAAGATAACCACCGTGATCACGTCATCAGTCACCTGCACCGTGCTCATGTCACCACAGTCACCACCCAACCTAACTAATGTTAGGTTAAGGATGGTTAACCATCCTTAACCTAACATTAGTCAGAAAGGGATATGACTCTCAAAAACTATACAATTACCATTACCCAATTTTCCTTATCCTAAGCCATAACTAGGGGTTTAGACCCCCCTTACCTCGAAATTACAGTATAGGGTAATTAAAAATTATAGGGGGTGAATTAGGGATATGATAGGTTAATATGTGAAAATATTTTCCTATCTTAAATATATATCACGTCACCACAGTCACACCCACTGTGCTCACGTCACAACAGTCTCCACCACCGTGATCACGTTGCCACAGTCAGCTCCTTCGTGATCACGTTGCCACAGTCAGCTCCTTCGTGATCACGTTGCCACAGTCACCACGTGACGTGAGCACGGTGGGTGGTGACTGTGGTGATATGAGCACGGTGTAGGTGACTGTGATGACGTGATCACGGTGGTTATCTTCTTGAGGTTATCTTGAGATGATTTCGGGGCGTTTAGTGTCCCTGCGGCCCGGTCCTCGACAAGGCCTCCACCCCCAGGAAGCAGCCCGTGACAGCTGACTAACACCCAGGTACCTATTTTACTGCTAGGTAACAGGGGAATAGGATGAAAGAAATTCTGCCCATTGTTTCTCGGCCACGCCCGGGATCGAACCCGGGACCACAGGATCATAAGTCCAGTGTGCTGTCCGCTCGTCCGACTGGCTCCCATGGAAGGTAGGATGGAATAGGTGAAAAACTTGAGTAAAATTGGCTTTGACAGTGCTATTATACACAACATTCGGGTATATTTGGTGGAAATTGGCTTAAATTAGGTGGGATAGCTGAAATTAAAGAAACTTTAATCAAATCTAACTTTGGATATACTAGGTCAGGTTAGGTGAGGTTGTGTAGGGTAAGATGGAATAGGTGAAAATGTAGGTAAAATGGGCTTTGGCTGTGCTATGAAACAAAACATTTAGGTACATTGGGTAGAAATTGTCTTAAATTAGGTTGAATTTAAGTGGGATAGTTCAAATTTCGCTAATTTTAATTGGGCGTTATTTATGGAAACATAAAGTTGTTCAATGTCAACCAATAATTTTTCACTAGTTGTACATGGGAAGCGCTGCAATTGTTCCAAGTTTCAGTACTGTAGCCTAAATAGTATGGGAGATTTATATATTTTTTATTTTTTTTTCAACGAATTTTATACATTTTCATATGTATATTTACAATCACCTTTCAGATATAATCATTCTATAACATGTTTCTAACACAATAGCATATAATAAAGTATCTGTGGCAAGGGATTTTCCAAAACGTCTTTAGTTTTCCCTAATACAAATAGTCAAAGTTCCCCCCAAAATTATGCAAATATATCATGTTTATTGCTATTTATAAAATCAATAAATGAACGTAGGAAGAAATGCTCCCCTCAGATTTTAGAGACAAACTTTACATATAAGGGGTAAGTTTCACGTAAATTGAATAAAAAATGAAAGAGATATTTAAACGTTTATGTTACTTGAAAATAAATAAGTAAAAAATAAAATCTAAGGTGTTGATATCTGTGACTTGAGGTTGCCATCAACCAATTTCCTCCAAAATTGGCACCCTTACAGATAGGCTTACGTGCAGACAGGTGTATACGTTTCATGCAAATCGCCCGGTAAACAAAAGAGAGAGATGAAATTAAAAAAAAGGCAATTTTGTTTTAACTAAATTTTTTTAATAAAACTAATTATAATTTGTTTTTAATATATTCTATAGTTATAGCTAGAAGTCATATACATGATTTCAGATGACACTTTTGTTTGATAATCATTTGTTACCATTTTGGAAAAAGTTTGACACATTATTCAATATTTTTTTTCTCCCTTCCTTGTTATGTTACGATGCTGAAACTTAGACCAGATGAAGCCCTTTTCATATACAACTTGTCAAAAAAGTTTGATTGAAATCGAACGAGTTTTCATTTATTGCATATTTTTTTGCAAATTCGGAAGTAACGCCCCTTAATCAAATCTAGCTATGTATATGCTAGGTCAGGTTAGGTAAGGTTGTGTAGAGTAGGTTCGAATAGGTGAAAATGTGGGTAAAATGGGCTTTGGCTGTGCTATGATACAAAACATTGAAATATATTTGATGAAAATTGGCTTAAATTTGATTGAATTTAGGTGGGGCAGCATAAATTTAGTCAACTTTAATAAAATGTAGCTTTGGATATGCTTGGCCAGGTTAGGTGTGGTAGTGTAGGGTGGGATATATTATATCTTAGGGTAAAGAAATAGCATGTTCATAAAATAGTGTAAATTTACCTATTTGGGGAGTTCGAGCTATAGCACCCTCATGTAATGTATGGACACAGGTGACATAGGCTTGTATGTGAGGATATGAGATGCTCATATTTAGTTAGTTTAGCTTTTTGCTAGGTTGACTTTAGTGAAATTTGTGTAGAATAAGCAAAATTTTTGATAGATTTAGATGAATTTAGGTTTTAATAGGATGCATTTTGATAGTTAATTTGCTCAAATTATGATAGAAATTGCTGACTTCATCTAATCCCACCTGCCCTAACATAACTAAGGCTAGAACCAAATAAGTCTGTTGGATGGTTTACCTAAATAAATATGGGTGACATGATTGAAGAGTATGTAACAAGGGGGGGTATTAATAAGGCATTAAAAACAATGGACATATGTTGGATGACTAGTTTAGCACTAATATTGTTGAAACATTTATGGAAATGTATGTGTGTTTTATATTGGGCTCATAGGAAGTCATTCATATATATGTGAAAGTCTGACTTTGAGGAGTTTGTTAAACTCAGCATATTATAAATGACGTCCTAATCATACCTAGACAAATATTATGCAAATTGTGGATTGTTTGACCTAGTTGGCTGTGATAGCTTTTGTACAAATAGCACAATTATTATAGTTGTGCATTAATTGTGCAGATTATGTATTTTGCATAAGTTGTATGATTTTTGCAATTATGTATTGATTATATTCCTATAAATTGTGTATTGTTTGTGCAAGTAGTGTATTAATTGTAAATGTTTTTGTATGTGTATTTGTGAAATTGTGTAGTAGTGTATGTAATGTATATGCTCTAGTTGTGTATTGTTCATATTTAGGCAGTTGTGTATTGATTATATTTTGTGCAATTTGTGTATTAATTGTGTATATGGTGCAATTGTATTTGCGTGAATTGTGTATTTGTGCTAGTTGTGTATTTACATATTTGGGCTAGTTATGTATTGTATGTATTTTGTACTGGATATGTTTTTGATTGTATTTATGTAAGTTGTGTAATAATAATGTAACATGTATAATATTTGTGCAAGTTGTGTATTAATTGTGCATGTTCTGTAATTGTATATGGACAAATTGTGTATTTACACCTGTTGTGTATTGATTGTCATTGCAGATGTCATGTAATTAAATAGCAAGTTTGCTTGTATTATTCGTGCAAAGTTGTGTAATAATTTCACAGTTTTTGTAATAATTGTTCATGTTTTATAATCGTTTTGTGCGAATAGTGCATTTACGCCAGTTGTGTTTTTAACACTTTGGTGCACAGGGCCCGGGACCTCCTCACTACCTCAGGTGGGCTTGGGCGTTCCACGGGAGCGCGAGGGAGAGCAAGGTAAATTCTGAAAAGTGTATAATCTTTTCAACTTTGTCAGCTCAATTCTCGTCTTAAGATATTCAATTTGGTATCAATATGTTCGCAATAGATTTCTCTACAGGACTAAATGCATATAAACTCCAAAAGCCCGGCTTACCATCCGCAACTAACAGAGAAAGTTACCCGGGAGCGCACAAGAGTGATAAAATGTTTACACTCTTTTCAGTTTTGTCGACTCAATTCTCGTCCTAGGTCTTTCATTTTGGTATCAATGTGTTCGCAATTGAATTCCCAACAGGCTTATATGCATATAATATCAAAAACAGCAGCGATCTTCACCCGCCTACATGATGAAAACATGCCGCGGTTACAAGAAAGAGAGCCCTGCACCACCCCAAGGTGCTTCTCACTATGAAAAGTGAATATTCTTTTCAACTTTGTCATCTCAATTCTTGTCCTAGGCCTTTCAATTTGGTATCAATGTATTCGCAATAGAATTCTCTACAGGACTAAATGCATATAAAGCCCAAAAGCCCAGCAAGAAAGTGAGAGCGTGTTACCTGGGAGCAAGCCAGAGCAATAAAATGTATACACTCTCTTCACTTTGGACATCTCAATTCTCGTCTTAAGTCTTTCATTTTGGTATCATTATCTTCGCAATAGAATTCCCTACAGGTGTATGCAAATATAAAGTCCAAAAGCCCAGCGTACCATCCACAGCAAGCAGGGAAAGCGACAGAGTGTTCCCCCCGAGAGAGCTAATAAAGAGCAATAAAATGGGTATTCTGTTTTCAACTTTGTTACCTCAATTCTGGTCCTAGGACTTTAATTTTGGTATCAATGTATTCGCAATGAAATTCCCTACAAGAGTATATGCATATAATGTCCAAAACCGCAGCAAGACATTCCCGAAAAAAACGCTACTGTTGCCGCACTTAGGACTCAAAGCTGAGTCCTCGCCGGACTTACCCCTATTTTGTGGACGACTCAGTGCTGAGTCGTTGCCGGGTGAAAGTGTTTTGCTGGAGTGAAACTGGTACAACTGTATTTTTCTATGCAAATTGTGTTTTTGTGTAAGTTCTTTATGTGTAATCTGAAAAAAATATAGATCTTCATGTGCAAATGTGAAAGTGTATTTTGGTTTATGAGACAATGTGTGGGTATTTTGCGAAAATTATTTTTGTGAAATTGTGTAATTTTAATGTGAGATCATTTTGATTGTCTAAATGTATAAGCAATTTGCTGTATTTGTTCAAATACAATACTTTGGGGAAATGTTATACTTTGAGTGTACATGCAATATTTGTGTAAATGGTATATTTTTGTGTGCAACTGACATAGTTTGTATGTAAATATCATATTTTGCGTGTAAATAATATATTTTGTGTATAAATGGCATATTTGGTGTGTAACTGTTGTATTTTCTGTGTAAATGGAATTTAGTGTGGAAATGCTTTGTGTGTAAATGCTATATTGAGTGTAAATGTGTATATGTCTTATACCATGTGTTCTTGATTTTGTGTATTTTTAGTGTAAGTGCAGGTGTTGCATTTTGTGTTAATGATGTCAAATTAATATATTCTAGTGCGCCTTATCACAAACTAGGCTTTTTTATTAATAAATAGTAATATTTATTTAAATGTGCCTTAAAGACTCTGGTCTATTCCTATGAATAGTATGTAGGAGTTATTTATACGTGTAATTACAATATTTGAGGTTTTTGAATATAATAGGATATTTAATAATATTTTGAACTTGCTGGAATAATATGGTTACCTTGCTGATTGATATGCATTAATATGAATTAACAGTACAAAAATATTTAAGATTACCTGGGGTGAGTAAGTTGTGGGATTACTGAAATCTTGTTCTTAATACATTTTAGGGATTAATATAGTATAAATTTCATCTGATTTATGGAGGCAAAACAGGCTATTCTCTATGAATGTATGGGTTGTGGAGTATGTGTAGGTAAGTATGTATGGGCTCCCAGCAAACTATTTCAAGTTTCCACAATGTTCCTGGAAAGTGTTTGAAAGGATTGGAAACGTTTGTTTTCACGAATTAAATACGTTATTTTGTGTGGAATTAAATAGGTTTCCAAAACTTTTAACCAAAACCTATGAACCTAACCCTAATTTGAAAATTTGTGACCCCTTTTGTATCCTAATTTGAAACTTTGTGACCCCCTTTAGTACCTAATTTGAAACTTTGTGACACCTTTTATGAAGTGTTTCAAGTTAAAATGCTCATATATGAATAAAATAGGAAATGTAAAAATATAAAAATATATTTCTACATTTGGTAAAATAAAGCATCATAATAAAGGTGGGTTCATCATTTTTATTCATTTATCATTTGTATTAGTGCAGTGTATTGGCCTGATGTAGCAGCGTGGTGTAGTAGCCTGGTGTAGTGGCATGGTGTTGTGGCGTGGTGTTGTGGTGTGGTGTAATAGCCTGGTGTAGTAGTCTGGTGGTATAGTGATGAAGTGTAGTAGCCTGGTGTAGTAGCGTGGTGTAGTGGCCTGGTGTGGTGGCCTGGTGTGGTGGCCTGGTGTGGTGTAGTAGCCTGGCGTAGTGGCATAGTGTCGTGGCGTGATGCAGTGGCGTGGTGAAGTGGTGTGTTGTCGTGGCGTGGTGTAGTGGCATGGTGTTGTGGTGTGGTGTCGTGGCGTGGTGTAGTGGCATGGTGTTGTGGTGTGGTGTAGTGGCCTTGTGTAGAAGCCTGGTGTAGTAGCGTGGTGTAGTAGCCTGGAATAGTGGCATGCTCTAGTAGCCTGGTGTAGTGGCATGGTGTAGTGTAGTGGCATGGTGCAGTGGCATGGTGTAGTGTAGTGGCATGGTGCAGTGGCGTGGTATAGTGGCATGGTGTAGTGTAGTGGCGTTGTGTAGTAGAATGCTGTAGTAGCCTGGTGCTGTGGCCTGGTGTAGTAGCCTGATGTAGTAGCCTGGTGTGGTGGCATGGTGTAGTAGCCTTGTGTAGTGGCATGGTGTAGTAGCCTGGTATAGTGGCATGGTGTAGTAGCCTGGTGTAGTGGCATGGTGTAGTAGCCTGGTGTAGTGGCATGGTGTAGTAGCCTGGTGTAGTGGTGTGATATGGTGGTGTGGTGTAGTAGCCTGTTGTAGGGGTGTGGTGTCGTGTAGTAGAGTGGTGTAGTGGGGGTGGCAGCGGTGGCGTTGGTACTCACCTAGTTGTACTCACCTAGTTGTGCTTGCGGGGTTGAGCTCTGGCTCTTTGGTCCCACCTCTCAACCGTCAATCAACAGGTGTACAGGTTCCTGAGCCTATTGGGCTCTATCATATCTACACTTGAAACTGTGTATGGAGTCAGCCTCCACCACATTGCTTCCTAATGCATTCCATTTGTCAACCACTCTGACACTAAAAAAGTTCTTTCTAATATCTCTGTGGCTCATTTGGGCACTCAGTTTCCACCTGTGTCCCCTAGTGTGTGTGCCCCTTGTGTTAAATAGCCTATCTTTATCAACCCTTTCGATTCCCTTGAGAATCTTGAATGTGGTGATCATGTCCCCCCTAACTCTTCTGTCTTGGTGTGGCAGTGGTGGTGTTGGGGGTGGCAGTGTTGGTGTTGTAGGTGTCTGCGGTGGTGTTATAGGTGGCGGCGGTGGTGTTGGAGATGGCGGCGGTGGTGTGGGGGTGGCGGCAGTGGTGTGGAGGTGGTGGCGGTGGAGTTGGAGGTGGCGGCGTGGGTGTTGGGGGTGGCGGCGGTGGTGTTGGAGGTAGCAGCGGTGGTGTTGGAGGTGGCGGCGGTGGTGTTCGGGTGGCGCCGGTGGTGTTGGGGGTAGCAGCGGTGGTGTGGGGGTGGCGGCGGTGGTGTGAGGGTAGCAGCGGTGGTGTGGGGGTGGCGGCGGTGGTGTGGGGGGTGGCAGCGGTGGCGTTGGATGTGGCGGGTGTGGTGGCGGTGGTGTGGGGGTGGCGGCGGTGTTTTGGGGGGTGGCGGCGGTGGTGTTGGAGGTGGTGGCAATGGGGTTGATGGTGGCGGCGGAGGTGTTGGGGTGGCGGCACTGGTGTGGCGGTGGTGCAGTGGGGGATGGTGGCGGTGGTGTTGAGGGTGGCGGCGGTGATGTTGGGGAAGGCAGTGGTGGTGTGGGGGAGGCGGCAGTGGTGTGGGGGTGGCGGCGGTGGTGTGGGGATGGTATTGGGGTGACGGCAAGTAGTGTAAAGTACGCCTAGAGTGACGCGCACCACCTGCCCAGGTGGCACTCTTGAGTGCCAGCTGAGCTGGTGTTGCACGTCGCTCTAGGCGCAGCGCGTCGTTCTAGTCGCAAGGGGTATTTGGGGGGATTTTCCCAGAAGTTTGGCGTGTTTCGGAGGCATATGAGCATCTGGTGCTATGGTAAGTGGTTAGGAAAGAGAGTAAGTCATGTTGTTGTTGGATGCCAGGTGGTGCGCGTCGTCGCAGTCGCAGCGCGTTGTCGTAGTCGCAGAGGGTTTGGGAGGAGAATTTCCCGGAAGTTTGGCGCGTGTCGGACGCGGTCTTGAGTGGCGGGTGAGCAGGTGTACCGCCTCGCTCTAGTCGTAGCACGTTGCTCTAGTCACAAAGGGAATTTCTGGGAAGACGTATGAAAATAGAAGGATAAGAGGAAGGAGTAAATGAATATGTATGTGTGTTTGTCATAGACTTAATCCTGTGTGATGATAATAGTTTGATGATAGTAAGGTAAGTAGAGGATGAGAGGGGATCCAACATAGTGGATATGATGTTTGGGGAGGGGGGAGGGAGAACCCCCATACCTGAGAGGAAGGCCTGGACATCCATTAGCTTCCCCCCTACAGGAAGTCGTAAGTGTTGAGGGGTAAGAGAGCGAGAGAGCACCCTCCTGCGGAAGTAACCCATTTTGTCTTAAAGGGTTTTCAAAGTTCATCCCGCCACGGTTCCCCATACACTGTGGATTCGTTAAGGAGGAACGAGGTTCATACTCCTGCCGACAGACGGACCCACACCTGTCAGCCATCAATCACTTCTCATTTGACCCGGGTCGTTTCACTCCCCTCACACACACAAACGCGCCGTTCTCTCTCTGTCTCTCTCTGTCTCTCTGTCTCTCTGTCTCTCTCTGTCTCTCTGTCTCTCTCTGTCTCTCTGTCTCTCTCTGTCTCTCTGCCTCTCTCTGTCTCTCTCTGCCTCTCTGTCTCTCTCTGTCTCTGTCTCTCTGTCTCTCTGTCTCTCTGTCTCTCTGTCTCTCTCTGCCTCTCTGCCTCTCTCTGTCTCTCTGTCTCTCTGTCTCTCTCTGTCTCTCTGCCTCTCTCTGTCTCTCTGTCTCTCTCTGTCTCTGTCTCTCTGTCTCTCTCTGTCTCTGTCTCTCTGTCTCTCTCTGTCTCTCTGTCTCTGTCTCTCTCTGTCTCTCTGTCTCTCTCTGTCTCTCTGCCTCTCTCTGTCTCTCTGTCTCTCTCTGTCTCTGTCTCTCTGTCTCTCTGACTCTCTGTCTCTCTCTGTCTCTCTGCCTCTCTCTGTCCCTCTGTCTCTCTCTGTCTCTCTGTCTCTCTCTGTCTCTGTCTCTCTGTCTCTCTGTCTCTCTGTCTCTCTCTGTCTCTCTGCCTCTCTCTGTCTCTCTGTCTCTCTGCCTCTCTCTGTCTCTCTGTCTCTCTCTGTCTCTGCCTCTCTGTCTCTCTCTGTCTCTCTCTGTCTCTCTGCCTCTCTGTCTCTCTCTGTCTCTCTGTCTCTCTCTGTCTCTCTGCCTCTCTCTGTCTCTCTGTCTCTCTCTGTCTCTGTCTCTCTGACTCTCTGTCTCTCTCTGTCTCTCTGCCTCTCTCTGTCTCTCTATCTCTCTCTCTCTCTCTCTCTGTCTCCCTGTCTCTCTCTCTCTCTCTCTGCCTCTCTCTCTCTCTGCCTCTCTCTCTCTCTCTCCTTCATATTGTTCATTCATAGTTCCTTTTCATTAAACTATTCAGTTTTACATATATAAACAAAGTCAGGGACTAGTTTTACTAATACATCTTCTCTAGTATCCAATGATTTTCTTCGAGATTTAAAACACAGCTATTTCAAACGTATTAAAATACAATAATTTGGTATCGAGCTCCAGCTCCTATCCCCACCTTAGTCCCCTGTTGTATAATGAATACTAACAGTCCAGCCCCTCTAAAATTTAAAAATAATCATATTTCAAACGTAGTTCAATACAGTAATTTAGTTACCGAGCTCCAGCTCTTGTCCTCCACCTTAGTTCCCTCGCTCATCTTCGTTAATACGTATTCAAATTCCTCGAAATTTCTACCCTCTGTATTTCAGACATAGTTTAGTAAATGCAAACAGTTACCGAACTCTAGCTCTTATCCTCCGCCTTAGCTCTCTCTCGTATCTTCGTTAATATCTAATCAAATTCCCTGAAATTTCTACCCTCGGTATTTCAGACGTAGTTTAGTAAATCCAAACAATTATCAAACTCTAGCTCTTGTCCCCAGCTTAGTTCATTTGTACAAGATCGTTAATAACAGACCAATTTTCCCCGAAATTTAAAGCAGACATACTTCAAAGTTAGTAAATAAGATCAAGTCAGTTACTGAGCTCCAGCCCCCAACTTAGTTCTCTCTCATATATTTGTAAATAACCCATCAATTTCCCTGAAATTTTTACCCTCTGTATTTCAGACACCGTAAATAAGATCAAAACAGTTATCGAGCTCCAGCTCTCGTCCCCACCTTAGTTCTCTCTCGTATCTTTGTAAATATCCTATCAATTCCCCTGAAATTTTTACCCTCTGTATTTCATAGTAAATATGATGTAAACAATTATAAAACTCTAGCTCTTGTCCTCTGTCCAAGTTCACTCCTGTAAATTTATTACTATCAGTCCAAATCCCCCTGAGATTTGAACACCCAACTACATTTTCAGACATAGTAAATAAAAACCGGTTCAGTTATCAAGTTTCAACTCTTGTCCCCCCAGCTTAGTTCATTTTGTACAAGTTCTTTATTTTCCAACTAAATCACCCTGAGATTTAAGATCACCTTATTTCTAACGTAGTAAAATTAATCTGGACATTAGCCAAGCTCCGTTTCCTCAGTTTTAGATCATCAAACATAATTATACCCGATCAAGTCCCTCTCCAGCCTATCTGTTTATCAGAGTAATCACCTCACCATTCTCATCCCCAACGTATCCAAACCTTCAATAATCATCATACTGTATTTGCATATTTACTCTATATTCAGCTGTGTTCTTCACATTTTTTCCATGTTTTCTGTGTTCATTCCATGTTCTACAAATGTTCACAGCATGCTCAGTTCAATTCTTTTCACCTGTTTTTCTCATTTTTTCTGTTTTCTACCATTTTCCCCGTATGTTCACTATGTTCTTTGTCATGTTTTCATGTACATCATATGTTCTCTGTATAACTTTTATACTCAATATTCATGTTCTCAATGTTCTTAGCTTGTTCTTCACATGTTCAGTGTTCATTCTTGTATTCCCTATGTTCCTTATCATGTTTTCATATTCTCTATAAGTTCATATTCCCTGCATGTTCACTCTATTCGACAACTTTTCTTACATTTTTTCTGTGTTCACCGTATGTTCACTGTGTTCATTCCCCTACTTAACCTCAATTTTTTTTATGTTCTTTGTTTCTTTAAACCAATTTGTTTCTTCCATTCACTATCTAGTTCTTTGTCAAATAATATTATACTGCAATACAGTCCCCTCAACAATTTTAGTCACCCAGTTTTTATTTGCAAAACTATGTCAAAGTAATTCTCATAGACAACTTAATAGTTCTACCAACCCCGTTCTTAAACAAATCTACACTTTATTCAGTTCCAAATTTACAGAGACAAACCTTTCTTGTAACTTCTTAACTAAAAATCTTTCGACAATCAAATAAAACATAGTCACTTTCCTCATTTCTCAACTAAACTTATTATCCAATCAACCAAAAATAGTCAAAGGAATCTTTCCAACGCTGTTCATAACTAAACTTATTCCCTAGTCATCAGAAAAATAACCGTGTTCTTCATGTTTCATTGTCATTTCATAATTAAATTATCCATCAATCAACAGAAAAAGTCATATTCATCATCATTGTTCCTAACTAAAATTATGTTTTGTCAAGTAAAAAAAAATAACCAAAGATATCTTTCATCGCTGTTCTTAACTGACATTATACTTTGGGGAGCACAAAAATAGGCTCCCTCGTCATGTTTTGTCTTTTTCCTTAACTACAAGTATTCATCAGTCAAATAAAAAATAGTTACTTCATCATGTTTCCCTTTCATTTCTTAACTGAAATATCACTTCGCTCATCTGAAATAGTCAGGTGTAGCCTCTTTCCAACACTGTTCGTAACTAAAGTAGCCTTTCACTTTGCTAAAATAGTCATATTCATCATTGTTCCTAACTAAAATTATATGTCGTTAAGTAAGAAATATAGTCAAAGACACTCTTCGAGACATCAAGGACTTACTCAAAGACATCAAAGTTGCACTCAAAGACATCCTTTGAGACATCAAAGACATCCTTTAAGACTTCAAGGGGAACTCTTCGAGATATCAAAAGACACTCTCAAACACTCAAAAATTTACTCGCATCCTTAAAGTTATTCTCAGAGTCATCAAAAGTTAATCTCAGTCATCAAAATGTTATTCTCTAAGTAACCTTTCGTTCATCAGAGAAACTTTCTAAGACATCTTCGTTCATTAAAGTTATTCTCGTAGCTATCAAAATTAATCTCTAAAACAACAAAGTTAATCTCGGTCATCAAAGCTGATCTGCAAGTTATCTTCGAGGCATCAAAGTTACTCTTCATTACATCAAAGACTCATTCAAATACTACTCATGTTCTCAGAAGTCATTCTCAAAGTCATCACCGATTTTCTCAGAGTCACCAAAGTTATTCTCTGAGTTAACAAAATACTACTCATGTTCTCAAAAGACATTCTCAAAGTCAACAAAGTTATTCAAAGAGCTAACAAAAGTTATTCTCAGAGTCACCTTCGTTCTTCAGAGAAACTTTCCAAAACATCTTTGTTCATCAAAGTTATTCTCGGAGTCCACAAAGGTATTCTCTAACTCACTTTTGGTCATTAAAGTTAATTTCTATGTTATAAAAGTTTGTCTCAGAGACATCTAAAGTTAATCTTAGAGTTATCAAATGTAATCTCTAACTCACTTTTGTTCATCAAAGTTGATCTCAGAGTTAACAAAGGTAATCTCTAACTCACTCTCGTTCATCAAAGTTGTTTCAAAGACATCAAAGTTAATCTCAGAGTTATCCAAAGATATTCTCATGTCCACAAAGTTATTCCAAGAGACGTCAAAGTTAATCTCAGACATCTTCGTTCATAAAAGTTATTCTCAGAGTCATCTAAAATTATTCTCTAAGACATCAAAGTTATTCTAAGAGCTATCAAAAGTTATTCTCAGTCATGATATGTTATTCTCTAAGTAACCTTCCGTTCATCAAAGACATTCTCTAAGCTCTCAAAGTTATTCTCTAAGACATCAATGTTGTTCTCTAAATCATAAAAGTTAATCTCTAAGGCACCTTCGTTTACTAGAGAAACTTTCCAATCCATCTTCGTTGATCAAAGTTATTCTCAGAATCATCAAAGAGATCTCTAATTCCCCTTCGTTCACCAAAAAGTTGTTCTCTAAGACACCTTCGTTCATCAAAGAAACTCTCCTTCCATCATGTTATTCTTTAAGACATCTTCAGTCATAAAATTTCTCTCCAAAAATGTAACTAGTTCAGCTTTTCATACCAAACCTGCACTTCTGTTAAAATATATTTTCTTAGTCACTTTACCCTAAAACTGTTCTCAGAACTACACTGTCCAAATCCTACGTAACCTATCCTCTCCACCCAATGTTACTTAGTTAACGTAACGTTCCTAAACCTAACTTTACCTATCCTAACTTAACTTACCTTACCTTTACCTATCATACCTAACTTAACCTGCATAACCTAACTTTACCTATCCGAACATGACTTACCTTACTTTACCTATCTTACTTAACTTAACCTGCACAACCTAACTTACATAACTTATCTTACCTATCCTAACATAACCTAACTTGCTTTACCTAACTTAATCTTACATTCCCAAACTGATGTATCCTAACTTATCTAGTCCAACCAGACATGATCTAACTTACATAATTATTCCTGCTGGTCTTTTGTGTTTCGTCAATCATTGTCTCATATTCATTTACTCATTTCAAGGGTTAATTTCTCAAATGGACATTTTTGCATTTCAAGTGTTATTTGTTTAAGATTGGGTGTTTAACCATGTCAAAGGATTTTTGTTATATAAGGGAATTTACTCGTTTCAAGGGCAAATTTCTCAAATGGTCATTTTTGCAGATCAAGGGTTATTTGTTAAAGTTCATCAAGTTGCTCATAAGTTGTATTTATTATGTTTGTTATTATTTATTCTTATTCCCCAACCCCTTAACCTAACCTCTTGTAATCTTAGCGTATTTAGTAGGTTCTATCATATGTTCTTATTCCCCAACCCTTTAACCTAACCTTTCAGATGTAGTTTATTGTGTCTTTTGACGTATTTGTTGAATATATTATCCTTTTCCTAACCTTTCAGATGTAGTTTATTGTGTTTTTGATGTATTTGTTGAATATATTATCCTTTTCCTAACCTTTCAGATGTAGTTTTGTTTCTCCTTTTTGTATATTTTTACCCAAACCCACTTAACCTTCTGTCCTTCTTTTAATTTGTTTTCACATATAAGTTCATTCTTTATCTTAGTAATAATAAATTACAATAGTAAAGAATCAGATCTACTAAGACTTGAAATTGAGAAAAACAAGAGAGCAAGTGAGTGAGAGCATGAAACGAGGAGAAAAGAGTAAGAGAGTGAGGGTGAGAGAATGGGAGCATTAAGACTTGAATTTGAGAAAGAAGAGAGCATTTGAGCAAATGAGTGAGAGAGAGGGGGAGGAAGAGAGAGAATAAGGGAGAGAGATAGAAAAGGAGGGTTAGAAGGAGTAGGAGAAACAAAGTAAAGAAGGTTAAGTGGGTTTGGGTAAAAATATACAAAAAGGAGAAACAAAACTACATCTGAAAGGTTAGGAAAAGGATAATATATTCAACAAATACATCAAAAACACAATAAACTACATCTAAAAGGTTAGGAAAAGGATAATATATTCAACAAATACGTCAAAAAACACAATAAACTACATCTGAAAGGTTAGGTTAAAGGGTTGGTGAATAAGAACATATGATAGAACCTACTAAATACACTAAGATTACAAGAGGTTAGGTTAAGGGGTTGGAGAATAAGAATAAATAATAACAAACCTAATAAATACAACTTATGAGCAACTTGATGAACTTTAACAAATAACCCTTGATCTGCAAAAATGACCATTTGAGAAATTTGCCCTTGAAACGAGTAAATTCCCTTATATAACAAAAATCCTTTGAAATGGTTAAACACCCAATCTTAAACAAATAACACTTGAAATGCAAAAATGTCCATTTGAGAAATTAACCCTTGAAATGAGTAAATGAATATGAGACAATGATTGACGAAACACAAAAGACCAGCAGGAATAATTATGTAAGTTAGATCATGTCTGGTTGGACTAGATAAGTTAGGATACATCAGTTTGGGAATGTAAGATTAAGTTAGGTAAAGCAAGTTAGGTTACGTTAGGATAGGTAAGATAAGTTATGTAAGTTAGGTTGTGCAGGTTAAGTTAAGTAAGATAGGTAAAGTAAGGTAAGTCATGTTCGGATAGGTAAAGTTAGGTTATGCAGGTTAAGTTAGGTATGATAGGTAAAGGTAAGGTAAGTTAAGTTAGGATAGGTAAAGTTAGGTTTAGGAACGTTACGTTAACTAAGTAACATTGGGTGGAGAGGATAGGTTACGTAGGATTTGGACAGTGTAGTTCTGAGAACAGTTTTAGGGTAAAGTGACTAAGAAAATATATTTTAACAGAAGTGCAGGTTTGGTATGAAAAGCTGAACTAGTTACATTTTTGGAGAGAAATTTTATGACTGAAGATGTCTTAAAGAATAACATGATGGAAGGAGAGTTTCTTTGATGAACGAAGGTGTCTTAGAGAACAACTTTTTGGTGAACGAAGGGGAATTAGAGATCTCTTTGATGATTCTGAGAATAACTTTGATCAACGAAGATGGATTGGAAAGTTTCTCTAGTAAACGAAGGTGCCTTAGAGATTAACTTTTATGATTTAGAGAACAACATTGATGTCTTAGAGAATAACTTTGAGAGCTTAGAGAATGTCTTTGATGAACGGAAGGTTACTTAGAGAATAACATATCATGACTGAGAATAACTTTTGATAGCTCTTCGAAAAACTTTGATGTCTTAGAGAATAACTTTAGATGACTCTGAGAATAACTTTTATGAACGAAGATGTCTGAGATTAACTTTGACGTCTCTTGGAATAACTTTGTGGACATGAGAATATTTTTGGATAACTCTGAGATTAACTTTGATGTTTTTGAAACAACTTTGATGAACGAGAGTAAGTTAGAGATTACCTTTGTTAACTCTGAGATCAACTTTGATGAACAAAAGTGAGTTAGAGATTACATTTGATAACTCTAAGATTAACTTTAGATGTCTCTGAGACAAACTTTTATAACATAGAAACTAACTTTAATGACCAAAAGTGAGTTAGAGAATACCTTTGTTGACTCCGAGAATAACTTTGATGAACAAAGATGTTTTGGAAAGTTTCTCTGAAGAACGAAGGTGACTCCGAGAATAACTTTTGTTAGCTCTTTGAATAACTTTGTTGACTTTGAGAATGTCTTTTGAGAACATGAGTAGTATTTTGTTAACTCAGAGAATAACTTTGGTGACTCTGAGAAAATCGGTGATGACTTTGAGAATGACTTCTGAGAACATGAGTAGTATTTGAATGAGTCTTTGATGTAATGAAGAGTAACTTTGATGTCTCGAAGATAACTTGCAGATCAGCTTTGATGACCGAGATTAACTTTGTTGTTTTAGAGATTAATTTTGATAGCTCCGAGAATAACTTTAATGAACGAAGGTGTCTTAGAAAGTTTCTCTGATGAACGAAAGGTTACTTAGAGAATAACATTTTGATGACTGAGATTAACTTTTGATGACTCTGAGAATAACTTTAAGGATGCGAGTAAATTTTTGAGTGTTTGAGAGTGTCTTTTGATATCTCGAAGAGTTCCCCTTGAAGTCTTAAAGGATGTCTTTGATGTCTCAAAGGATGTCATTGAGTGCAACTTTGATGTCTTTGAGTAAGTCCTTGATGTCTCGAAGAGTGTCTTTGACTATATTTCTTACTTAACGACATATAATTTTAGTTAGGAACAATGATGAATATGACTATTTTAGCAAAGTGAAAGGCTACTTTAGTTAAGAACAGTGTTGGAAAGAGGCTACACATGACTATTTCAGATGAGCGAAGTGATATTTCAGTTAAGAAATGACAGGGAAACATGATGAAGTAACTATTTTTTATTTGACTGATGAATACTTGTAGTTAAGGGAAAAGACAAAACATGACGAGGGAGCCTATTTTTGTGCTCCCCAAAGTATAATGTCAGTTAAGAACAGCGATGAAAGATATCTTTGGTTATTTTTTCTTACTTGACAAAACATAATTTTATTTAGGAACAATGATGATGAATATGACTTTTTCAGTTGATTGATGGATAATTTTAGTTATGAAATGACAATGAAACATGAAGAACACGGCTATTTTTCTGATGACTAGGAAATAAGTTTAGTTATGAACAGCGTTGGAAAGATTCCTTTGACTATTTTTGGTTGATTGGATAATAAGTTTAGTTGAGAAATGAGGAAAGTGACTATGTTTTAGTTGATTGGCGAAAGATTTTTAGTTAAGAAGTTGCAAGAAAGGTTTGTCTCTGTAAATTTGGAACTGAATAAAGTGTAGATTTGTTTAAGAACGGGGTTGGTAGAACTATTAAGTTGTCTATGCAAATTACTTTGACATAGTTTTGCAAATAAAAACTGGGTGACTAAAATTGTTGAGGGGACTGTATTGCAGTATAATATTATTTGACAAAGAACTAGATAGTGAATGGAAGAAACAAATTGGTTTAAAGAAACAAAGAACATAAAAAAAATTGAGGTTAAGTAGGGGAATGAACACAGTGAACATACGGTGAACACAGAAAAAATGTAAGAAAAGTTGATGAATAGAGTGAACATGCAGGGAATATGAACTTATAGAGAATATGAAAACATGATAAGGAACATAGGGAATACAAGAATGAACACTGAACATGTGAAGAACAAGCTAAGAACATTGAGAACATGAATATTGAGTATAAAAGTTATACAGAGAACATATGATGTACATGAAAACATGACAAAGAACATAGTGAACATACGGGGAAAATGGTAGAAAACAGAAAAAATGAGAAAAACAGGTGAAAAGAATTGAACTGAGCATGCTGTGAACATTTGTAGAACATGGAATGAACACAAAAAACATGGAAAAAATGTGAAGAACACAGCTGAATATAGAGTAAATATGCAAATACAGTATGATGATTATTGAAGGTTTGGATACGTTGGGGATGAGAATGGTAAGGTGATTACTCTGATAAACAGATAGGCTGGAGAGGGACTTGATCGGATATAATTATGTTCGATGATCTAAGGCTGAGGAAATGGAGCTTGGCTAATGTCCAGATTAATTTTACTACGTTAGAAATAAGGTGATCTTAAATCTCAGGGTGATTTAGTTGGAAAATAAAGAACTTGTACAAAATGAACTAAGCTAGGGGGACAAGAGTTGAAACTTGATAACTGAACCGGTTTTTATTTACTATGTCTGAAAATGTAGTTGGGTGTTCAAATCTCAGGGGGATTTGGACTGATAGTAATAAATTTACAGGAGTGAACTTGGACAGAGGACAAGAGCTAGAGTTTTATAATTGTTTACATCATATTTACTATGAAATACAGAGGGTAAAAATTTCAGGGGAATTGATAGGATATTTACAAAGATACGAGAGAGAACTAAGGTGGGGACGAGAGCTGGAGCTCGATAACTGTTTTGATCTTATTGACGGTGTCTGAAATACAGAGGGTAAAAATTTCAGGGAAATTGATGGGTTATTTACAAATATATGAGAGAGAACTAAGTTGGGGGCTGGAGCTCAGTAACTGACTTGATCTTATTTACTAACTTTGAAGTATGTCTGCTTTAAATTTCGGGGAAAATTGGTCTGTTACTAACAATCTTGTACAAATGAACTAAGCTGGGGACAAGAGCTAGAGTTTGATAATTGTTTGGATTTACTAAACTACGTCTGAAATACCGAGGGTAGAAATTTCAGGGAATTTGATTAGATATTAACGAAGATACGAGAGAGAGCTAAGGCGGAGGATAAGAGCTAGAGTTCGGTAACTGTTTGCATTTACTAAACTATGTCTGAAATACAGAGTGTAGAAATTTCGGGGAATTTGAATAGGTATTAACGAAGATGAGCGAGGGAACTAAGGTGGAGGACAAGAGCTGGAGCTCGGTAACTAAATTACTGTATTGAACTACGTTTGAAATATGATTATTTTTAAATTTTAGAGGGATTGGACTGTTAGTATTCATTATACGACAGGGGACTAAGGCGGGGATAGGAGCTGGAGCTCGATACCAAATTATTGTATTTTAATACGTTTGAAATAGCTGTGTTTTAAATCTCGAAGAAAATCATTGGATACTAGAGAAGATGTATTAGTAAAACTAGTCCCTGACTTTGTTTATATATGTAAAACTGAATAGTTTAATGAAAAGGAACTATGAATGAACAATATGAAGGAGAGAGAGAGAGAGAGGCAGAGAGAGAGAGAGAGACAGAGAGACAGAGAGAGAGAGAGAGAGAGAGAGAGAGATAGAGAGACAGAGAGAGGCAGAGAGACAGAGAGAGACAGAGAGTCAGAGAGACAGAGAGACAGAGACAGAGAGAGACAGAGAGACAGAGAGAGGCAGAGAGACAGAGAGACAGAGAGAGACAGAGAGAGACAGAGAGACAGAGAGACAGAGAGAGGCAGAGACAGAGAGAGACAGAGAGACAGAGAGAGGCAGAGACAGAGAGAGACAGAGAGACAGAGAGAGGCAGAGAGACAGAGAGAGACAGAGAGACAGAGACAGAGAGAGACAGAGAGACAGAGAGAGACAGAGAGACAGAGAGAGGCAGAGAGACAGAGAGAGACAGAGAGAGACAGAGAGACAGAAAGAGACAGAGAGAGAACAGCGCGTTTATGTGTGTGAGAGGAGTGAAACGACCCGGGTCAAATGAGAAGTGATTGATGGCTGACAGGTGTGGGTCCGTCTGTCGGCAGGAGTATGTACCTCGCTCCTCCTTAACGAATCCACAGTGTATGGGGAACCGTGGCGGGATGAACATTGAAAACCCTTTAAGACAAAATGGGTTACTTCCGCAGGAGGGTGCTCTCTCGCTCTCTTACCCCTCAATACTTACGACTTCCTGTAGGGGGAAGCCAATGGATGTCCAGGCCTTCCTCTCAGGTATGGGGGTTCTCCCTCCCCCCTCCCCAAACATCATATCCACTATGTTGGATCCCCTCTCATCCTCTACTTACCTTACTATCATCAAACAATTATCATCATCACACAGGATTAAGTCTATGACAAACACACATACATATTCATTTACTCCTTCCTCTTATCCTTCTATTTTCATACGTCTTCCCAGAAATTCCCTTTGTGACTAGAGCAATGTGCTACGACTAGAGCGAGGCGGTACACCTGCTCACCCGCCACTCAAGACCGCGTCCGACACGCGCCAAACTTCCGGGAAATTCCCCTCCCAAACCCTCTGCGACTACGACGACGCGCTGCGACTGCGACGTCGTGCAGCACCTGGCATCCAACAACAACATGACTTACTCTCTTTCCTAACCACTTTCCATAACACCAGACGCTCATACGCCTCCGAAACACGCCAAACTTCCGGGAAAATCCCCCCAAATACCCCTTGCGACTAGAACGACGCGCTGCGCCTAGAGCGACGCGCAACACCTGCTCAGCTGGCACTCAAGAGTGCCACCTGGGCTGGTGGTGCGCGTCACTCTAGGCGTACTTTACACTACTACGGCAGTCGTGTGGGGGGTGGCGGCTGTAGTGTGGGGGAGGCATTGGTGGTGTGGGGGTGGCGGCGGTTGTGCGGGGGTGGAAGCGGTGGTGTTGGGGGTGGCAGCTTTGGTGTGGGGGTGGCGGTAGTGGTGTGGGGGTGGCAGCAGTGGTGTGGGGGTGGCGGCGGTGGTGTGAGGGTGGCGGCGGTGGTGTTGGAGGTGGCGGCCATGGTGTTGGGGTGGCGGCACTGGTGTGGCGGTGGTGGAGTTGGGGGTGGCGCCGTTAGTGTTGAGGGTGGCGGCGGTGGCGTGAGGGTGGCGGCTGTGGTGTGGGGGTGGCGGCGGTGGTGTTGGGGGTGGCAGTGGTGGTGTTGAAGGTGGCGGCGGTGGTGTTGGAGGTGGTGGAGGTAGTGTTGGGGTGGCGGCGGAGGTGTTGGAGTTGGCGCCGGTGGTGTGGGGGTGGCGGCGGTGGTGTTGGGGGTGGCAGCTTTGGTGTTGGAGGTGGCGGCGGTGGTGTGGGTGTGGCGGCGGTTGTGTGGGGGTGAAGGCGGTAGTGTTGGGGGTGGCGGCAGTGGTGTGGGGGGTGGCGTCAGTGGTGTGAGGGTGGCGGCGGTGGTGTTGGAGGGGGCGCCGGTGGTGTGGGGGTGGCGGCGGTTGTGTGAGGGTGGAGGCGGTGGTGTTGGGGGTGGCAGCTTTGGTGTTGGATGTGGCGGCGGTGGTGTTGGAGGTGGTGTTGGGGTGACGGCGGTGGTGTTGGAGGTGGCGGCGGTGGTGTGGGGGTGGCGGCGGTGGTGTGGGGGGTGGGAGTGGTGGTTTGGGGGTGGCAGCAGTGGTGTCGGGGTGGCGGTGGTGGTGTTGGAGGTGGCAGCGGTGGTGTTGGGGTTGGCTGCTGTGGTGTGGGGATCGGCGGTGGTGTTGCGGGTGTCGGCAGTGGTGTGGGGGTGTCGGCGGTCGTGTGGGGGGTGGCAGCGGTGGTGTGGTGTTGGAGGTGGCAGCAGTGAGGGTGTTGGAGATGACGGCAGTGGTGTGGAGAGTGGCGGCAGGGGTGTGAGGGGGGGTGGCGCTGGTGGTGTGGGGGTGGCGGCGGTGGTTTGGGGGTGTCGGCGATGATGTTGGAGGTTGCGGCAGTGGTGTTGGGGTGGCGGCATTGGTGTGGAGGTAGTGGAGTGGGGGGTGGTGGCGGTGGTGTTGGGGGTGGCGGCAGTGGTGTTGGGGTGGCGGAAGTGGTGTGGAGGTAGTGGAGTGGGGGGTGGTGGCGGTGGTGTTGGGGGTGGTGGCCATGGTGTTGGGGTGGCGGCACAGGTGTGGCGGTGGTGGAGTGGGGGGTGGCGCCGTTAGTGTTGAGGGTGGCGGCGGTGGTGTGAGGGTGGCGGCTGTGGTGTTGGGGGTGGCGGCAGTGGTGTTGGGGGTGGCGGTAGTGGTGTTGGAGGTGGCGGCACTGTTGGGGCGGTGGTGGAGTGGGGGGTGGCGCCGTTAGTGTTGAGGGTGGCGGCAGTGGTGTTCGGGGTGGCGGCAGTGGTGTTGGGGGTGGCGGCAGTGGTGTTGGGGGTGGCGGCAGTGGTGTTGGGGGTGGCGGCAGTGGTGTTGGGCGTGGCGGTAGTGGTGTTGGAGGTGGCGAAAGTGGTGTGTGGGGTGGCGGTGGTGGAGTGGGGGGTGGTGTCGGTGGTGTTGGGGGTGGTGGCGGTGGTGTTGGGAGTGGCGGTAGTGGTGTTGGAGGTGGCAGCACTGTTGGGGCGGTGGTGGAGTGGGGGGTGGCGCCGTTAGTGTTGAGGGTGGCGGTGGAGGTGTGAGGGTGGCGGCGGTGGTGTGGGTGTTCGCGGCAGTGGTTTCGGGGTGGCAGCAGTGGTGTGGGGGGTCGCGGCGGTGGTGTTGAAGGTGGCGGCGTTGGTGTTGGAGGTGGCAGCGGTAGTGTTGGGGGTGACGGCGGTGGTGTGGGGGATTGGCGGTGGTGTTGCAGTTGTCGGCGGTGGTGTGGGGGTGTCGGCGGTCGTGTGGGGGGTGGCGGCGGTGGTGTTGGAGGTGGCGGCAGTGATGTTGGAGGTGGCAACAGTGGGGGTGTTGGGGGTGACGTCAGTGGTGTGGGGGGCGGCGGCAGGGGTGTGGGGAATGGCGGCAGTGGTTTGGGGGTGTCGGCGATGGTGTTGAAGGTGGCGCCGGTAGTGTTGGGGATGGTGGCGGTGGTGTGGGGGTGGCGGCAGAGATGTTGGAGGTGGCGGCAGTGGTTTGGGGGTGTCGGCGATGGTGTTGAAGGTGGCGCCGGTAGTGTTGGGGATGGTGGCGGTGGTGTGGGGTGGCGGCAGAGATGTTGGAGGTGGCGACTGTGGTGTTGGAGGTGGCGGCGGTGGTGTGGGAGTGGCGGCGGTGGTGTTGGAGGTGGTGGCGGTGGTGTGGGGGTGGCGGCAGTTGTGTTGGGGTGGCGGCGGTGGTGTTGGAGGTGGCGGCGGTGATGTTGGGGGTGGGGGCGGTGGTGTGAGGGGTGGCGCCGATGGTGTAGGGGGGTGGGGGCGGTGGTTTTAGGGGTGGCGACGGGGGTGTTGGGGTTGGTGGCGGTGGTGTTGGGGGGTGGCGGCGGTGGTGTGGGGGGTGACGGCGGTGGTTTGGGGGGTGGCGGCGGTGGTGTAGGGGGTGGCGGCAGTGGTGTGGGTGGTGTCGGGTTGTGTAGGGGCGTATAGTAACGTGTAGGGTTGTGTAGTGGCATATAGTGGCGTGTAGGGTTGTGTAGTGGCGTGTAGGGGTGTGTAAGGGCGTATAATGGCGTGTAGGGTTATATAGTGGCGTGTGTTGGTGTGGTGTAGTGGCGTGTAGGGTTCTGTAGGGGCGTGTACTGGCGTGTAGGGTTGCGTAGTGGCGTGTAAGAGCAGCGACCACGCGTTCACAAGACAAGGCCTAAAGGCAGACTGCCGCCTCTGGGGGGGTAGTGGCGGTGTTCGAAATCTCAAACTATATCTCAACATTATATCATCTGAATTCAGAAATATTTCCATCAATTTTTTAATTTTTAAACCCTCAATAATAATAGTGCATTGACATGTCTTAGTTCCTTGCTACATATTTACGACTTTTTTTAATATTTACAACATTTCGTTTCACAATTTCAAAGCTCTCGCCAGTGTTCAGCCACGGTCACCAACAACCGTTATATAGCTTGTCCTGTCCTCTGTCTCCACCGTTCACGTGTACCCAGGCGACACCCTCAACCAGTTACACTCACATCGGCTACACCCACACACGACTACCCCCACACACGACTACCCATACACACGACTACGCCCACACACGACTATGCCCACACACGACTACACCCACAAACGACTATGCCCACACACGACTACACCCACACACGACTACGCCCACACACGACTACCCCCACACACGACTACACCCACACACGACTACACCCACACACGACTACACCAATACACGACTACACCCACACATGACTACACCCACACATGACTACACCCACACACGACTACACCAATACACGACTACACCCACACATGACTACACCCACACACGACTAATTTTTTTTCTGATCATAGAATAACTAAATGTATTTTGAAGGTTTCATTCACTTATTAAATATCATTCACAATTTAATAATGAATTTTACAATAAACACCATAAATTATATATTAAAACATGTAAAAACTATTTGTAATACATTAGGAACAAAATAGTTCTATAAAAACAATTATTATAAAACCTACGTGTTTGGATTTTTGAATTAAAAGTTTCTCAAATACTCTCCTGCACCATTCTCAATGCAAGTTACTCCTAAACCCATTGGAAGACATAGATGAAAGTTTTCGAAACGTTTTGTGTTTACTGGGCTGCTGTTAGCTGATTTCCGTTGCAAGGTTAGGATTTTAATGTTTGGGAATGTTTAACCTATGAATTTAGTGGCTAGGATCCAGCTGAGTTGCTTGATGGATGAATTGTAGTGCAACATTTGGCCAGCTATTTGATAGATGTGAGGACAGCTGACTACCCTATGAACATAGCTACTAATCAATTGAGCTGCCAAAAATACAATAACTACTTATGGATTATAGTACGATATCTAGCTACAGCATTTCATAATTGATGTTGTGTAAAAAAACTAGAATGTGAGCTATTTATTATAAACTATTATCGTAAACTAATATTGGAAGTGGGGTCATTTGAATGTTTTAAGCATAGGTCAGACATGTATATGAATGAGATTGGGTGGATATACATAGGAGCTGCATCATATGGGCTAATAGACCTTCTGCAGTTACCTTTATTCTTATGTTCAACTCACCTACTATGCTGCCAGACACACGATTCTGCTTAAATTGTGGTACGACATTTGGGAAGGTATTTTAGTTTTTAACTTATCACTGAATAATGATTACAGTTGTGGACGACTAACATGTATATTCTTAAACCTCTGATTAGGTTAGGTTGAGGGATGGTTAGTTCTAGCCTTTTTTGAATAATAACATTTAATATATAGAACATAGTTAAGTAGCAGGCTAAGGCCACATTGCCCATCTTGTGATTTCACACATAGTTGAAAGTCAGGTTACTCTGGGTGCCTTGACACCTATCTGATAATGGCAGCTAATATTTAATCCATATTCTGGGAACAGCTTTTGTAACGTCGTTAAAACAACAATAATGGCTGTTATAGGTTAGGGTTGGTTTCATAGGGCTGATGAATTGAATAACAGAAAAATATGAGCAATGAGCGAAAATACGAGCAAAAGGCATTGGAAAATACTACAAGACATAGGAGCAAAGCCTGTGATGACACTGAGTATAGTTAAGGTATTAAGAGAGATTAAGAATTTGTCCTAATGAGAGGTGGATACCCTACTAGGAATTGCATTTGGAGGCTAAAAGCAACACACCTATTGGTAGATCACACCGGACTGGGGATGATAACGTCAGAATGAAGATGACTGCAAAAGGCCTATTCAAAAACATGTGAAGCAGCTTCTACTTATTCTAGTTCATTTTATATGTACATTGAATAAGTATTTTTTATTTGTTATATGCAACATTAGGGTGTGGGGCGCATGTTTTTGAGCGAATGAGAGACGTACACACAGGACTAGAAGTGAAGGAAGAATTAAATACATATATCCGAGTGTTGGTGTAGAATATTCTTGGGGAATTTATATAATAACATATATTTAGATTTCTAATGAATTTCCTGTTGAAGTCTCCCTATTCTCAATAAACGATCCACGAAGAAAGATTGACAAAGCTTAAATTACATTCTCTAGAAACACGAAGAAGAAATAGAGGTGTGTGAGTGGATGGATATGACAAAGGTGGATATTAATAGGCTATTATTACTACAAACACGAGATAATGGGGGTATTAATGGGATATGTTTTAGATTTAGCAAGAAGACCTGGGTAAATACTGTATGGTAACAGGGGTGAACTCTAAGATACATTCACGCTCTGTGTTGCTCCCCCTTGTTTCATATGAAGTGGATAGTGGATTTCATTAATTTATATGCTCAATAAACGATCCTTTGCTGGACACTGAAAATATTAAACTTCTAGATAAGTAGGGGTTGGGAATAAATACATCATAACAGAAAACTGTCTTATACAAGGAAGATGAAGACTAGGTGACGTCATTGAGCATTAGCGATCTCTGTGCAGGATCGCTGAGGTAACAAAAAAGATAGGCCCCAAGATAGGGCGGTAGCTATTTGTAACGTAAAACCCCTGCGCCAAGTTGGGGCCGTTAGGAAAATATAAACAAAAAAGCATGCCCCAAGTTGGGGCTGTAGCCATTTGTAACATAAAGCCCATGTGCCATGTTGCGACCCGTCAGGAAAATATGGAAAAAACTGTGCCAAGTTGCGGCCGTAGGAAAAAGCAAAACGGCCCCTACTTGGGGCCTTCCCCCCTACTCATCGTGACCCCCCCAACGTGTTCACACCACCTTATTGACCACCACCATGCTCATACCACCACAGTGGCCATCACCGTGCTCATATCACTTCAGTCACCACCACTCTGGTCACACCACAACAGTGACCACCACCGTGCTCACACCGCCACAGTCACCACAAACGTACTCACATCACTACAGTGCACACATCACCACAGTCACTACCACAATGCTCAAACCACGACAGTGACAACCACCGCGCTCACTCCGTCACAGTGACCACCATGGTGCTCACACCACGGTAATTACAACCACCATGCTTACACCACCACAACCGTACTCACACAACAATGACCACCTTCCGTGCTAACACCACCACTGTCCTCCCACTACATATGTCACCATTACTCTGCTTACACCACAATGGTGACAACCGCCGTGCTCACACCACCACAGTGACCACCACCGTGCTCACACCACCACAGTGACTACCACCGTGCTCACACCATCAGTCACCACCACCGTGCTCACACCTCCACAGTCACCACCAAAGTGCTCACACCACCACAGTGACCACCACCGTGCTCACACCATCACAGTCACCACCACCGTGCTCACACCACCACCAAAGTGCTTACATCACCATCACCACCAAAGTGACCTCCTGTTGGAAATATCCAACACTTATGCAGCCCTTTAGTTCTTTAATAAATCATCCTTGTACTAATAACAATAATTTACTAATATTACTAACGTGTAGATTAATCATATTAATTCTTTTCCTGTTGCGCAATTATTTCGCCGATTTCTTGTACTTAGTGGCGTGGTTGCGTCCAACAATTTAGTATTGGGAAAGATGACATCTACATTTCAGAGACTTAAGTTCTGTTCTCACCTCATATCAGCATTCTTTCCTAAGAATTATTGACTGATAATATGTTAACCAGTGATCAAATAAAATTGCGTTATTAGCTGAAGATCATAATTTAACAGTAATTTCTGTTATCCCAGAACTAACATAGAGGAACGAATTTCTCCATCCATTTTCGTCCATATGAACATAGTTTCATAATAATAATTATACGACAAGAATGCAATTAATATTACCTTTCTTATAACAAACCCTAGTCTTAATATCTCGCATGATTGAGAAATTAATAAGACAAGAATTCTCCATCTGAACTCTGCAGGCGGACGAGATTGGGAGGAAGGAAAGAGAGACACCATAATTACTTTGGCAGAGAGAAGCAGTGTCCAGGACCTCGCTTAATTCCAGTCCGTAATTTACGTCCTTCCAGCAGCAGCGGAAGTCAGAGGATTGGAGCAGTTTCTTTAATCATCGGACACTCGGTTCGGCAACCATAAGTTCCTTATTTTGTTTCATTATGGTGATCACGATATTAAACAAATGGGAGGGTTGTCGTAGGAAGAACAAAATCAAACAGTACGTGTTTTACCTAATACTTTCCACAATTTCTTTTGGGAAACTATATCTGTTATTTTTATGTAGACAAATTCTACAATCTAACTGCCTTTCAGCTCCCGTGTCTACACTGAGAAAGAAGATAAGCTACGCTTCGCTCAAGTGGCCCAAATTTCTTGATGCAACAAGTTGTCATTTACTTGTGGCAGCCGATGTTCTTGTCTCGTACTTATTACAGCTAAGCTGTCATAGTTTTTAGTAGTCATTAATAACCCTTAGTTAATTATTGATCTTCTACATAAGATCACCCTATGTACTAACATTTGATTAATTCTCTATATTATGCTTCGGATTATTCTATATAGGGTATGTAGTTATTACATATTTTAATATATCCATGATTTATTCTGATGGTATCCAGCATCAGATTATTGTGCTTATAATGTGGTATTTACTTAGCGGCTGTTCCCCCCCCCCCCCCAAAGGTTGTGAGTGAGTTTGACTCTTAATTTAATAATAATATACAGTCTTAATAATGCTCTCACATTATATTACCAATTCATAAGAGATCCATAGGCACTAGTTCTTGGATTTAATTCAATATATTCATTTATTATTGTTTTCTATTTTTCCTCACAAAAAAAGAGTGGTCCTTCAAAGCTATCGAATATAATGATTAATTTTATTATTAATTTGAGTCAGACTTTCCCACACCACCACCGTGCTCACACCGCCACAGTCAGCACAACCATGAACACACCACCACAGTCACCACCACCGTGCTCACATCACCACAGTCACCACCACCGTGCTCACACTACCACAGTCACCACCACCGTGCTTACACCACCACAGTCACCACCACCGTGCTCACACCACCACAGTCACCACCACCGTGCTCACACTACCACAGTCACCACCACCGTGCTCACACCACCACCGTGCTCACACCACCACCGTGCTCACATCACCACAGTCACCACCACCGTCCTCACACCACCACAGTCACCACCTCCGTGCTCACATCACCACAATCACCTCCACCGTGCTCACACCACCACAGTCACCACCACCGTGCTCACACCACCACAGTCACCACCACCGTGCTCACATCACCACAGTCACCACCACCGTGCTCAAATCACCACAGTCACCACCACCGTGCTCACACTACCAAAGTCACCACCACCGTGCTCACATCACCACCGTGCTCACACTACCACAGTCACCACCACCGTGCTCACATCACCACAGTCACCACCACCGTGCTCATACCACCACAGTCACCACCACCGTGCTCACATCACCACAATCACCACCACCGTGCTCACACCACCACAGTCACCACCACTGTGCTCACACCACCACAGTCACCACCACCGTGCTCACATCACCACAGTCACCACCACCGTGCTCGCACCACCACAGTCACCACCACCGTGCTCACATCACCACAGTCACCACCACCGTGCTCACACCACCACAGTCACCACCACTGTGCTCACACCACCACCGTGCTTACACCACCACCGTGCTCACACCACCACCGTGCTTACACCACCACCGTGCTCACATCACCACAGTCACCACCACCGTGCTCACACCACCACAGTCACCACCACCGTGCTCACACCACCACAGTCACCGCCACCGTGCTCACATCACCACAGTCACCACCACAGTGCTCACACCACCACAGTCACCACCACCGTGCTCACACCACCACAGTCACCACCACCGTGCTCACAACACCACAGTCACCACCACCGTGCTCACTCCACTACAATCACCACCACCGTGAGCACACCTCCACAGTCACCACCACCGTGAGCACACCGCCACAGTCACCACCACTGTGCTCACTCCACCACCGTGCTCACACCACCACAGTGACCTCCACCGTGCTCACTCCACCACAGTGACCACCGTTTTCACACAACCATCATGCTCAACCCGTTCTTACATAAGATTGCACATATATGACTTAATGCTTATAGTCAATATTTTCATATGAATAAGTACATATGTGGTATATTCAAGTTATAAATTATTTTCAAGGCACTAACTTTTCCTCACATTCCAATTTACGTCTGATAGTGCCTATCCATCGCCGTAGACAGCAGAATAGTCGTGATTGGATCAATTATAATGAAAATTTTTGTTTTCCAGTCCCACATGTGTTGTGAAATTTACCTCCTATTGTCCATGCTCTTAGAATAATACAGATCAGCTTCCTCCTATTGAAGGCTCGTAGTTTTGTTTTGAGAAATATTAATTGTTCTTTGTAAATTATAATAAGCAATGTAAATTATTACATCGAATAGGAGTGCTTCACCAATCAACATTATATACACTAGTCTGTACTTTATAATCTTTAAAGAATTTATTGTAGGAACGTCAACAGAAAACGATGTTACGATGGAATATATCAACCCGTTCTCACACAAGACAGCACATATATGACTTAATGCTTAAAGTCAATATGTTGAATGAGATTTAGTACATATGTGATATATTCCCAGTTACCTTTTTTACCAAGGCCCAAACTCTTCCTCACATACCAATTTACGTCTCACAGTACCCGTCCATCAACGTAGATAGCAGAATAGTCGTGATTGGTTCACTTATAATGAAAATTGTAGTTTTCATGTCCCACATGGGTTGTGAAATTTACCTTCTATTGTCCATGCTCTTATAATATTACAGATCAGCTATATCCTATTCAAGACTCGTAGTTTTGTTTTGAGATATATTAGTTGTTCTTAGTAAATTATAATAAGCACTATAAATTATTACATAGAATAACAGTGCTTCACCAATCAATATTTTATACCATAGTTTATGCTTTACAAATCTTTAAAGAATGTTTTGTAGGAACGTTTACAGAAAACGATGTTACGTTGGAATGTTTATAGGGTAAGCTACTGCAAACAGCATGGTATGGTGTCTACTATACCAAATATTGGATTGGTATAGGGTCCAATACCACCTGTTAGGTGGGTAAGGGGTACAATACCGACCGCAGGATGGGTATGGGGGTCACATCCACCCACAGGATGGGTATGGGGATCGCTTCCACCCACAGGAAGGGTATGGGGTCCAATGCCATCCACTGGATGTGTATGGCGTCAACTACCACCCACAGGATGGGTATGGGGCTCACAACCACCCACAGGATGGGTATGGGGTTTAATACCGTCCACAGGATGAGTATGGTGTCCACTATCACCCACAGGATGGGTATGAGGCTCCAACCACCCACAGAAAAAGTATGGCGTCCAATAACAATGTGCTTTAATATACTTACTTACCTCTCTCATGTCATTTTTCTCTTGTAATGTATCTTTATCATTTATCAATTCTGATTGAAATTACCTACTTAAAATTATCTGCTAGATTAAGGACCTGCCCGAAACGCTGCGCGTACTAGTGGCTTTACAAGAATGTAAATACTGTACTATCCAATGTATTCTCACAAACCCAATGTACCTTCTTGTATATATAAAAATAAATAAATAAATAAATAACACCCACTGGATGTGTATGGCGTCCATTGCCGCCCACAGGATGAGTATAGGTTCCAATGCCGCCCACAGGGTCGGTAGGGGGTCCACTACCGCCCACAGGGTTGGTAGGGGGTCAACTGCCGCCCACAGGGTCGGTAGGGGATTCACTACCGCCCACAGGGTCGGTATGGGGTCCACTGCCACCCACAGGGTCGGTAGGGCATCAACTACCGTCCAAGGGTCGGTAGGGGTCCACTACCACCCACAGGGTTGGTAGGGGTCCACTGCCGCCCACACGGTTGGTAGGGGGGTCCACTGCCGCCCACAGGGTCGGTAGGGGGTCCACTACCGTCCACAGGGTCGATATGGGGTCCACAGGGTCGGTAGGGGGTCCACTACCGCCCACAGGGTCGGTAGGGCGTCCACTGCCGCCCACAGGGTTGGAATGGTAGGGGGTCCACTGCCGCCCACAGGGTCGGCAGGGGGTCCACTACCGCCCACAGGGTCGGCAGGGGGTCCACTACCGCCCACAGGGTCGGCAGGGGGTCCACTACCGCCCACAGGGTCGCTATGAAGTCAACTACCGCACATAGTGTTTGCATAGTGTCCACTACCGCCCATAGTGTTTGTATAGTGTCCACTACCGCTCATAGTGTTATTATGGGGTCCACTACCCCTCATAGTGTCGGTATGGGGGTCCATTACTACCCACAGGGTGTGTCTGGGGTCTATTTTTTTCTGTATAGCAGAGGTGGCAATACTGCTTTTCCAATCCCATTTATTGTTCAATGTAAAATATTTGTTGCTCGACTTGCAACAATTTATATATATATATATATATATATATATATATATATATATATATATATATATATATATATATATATATATATATATATGTATATATATATATATATATATATATATATATATATGTATATATATATATATATATATATATATATATATATATATATATATATATATATATATATATATATATGTATATATATATATATATATATATATATATATATATATATATATATATATATATATATATATATACATATATATATATATATATATATATATATATATGTCGTACCTAGTAGCCAGAACGCACTTCTCAGCCTACTATGCAAAGCCTGATTTGCCTAATAAGCGAATTTATTTATTTATTTTATTTATTTATATACAAGAAGGTACATTGGGTTAGAGAGAATACATAGCATAGTATTTGCAATCTTGTAAAGCCACTAGTACGCGCAGGGTTTCGGGCAGGTCCTTAATCTAACAGATAATTTTAAGTAGGTAAATTCTAGCAGAATTAATAAAATGATAACAGATACATTGCAAGAAAAAAAATGAGATGAGAGAGAATAGTAAGTATATTAAAGCACATTGGTTTATTAAAGCTCTGGTTGATTACATTGTCAACTTGATTGGTAATTTAAACAAGATTAACAGACACCGTACAGCAGATTGATAGCACATATAAGAAGACAGCAATGATCACGATGGTAAAGATGTTCGGATTGGGTACATAAAGATAGGGAGATTGGGTAGCAATAGATACAGTGCAATTTTAAAGCAACAAGGTAAAAAAAACTATGCAGATGAGATTAGGTACTTTTTAATTTTGTTTTTGAATGACGCAAAAGTTGGACAGCTTTTCAATTCATTAGGGAGTGAGTTCCATAGACTGGGTCCGTTTATTTGCATAGAGTGTTTACACAGATTATGTTTGACTCTGGGGATATCAAAGAGATATTTATTTCTGGTGTGGTGATAATGGGTCCTATTACATCTGTCCAAGGAAAGTTTCAGAGCAGGATTTGCGTTTAAGAACAGGATTTTGTAAATGTAATTGACATAAGAAAATTTGTGGAGTGAGATTATGTTTAGCATGTTAAGGGAGTTAAACAAGGGGGCTGAGTGTTGTCTGAAAGAAGAATTTGTTATTATTTTGATAGCAGATATTTGCTCGATGATGATGGACTTGAGGTGGTTTGCAGTGGTTGAACCCCATGCACAGATACCATAATTAGGATAGGGATAGATTAGTGCACAATATAGAGAGATGAGAGCAGAGTTAGGTACATAATATCTGATTTTGGAGAGTATCCCAACTGTTTTAGAGACTTTCTTAGTTATGTGTTGTATGTGGGTGCTGAAGTTGAGTCTCTTGTATAGGAATTGGCCAAGAAACTTTCCATCATTTTTATTGCTAACGTTTACATTATCTGAAGCTGAATTGCATTTGTAGATTTGCTTCCAAATAAAATGTAGTAGATCTTTTCTATGTTAAGTGTTAGTTTATTGAATGACATCCATAAGTGGACTTTTTTTTAGTTCATTATTAACAACATCATTTAGTGTATGTGGGTTGGGGTTAGAGTAGATGAGGGTAGTGTTGTTCCGAACCATAATGGAAACTGGCCCAACTATGGGATGGGTTAACCCAAGTATCGCGTTTCCAAAAGGGTCGTCCATGTTGGAAAAGACGAACGCCGAAAGAATATTGTTGAAAACATCTTGATGACTTATTAAACCAAAATTATTTATTAGTCAGAAGAAAGACAAAAACGCGATCTATATGTAAAACTTCTACCAGACAAATATTCTAAGTAAAACTGATGATATTTGTAGTTTTATAAAAGGGGCAGTATTCATCGCTCGTCGAGCTCGAAAACCGCAGCATTCATTTATTTATTTATTTATGCATTTACAAGAAGGTACATTGGGAATGTGAGGATACATAATATGGTAATTACAGTCTTGTAAAGCCACTAGTACACGAAGCGTTTCGGGCAGGAAATCTCAGAACCATGCCTATTTCACGCAGATTCCTTAATAAACGTAAGAGTTTTATATGTCACATGATAGATATAATTATAAGCTTCATTCTAAATACCTTACCATGGGCATATTTAGATTTAAAGCAAAGATACGTGTACTTTTATAATAGCCGAGCTCCGACCCCGGACAGATTGATCGACCGAGCAACTCTCTCTCAGAACAATGTTTATTTCACGTGAATTCGTTAATAAACATATATGTTTTATATGTCTCAAGAAAGGCAGACATATAAGCTTCACTTTAAACACTTTACCATAGACATATTTAAAGTTCTAATGAAGATACATGTATTTTACAAATTATGGAGCTCCCACCCCGTACAGACTGAACGACAGAGCAACTCTCTCTCAGATCAATGTTTATTTCACGTAAATTCGTTAATAAACACAAATGTTTACTATGTCTTAAGCAAGATAGAAATAAGAGCTTCATTTTAAATGCATTACAATTGACATATTTATAGCTCAAGTGAAGATACATGTTTTTATAGTAGTGCTCAGTAGCTTGTCGGGCTTGGAGTGCAGACGCCTAAGCACTTGCCGATATATTGTATAATTAACAAAGATACGCTAATAAAGCCTAAAATCTTATATGCCTCCTGAAAGACGGAGATATGAACATTATTATATTGGAGATTCTGTCCACTAAAGACCTATAGCTACTCAAACCCTCCTAGCATTATTTAAGTAATGAAGTAATATGGTATATTTACTCACTATAATGTGGGTGCTGAATGCATAACATGAGAAAACATATATTTACTCCAAACTAATATAATTTCATTATGAAATAAGTAGCATCAAAGGAAGTCGACGGTCCAAGCGTCAATGTTGTGGAGCGACTTATCCAAGATATATATAGTTGTTTGGAAACTGTTTGTTGTCGCACGTCTCTGCAAAAATTATCACAAATAACATAACTAGCCAGAAAACATTTAACATTTATTAAAAAATATATGTTTGGAAGTTAAATCGACTTCATAGGACAATAGTTTTGTTATATATACTCGTTATTCGTTGACATGCGTTCGCTACTTGAACTACTATGTACTGTACTTATGTAAAATCTCCCATGTCTCTTCGCTCATCTCACCGAACCCTACAGGCTCTGTGATATATTGTTAAATTAATTGAGAGTCACATATAAAGCTTATAATTGTATATGTTATCAAAAAGACAGAGCTTAGTTTAGTTCATTTATTATGCACCTCATACCCCTCCTATGAGCGATAGTGGAGTGTTACAGAGGCACACAATGGGCTCAGGGACTGAGCCCCACAATTCAAATAGCCAAGCAGGTTATAATCTTGATAAGGTAGTTACAAAAGTCAATGCACATTGTCATGTCAACAATGGGCTCGAGACCGATCACAAGTACAGTTTATAATTTAAGCAACTGACATATATGGAGGGCTAGTGTCACAATTGATATGTTTATCCGACACATAACCCCCTCTCCCCCATCCAATGGACAGCGGTGGATAGGTTACAATCAAGTCGTTTTTTGCGTTTTATTCAGAGATTAGATCTTATTGGGTGAGGAAAGATATTCATATTTTAAAGAAGGCTTCTTGGCTGATGCTCTCCATTGATGGAAAATATACAACCTTTTGAAAATCAATGTTAGTTTGATCTAGATATTGTAATTAACAAAAGTATTTATGTCATTAGAAAGGTAGAAGTATAGGCTACGTTTAAAATCCTTTGTCATAAATATAAATGAAGTGAAAACGAAGATATATGCGTTTTGATAGTTACTTGATGGCTAGCTCTGAGAGTGTGAAGCCCTGCACACCAGCCAATAAGTTGTATAATTAGTTTCCATATATTTTAATTATTCTTAAAAATATATATGTTCGAAGAAAGGAAGATGTAGCCGTTAATGTGACAACATTTAAAAATATATATCTCTTAAGGTAAATAAATAATACCACCTTATCGCCGGTGTCTGGACACATGAAAACTACCTAGGTATCAGTATCCAGCCAGGCGGGGATCACAGGCTGCACAATACTGATAAATTATGTAATGCACTACTTGTGGTCGATCTCGAACCCATTTATGATGTGACGACTTATAGTGAATTTTGTAACTAGCTCATCAAGATTTTAATTTGCTTAGCTAAATGAATTGTGGGGGTTCGGTCCATTTATTTTCTTTCTTTATTATGCACCCCATAATACCCATCCCGTGGGCGGTGAAGTAAAGGATTACAGAGGCACATAATCGGTTCAGGAACTGAACCCTCTAGTTCGTTTAGCTAAGCAAACAACAATCTTTTGACGCTAGTTACAAAATTATTAATGTACACATACTTATGCATACATGTACATATTCATACGTATACATATATACATACACATACATATTTAATCACCCACACAAATACACACATCAGTAATCTTTTGTGTCACAAGTGATTCAACAAGAGGCTCACAAGTCACTATACAAGGCACTTTACATCTATGAGGAGTCGCACAGTTACTAGTCTTGCTCCACACCCACAGATGGTATATTGACAACATTCAGCATATCTCATAATGACCTAGTAGTACTTGGTGCACATATACTTTTTCCAAAGGAATCACAAAACATAATTAATTACAACTGTACCGTACAGTGTTATATATTTATTTCAGTTTGAACAATTTTTAACATTAAAGGATAAATCTTTTAATTGGTTGAAATTGGTTTTAACATTCGAAATCTAATTTGTTGATGTTAAATAATTCTGTATAAGGTTCAAATTTATTTAGATACATACTTTATAAACTATTTCTATTTGAAATTTAAATAATATAAAAAAGAGTACAGAATATAACAAATATCGACTATATAAAAGACCTGACACTTGCAGCACTTAATTATACTATTGTAACACATTGAAAGTAATAACATTATTTGACTCAGCAAAGCATTTGGTAAGGTTATAATAATAATAATAATAATAATAATAATGTATTAATTAAGTATTTTAAATTATAATTCACAAATTGCTAGCGCACAAGAAACAAATCCACGAATCATCATTACATTCTGTAACACCTACACATGATCCATGGTGCCAAAGATTGCAACGGTCACAGCATACCATCAGTTTCAAATGATTTGGCTTTCTGCAAATGCAGTACACTTCCATCGAGCATGACCGGATGATTCGTTTTCTTCTCAGTGTCTGAGCTACAGGGAATGAGATGAGACACTTTCCTTTAAAGTTCTCTTGAAGATGTTGTCTCATATTCTGCTCATCATACGAGGTTCACCGGATCTACACCACTTGCAAGTGATGCAGCAAACGCCACAGCCTATACCCCACTCATACTTGAGTCCCTGTGTCTGCTGACATTCATTATATTGCATATCAGCTTATCATCCTGGCAATTAGCAAGAGCACACAAGATAACTTCAGTAGATTTGGATGGTAATTTATGCCTAGTGTCGTTTATGTTAATTTGACCAGTTACTCCAATGTTGGAAACGGTGACCCAGTGACAACCATCAACTTGGATAATTTGAATAAATACACCAATTGTAACTGGCCAGGAGAGGTCCCGCTACAACGCTGGGTCATGAAGGCCTTCTACGCTTGGCACAGTTTGTTTCATGAGGTCACATGCAGATTTTATGTGAAGGTCAGAGAGCTGTACATTTGTTCCAATGTTCATTATCTCGTCATCTGTTAAATAATTTAACATTGTCGAATGTGAAGCACTGTTATCACTCTCCTTATTGTTGCATTGGTGTGAGGAGTGGCAGTGATTGGTGCAGTTTATTTTTTCTTTAAATAGGGACATATATTTGTACTGCAGATACCAGTACAGTTGCACCGTTTCTTTATATATTTTATACTTGGGTTAGCAAGGCGAGACGCTTCTCTTAACGTGATACTGTTGGTATCAAATATAAATAGTTTTTAAAGTATGTATCTTAATAAATTTGAACCTTATATTATTTAACATAAACAAATTAGATTTCGAATGTTAAAACCAATTTCAATCAATTAAAGAATTTATCTTTTAATGTTAAAAATTGTTCA